>NC_060279.1:86791818-87109630 GCF_021613505.1 Equus quagga
CATACAGTCTTAAAGATGGCTTTGAGTATTACCGCCTTGGGTTGTGTGTGGTTGGAAAAGTTGAAGTGTTTGAGGAAGTGGCAGTGCATTGATGTGTGATACAGCAGTGTGAGAGAGAAGAGGGCACAGGGGATGGGGGTATATGAGGAAGATCATGGAGGAGAAAGCATGCGGTATGGGAGAAAGGAGAGAACAGGGGAAGAGGGAAGGGAGAGAGATAAAAGAATAAAAGAGTGACAAATGTCCCAGAGGGGTTAAACTGCATTGCTAGGTGTGAAAGCACAAGGCGACAAAGTGTGCAGGAACCTTAATGGTATGGGAATATTGGGATCTGAAGAAAAATGGATGTGGGTTTCAGGGAATGAAGCAGATAATGGTGATGAGGAGTTTGTGGAAAAAATATTAATGGTCAATGCTTTGTAAAACTCCCAGGAGACTTAATGTCTTTGAGGGGTTAAAAATATGGTGAGGGAGGAGAAAGGCGAATGTGTGTGGGGTAGGCTGATCTTGGAAGGAGATAGTGTGGTCCAAGGCAGGACTAAAGTATGGGAATAAGGGTGGAACTTGGAGGAGATAATGTTTACAAGGAAGGAGGCAAAATGGGCACCAGACAAGGGGGAACTGGGGAGGGTAGCAGGCACGAGTAAGCCAAGGAGCCCAGGAGAAAGGAACTGTAGGGGTAAGTGGAATGGGTGTAGGGTGTGGATTGGGTTCCTGGAGGAGTTGAGGACGCCTGACAATTGAGGCTGGGACATGCAATGGCGTGAGGCATAGACAAACCAAGGAATGGGCTGACATATTTGAATGGGAGTGGATATAGGGCAAGATAAAGAAGGGTGTGGATGATGTGGTTTTCAGGAGTGATGGAAGGTGAGGACGGTTTGACTGGAGTCCCTGGAGTACTGGTCACATAGGGGTAGTTGTCACAAAGGTGACAGGTTGGAGGTGAAATATAAGATTCCAAAGGGTTGAGTAGAAGTGAGTGTTGAGTGGAGGTTTAGCAGATGGCTACAGCTCACAGGGTGGAGGCATGGAGGATGTAGCTAGAGGAGGGGGATATAGGTGAGGGGAGAGGAGGGATGGAGCTGGGAATGATGGAGGTGTCAGAGCATGGATTAGAGGTCACTATTTGATTCCTCGTTTATTAATTCCCCAATTTATGATCAAATCACAAAAGTCATGGATAATGTCTGATTTCAACCCAGGGGACAAAAATTTGCTTATATAAAGTGTACTTCAAAACCACTTAAATGGAACACACAGAAAAGAGAAGATAAAACTTTGGGTAAACAACACAACAGCATTCTCACTCTTCCCTCAGGATATTAGGTACAGGATATGACCTTGACGGGTCAGGCAAGAGAAGCTGTTTACTGGCATCCAGCATTGCAAGTATCGGGAAGAGGGGCAGTGCATCAGAGCCCAACCTCTGCATTGTTACTGAAAAATGGTTATGCCTCAAATAAGCTTTATGCCCCAACACTGATCAGATGAAAATATGTTTCAGTATTGCGGTATTTCCAAAATATAACACTTTATTTTAAGCCATATGAAATTGTATAAGCTTTTATTTATAAGCTTTACTGTAAGAAAATAAAACAAAGCAAGACAACTAAAAGTTGTGAGGACATTTTTCCCATTGCTTCTTCCTTTTAAGAAACCATCACAAGTGGCTGGCCCCGTGGCCGAGTGGTTGGGTTCGTGCGCTCCACTGCAGGCGGCCCAGTGTTTTGTTGGTTCGAATCCTGGGCGCGGACATGCCACTGCTCATCGAACCGCGCTGGGGCAGCGTCCCACATGCCACAGCTAGAAGGACCCACAATGAAGAATATACAACTATGTACCAGGGGGCTTTGGGGAGAAAAAGGAAAAAAATAAAATCTTAAAAAAAAAAAAAAGAAACCATCACAAGGGCTAAGCAATGGTAACAGAGTTGTAGATGCATTGATATTTTTTAAAATAACAGACAGATCTCCAACCCTAGATATAGTATAAACTGTGTGGTTATGTTATGCTACATGATAAAAGGGATTTTGCAGGTGTAATTAAGGTTACTAATCAGTTGATCTCAGGATAGGGGAATTATCCTGGATTATCTGGTGGGACCAATATCATTACATGAGCCCTTAAAAGAGAAAGAAGCCAGAGAGATGTGGTAGAAGAGGAAATCAGCGATTTGAAGCATGAAGGATTTAACACGTTATTGCTGGAGTTGAAAATGGAGTGCATGGTCACACTTGGAAACTGTCAGAAGAAAATGAATTCTGCAAACAACCTAAAAGATCCTGGAAGTGAGTTCTTCCCCAGAGTACTGAAATAGAGACCAAACTGGATGACATCTTAATTTTGGCTTGTGACACCTTAATCAGAGTACTCAGCCAGGTCCTCCAGACTTGTGATCTAATATCTGTAAGAAAATAAAAAGATGTTATAGAACCTTCATGTTGTATGACTGAAATGTAAACAATTTCTATATGCCAACTATATGTCAATAAAGCCGAAAAAAAGAAAATGGATGTTGTGTTAAGACACTTATGTTTGTAGTAAATTGTCAAGTTCGTAATATAAAAGTAATACACACAGGAACAAACAAGGGTAAAATATTTAAGCCATAAAATAAAGTAAAAATATTCATGAATTACCCATTACTGATAGGATTTTGTTCTCCAGATGTAAGAATTTTGATCACTGAGGTATATCCTCCCTCTTACGCAGTTTCAGAAATTACCTGAAACTGTATTTGAAATTCCCTCCACACACACAATTAACATATTCTGTTTGGCTCAATGTGTCAGTGGTAGAGAAGTAATGGTTTTCAAATTATTAAAATATAGCATTTCAGGAGGAAGAAAGGACATAGCATCTGACCTGGAATTCAACACTTGCTGGAAACAGAGACATTCCCTTCTTTTTTTCTCTTAGTTTCATTCTCATTACCTTGAAAAGTCAGACCTGCATATTGAGAATGTTTTTTATACGGCATTAACATACCCAGTCCATTACTGTTTGAATTCTGTTTCCCAAAATGTATTTATTGAAGTCTTAACTCATAATATCTCAGAAATGTGACCCTCCTTGGAAATGGGGTCATTGCAGACACATCTCTATTCCCTCGATTTCCATGCTGCCCCTCTTTCCACCCCTATAGCCCCCTAGACCTCCATCCCACAATCTCTTAGGTCTTTATCCATCCCCTAGACTTCCATCTGCCCTATCACCCTCAAAACCCTTGTTCTGCCCCTGGCCCATCCCACCACTCCTGAGCTTTCTAGAGTTCCCTATCTCACCCCATCCTGCACCCATTTTGAAATCCATCCTCTGCCCATTCACACTCCCCTTCCTACCCAGAGAGCTCAGTCCAATACTCCTCACCTTTCATTGCTTTCACATTCTCCTTCCCCCTTATTTCTCTATGACCTACATTTCCCGCTGGACCCCATTTCAGTGACTTCAGCACATTTTCCATGTCCTCTATGGTCCATCCCTCAAAATCTCAGCCCTCAAACATTGGGTATTATTAACTCCCTAAGTACCTCATCCAAACCCCCACATCTGTCCTTTTCCTGTGGGTCCTTTAAGTCCTTCAAATCCACTACCTCTCCAGCTGACTTTTTCACCTGTAATCATTTTGTCTCCATGAGCCTGTTATCCCCCCTGCAAGGCTCCAGCTCCCCTTCCCTCCTCTGTCTCTCCTTTGGACTGCTAACTACATCCAGCACACTCATACCCCAACAAAACACTGTAATAAAATTTGTTTCTTTTCTCGTTTAAATTCTGTCTTGACCCAGTTGTGAGGGCCTGGCTAGTGGATGGTCAGTTTCCTTTCTTGAGCAGCTGACCAATTCTACACCTCAATCACATCCCTAATTGGGCTTTCACACTCTGGGCCACACTGCACCAGCTCAAATCACTCCAGAACAGATACCAGTCTACTGGGGACAGCCACTTTACTCTGGAGCTTTGAAAATTATTCAGATCAGCCAATGTACAGGGAGCCCTTAGCCCTAATTAAGCCACCCCTCTTACCATGCACAAGCTTCCCCTATAGCTTCAGGTTGCTGGTACCCTGTCCTTGGGCACTACCCACTGTGACCCTGCCTGTCTTTCTCTCTTTTGGAACTGTAAGAAATAGAGTTCTGTCTTTCATCTGTCTAAGTATCCTAGTGCTGTTTTCCACCATCAAAACAGTCTTTAAATCTTATAAAACATATATGCCTCCTCCTACTGTGCTCTTTAACCCTTTGTGTGCCTCAACTCTCCTGTGCCTTTTTCTAGCCCCTATCCTTGACTCATGTCTGACCACTGTCCCCCTCCCCATTACCCACTTTGTTCCCACGACTTCTCTAACCCTTATCCTCAAAGAGCCCAATATGTGCTACTCCCTTGAATTCTTTGTACACTTTGCCCCTTTGTCCCCTTAAACCCCACAGAGCACTTTATACACTCAGCAATCTTCTACCTCCATGTGCATTTTCTTTCTCCTCCTGCACTCTCTCCCTAAACCCCATGCTCTCTGCACCCTTATGTCCCCTTTCCTGTGCCCTCTTTTTCACCACTTTTCTCTATCACCCCCATTCTCTGCCATCCCTACACACTCAAACTTTCTCATCACACTCCCCCAGGACCCACTTCACATGGCAGACCTCTCCTTCTTTCCCATGTCAACCCAACCCTTTCTTGGGATCTTAGAATTCCATAGGCCAGACTTGGAATGAAGATGCAGAAAAGAGAGGAAGGGGTGGAGTAGTTTTGAAAGAGATAAAGAAGTTCCAAGGACACCTCAGCTTTTATCTGACTAACTCTTGAAGATGAAAAATAAGAGACTAATCTAGATGTAGTGAAATTATAAGAAAAAGGACGTTTTAGGAAGGATAGAAGAATGCCCTTTTTGAGTAGAGTCTTATAATTTTAGACTCTGGAAGCATCAACAACTAGTATACAAGGTCAAAAGTTCAAGTCTATAATATGAAGGATCACAGATGTGCAGAGCTTTATATTTACCATGTGCTTTTACATGCAGAACACTTCATGGGATTCACAATATTGCTGTGATGAATACCGGGAACTTAACATCTCACCAGAAGAGTCTGAGAATTAGTGAAGTTAACGACGTGTCCCAAAAAGAGAAGACTACAAATAAGAATAAAAAAATTATTTTAAAAAATAGGCAATAAAACCACTGGTAAAGAAAAAAATACAATAAAGGTAGCAGATTAAGCACCTATGAAGATGATATGTAGGTTAAAAGACAAAAATACTGAAATTATCTATTACAATGATAAGAGGGTAATGGATAGACACACACAAAACAAGAGATTAGATATGATTTCAAAAACATAAAATGTGGGAGAAGGGAAGTAACAGAGCAGAGCTTTTAGAAAGAGGTCAAACTAAAGAGACTATCAACTCAATATAGATTGCTATATATGTAAAATATTATATAGAAACCTCATGGCAATCAGAAATCAGAAACCCATAACAAGTAAACAAATAAGAAAGAGGGAAAAAATTAAGGATATTACTAAATATATCCATCAAACTACAAGGGAAGAGAGAAAGAGAAGAAGAAAGGAACAGAGGACTTCTAAAACACCCAGAAAAAAGTAAGAAAATGGCAATAAATACGTTTTTATCAATAGCTACTTTAAAAGTCAATGGACTAAATGCTCCAATCAAAATATACAGGGTGGCCAATTGGATAAAAAAATAAGACCCACATTTATGCTGCATACAAAAGACACATTTCATAACTAAGGACACTCACAAACTGAAAGTGAAAGGATGGAAGAAGATATTCCATGTAAATGGCAAAGAAAAGACTGTGGGGGTAGCAATACTTATATCTGACAAAATAGACTTTAAAACAAGAGACAAAAAAGGGCATTACATAATGATAAAGGGAACAATCCAACAAGAGAATATAACACTTGTTAATATCTATGCACCCAACAAAGGAGCACCTAAATATATAAAGCAATTATTTACAGACATAAAAGGAGAAATAGATAGTAACATAATAATAGGAGGAGACTTTAACACTCCATTTACACCAATGGATAGATCATCCAAACAGAACATCAATAAGGAAATATTGGCCTTAAATGACACATTAGATCAGATGGACTTAGTAGATATATATAGAACATTCCATCCAAGAATTGCAGAATACACATTCTTTTCAAATGTACATGGAACATTATCCAGGATTGATCACATATTAGGACACAAAACAAATCTCAATAAATTGAAGAAGATCGAAATAATACCAAGCATCTTTTCTGAACACAAAAGTATGAAACTAAAAATCAACTACAAGAAGAAAATCAGAAAAACCACAAAAATGTAAAGATTAAACAAAAGATACTGAACAACGACTGAATCAATGAAGAAATAAAAGAAGAAATTAAAAAATACCTGAAGACAAAGGTAAATGAAAAGACGACATGTCAAAATCTATGGGACACAGCAAAAACGGTTCTAAGAGGAAGGTTTACAGCAATTCAGGTCTACCTCAACAAATAAGAAAAATCTCAAATAAACAATCTAACAGAGCACCTAAAGGAACTGGAAAAAGAAGAACAAACAAAGGCCAAAATCAGCAGGAGGAAGGAAATAATAAAAGAGTAGAAAGAAACGAAATAGGACTAAAAAAAATAGAAAAAAATTAATGAAACCAAGAGCTGGTTCTTTGAAAAGATAAACAAAATTGACAAAACTTTAGCTAGACTCAGCAAGAAAAAAAGAGAGAAGGCTCATATAAATAAAATCAGAAATGAAAGAGGAGAAATTAAAACAGACATTTCAGAAATACAAAAGACTGTAAGAGAAGACTATGAAAAGCTATACACCAACAAATTGGATAATCTAGAAGAAATAGATAAATTCTTAGAATCATACAACCTTCCAAAACTGGATCCAGAAGAAGTAGAGAATTTGAATTGACCAATCACCAGTAAGGAGCTGGAAACAGTAATCAAAAACTTTCCAAAAAATAAATTCCAGGACCAGATGGCTTCCCTGGTGAATTCTACCAAACATTCAAAGAAGACTTAATATCTACCCTTCTCAAACTGTTCCAAAAAATTGAAGAGGAGGGGAGGATCCCTAACTCATTCTATGAATTCAACATTATCCTGATACCAAAACCAGACAAGGACAACACAAAAAAAGAAAATTACAGGCTAATATCACTGATGAATATTGATGCAAAAATCCTCAACAAAATACTAGCAAATTGAATATAAAATACATTAAATAGATCATACATCATGTTCAAGTGGGTTTTATTCCAGGGATGCAGGGATGGTTCCACACCTGCAAATCAATCAATGTGATACACCATATTAACAAAATGAGGAATAAAAATCATATTATCACCTCAATAGATGCAGAAAAAGAATTTGACGAGATACAGTATCATTTATGATAAAAATTCTAAATAAAATGGGTATAAAAGGTAAATATCTCAACATAATAAAGGCCAAGTTTGATAAACCCACAGCTAATATCATTCACAATGGAGAAAAACTGAAAGCTATCCATCTAAGAACAGGAACCAGACAAGGATGCCCACTTTCACCACTCTTATTTAACATAGTAGTGGAAGACCTAGCCAGAGCAATCAGGCAAGAAAAAGAAATAAAAGGGATCCAAATTGGAAAAGAAGAAGTGAAACTGCCACTATTTGCAGATGGCATTATTTTATATATAGAAAACCCTAAAGAATCCACTAAAAACCTTTTAGAAATAATAAATGAATACAGTCAAGTTGCAGGATACAAAATCAATATATAAAAATCAGTTGTGTTTCTATACAGTAACAACAAAGTAGGAAAAATAGAATTTAAGAATGCAGTCCCATTTACAATTGCAACAACAAAAAAATGAAATACCTAGGAAAAACCTTAACCAAAGAGGTGAAAGATCTTTACACCGAAAACTATAAAACATTGTTGAAAGAAATTGAAGAAGACACAAAGAAATGGAAAGATATTCCATGCTCTTGAATTGAAGGAATTAACACAGTTAAAATTTCCATACTTCTGAAAGCAATCTATAGATTCAACGCAATCCCTATCAAAGTTACAACAACATTTTTCACAGAAATAGAACAAGGAATCCTAAAATTTATATGGAACAACAAAAAGGCCCCAAATAGCCAAATCAATCCTGAGGAAAAAGAACAAAGCTGGAGGCATCACACTCCCAGATTTCAAAATATACTACAAAGCTACAGTAAACAAAATAGCATGGTACTGGTACAAAAATAGACACACATATCAATGGAACAGAATCGAGATCCAAGAAATAAGCCCACACATATATGGACCGCTAGTTGTCGGCAAGGGAGCCAAGAGCATACAATGGAGAAAGAAGAATCTCTTCAATAAATAATGTTGGGGAAATTGGACAGCCACATGCAAAAGAATGAAAGTAGACCATCATCTTACACCATGCACAAAAATTAACTCAAAATGGATTAAAGACTTGAATTTAAGACCTAAGACCATGAAACCTCTAGAAGAAAATATAGGCAGGACGCTCTTTGACATCGGTATTAACATCATATTTTCAAGTACCATATCTTGCCTAACAAGGAAAACAAAAGAAAAAATGAACAAATGGGACTACATCAAACTAAAAAGCTTCTGCACAGCAAAGGAAATCATCAACAAAATGAAAAGACAACCTAACAATTGGGAGAAGATATTTGCAAACCATATATCCATTAAGGGGTTCATATCCAAAATATACAAAGAACTCATATATCTCAACAACGAAAAAAACAACAACCCAATTAAAAAATGGACAAAAGATCTGAACAGAGATTTCTCCAAAGAAGATACATAGATGGCCAACAGGTACATGAAAAGATACTCAACATCATTAGCTATCAGAGAAATGTAAATCAAAACTACAATGAGATATCACCTCACTCCCATCAGAATGGCTATCGTTAACAAGACAGGAAACAAGTGACGGAGAGGATGTGGAGAGAAGGGAACTCTCATACACTGCTGATGGGAGTGTAAACTGGTGCAGTCACTATGGAAAGCAGTATGGAGTTTCCTTAGAAAATTAAGAATAGATCTACCATATGATCCACCTATTCCACTGCTGGGTATTTATCCAAAGAACTTCAAAACACAAAGGCATAAAGATACATGCACCCCTATGTTCATTGCAGCATTATTCACAATAGCCAAGACTTGGAACTAACCAAGGTGGCCATCAAGGGACGAATGGATAAAGAAGATGTGATATATATACACAATGGAATACTACTCAGCCATAAGAAATGATGAAATCCAGCCATTTGTGACAATATGGGTGGACCTTGAGGGTATTATGCTGAGTGAAATAAGTCAGAGGGAGAAAGTCAAATACCATATGATCTCACTCATAAGTAGAAGATAAAAATGACAAAAAAAAAAAAAACATAGCATTGGAGATTCGACTGGCGGTTACCATTGGGGAAGGGGGAAGGGGGGAGGGTAAAAGGGGTGATTAGGCTCACATGTGAGGGGATGCACTATAATTAGTGTTCGGGTGGTGAACATGATGTAATGTATACAGAATTTGAAATATGATGCACATCCGAAAAAAATAAAATAAAATAAAATAAAAAAGAAATAGTTTATCTAAGATGATGTTGGAATATTTATCATTGGAGCTAGTGGTGGTTAAGAACAGATCAGAAAACTATCTGTAGAGACAGAGTTAGATATTTGTTCTAATCCAGTCTGGGAAGTTTGTGCCTTTTTCAAACCTACTTTTCCGTAAATCTTTGTTATGGGCAGAGAGAGGGGACACTTCAGAAAATGGTAGCTCTGTAGGGGCACTGTGCAGTGAGGTTGACCACTATGCTTTCCACAAGATGGTTTTAAACTCTCCTTTTCTTGTATGGGAGCTACTGCAGTAAACCCTGCAGTCAGCAGCACATTTATAATATCTGGTAATCTTTCAAACTATTGTCCTTGATATGGTTATGAATCTTGTAGCTAAGAATCCTAATTTCATTTCAGCTTCACTAGTCAGTTAAAATTTCTGAAACTTGGCTCCCAGTAGCAGAGAGTGAAACACTATAGGAAACACACACATGTTCAGGAAGTCATTGGAGTGCCCTTTAGGAAGTAGAGACACCAGATAGTTACAACTACTTTCTGTCGCTGGCTGGACTTCAGAAAGAAAGAGAGTCCTATTTAACTGCAGGAGTTAATAGACCAGATAGCTTAAAGGACAATGGGGACAGTTAATATTGCTCAATATTGGTTCATTATTAATATCATTGAAAGTCAATCTTATAAAAAGCATTATTGTAATACATGACTAAAATATGAAGTGTTGCTTGGCAAATATCACAAGGCACACACTTTCTGCCAAAAGGGCAGAGACTGGCACAATGTTATGAGTCTCATAAAACAATGGATTTCTCCTACATAAATAAGCATCACGTTACTGACAGAAATGCAACATCAGAGTGAGGGTCCCTATGGGGAGAGGGCACAGAGATTAAGCGGGGACGACGAGAGGGTACAACTGTCCCGCCTTCTGTAGCATCTCTAAAGGTGGGCAGTACAAGGTTCCCTTGAGTGAGGACTTTGCAAGGACAGAGAGAAAGAAAACCGACAGATAGAATTCTATTCTTTTAGTATCAAACCTCAACCTCTGAGAGGTCTAGGTCAGCTAGAGGAAGAGAGTGGAATTTAAATCCAAATTGAGCACATATAATAACATCACAGCAATAACGACTATAGCAGCAGCAGTTAAGTATATGTCTACTAGGTAGTGTCATGGATGCAAATAAGCAAATAAGTAAATAAATAAAACATAAGACACAGTCCCTCTCTTTCAGGAAGCCACAGTGAGGTTGAAGAGAGATATACAGTATAAACGTATGAAAGGGCAAAGTAACTCAAGGTAGAAGACAGGCAGGAAATAACTGTAAAGCAATCAGAAGACATATATTAATCTCAGCCTGTCAATTAAATATAAGACGCTGGATGATTCACCTGACAATAAATATCTGGGAAATGAAAAAAAAATAGACAAAGTAAACTAACATGCAGTTCAAACAGATGTTGCCCAATGGCCAAGAGAAAAGTGAAAATATGCTCAACTTACATAATAATCAAGAAAATACAACTTAATTCACTGCTTGGTAGCATCACACACCAACCAGAAGCCTAAAATAAATGAAAAAATAATAAAAGTCTTGAAAAGGATGTGGACAATCCAAGAATCTCCTACTGCGTTTGTGGGTGTGGAAATTGGTACAAACATCTCCCAAACCTCTTTGGCACCATCACCTAAAGCTAAAGAGGTAGAAACTCGTCACCCAATAATTCCACTAGTATATATATAGCCAGCAGAAAGTGTCATGAATGTCATTAAAATATGTCCTAAATATACATACTAGCACTATTCCTAATCCTCTCAAACTGAAAACGACCCATAAGACTGTTAATAGAGGTAGGATTAAACTAATTGCTTTATACTCATACAATAGAATCTTACACAGCAATGTGAATGAACGATCACCAGCAACATGCAGGAATAAATTCAAAGACAACATAAAGGATGACAAAAAAAAAGAGTTAAGGCTCTATTACTTTTTCAAATAAAATGCAAAAGAGGCTAATGTGACCTGTGCTGTTAGATGCCACAGCAGTGGTTCCCCTGAAGAGCAGTGACTGGGAGGGAGAAGAATGGGCTTCTAGGAGTCTCTTGACAATATTCTTTTGATCAATCTAGGTACTGATTACAGCAATGCATTCACTTTGTGAACTGTCAGTGAGCTATGCACTTTATGACCTGTGAATGTGTCTTTAAATTTTTTAAATATATATCACCAATCAGAAAGGTGGGATGTAGTGAATTAGTGTCATAATGTCCTTATATTGTAAAGGTGGGTTGTAAGAGTATTAAATAGCATGACATTGTGATTAGCTTTTAAACTTATGCTGAAATTTCTAGGCAAAAATTAACACATAATGAGTATACAACTTTAAAAGAAAAGGGGTCAATTATAATGAATAAGTACAATGTAGACTCATATTTAAAAATTAATACAATAGAAGTTAACATAGATAAAACAAGAAAATAAACTCTATTGACACTGAAATATATCAATTGTGATATCAAAATTAAATAGACCAACTACATGTTTTAAACTCAAACATTTTTTACTATGTTCATTGGATTTTTTAAGAGCTATGGCCAAATGATAAGATTAAAGTAGGAAAGTTAAAAATTCATTCTATGGAATATTAACAATTAAACAACTAACATAGGAATATAACATCAAGTAACATACAGTTTAAGATTTGTCATTATTTGACTTCTCCAGAATATTATCCAGAATATTTCAGGACCTGGCGTTCATTCTTGCATGAATTCTCAAGTCCTCCACTGCAAGCATTAGTAACACATCAATCACATAAATTTATACACGATCATTACATAACATTAAAATTACTATTACAACCTATTGTTTATTTTGAAGAAGATATTCAGCTTCTCCTGTTAACATTCTCTGGTCAGCCAGACATAATTGTACTTAGGACTCCGAAGAGGATGAGTGAGTTACCTAATGAACATTGCACTAATACATACAGTTTACATATTTCTCATTTGATTAGGAGATTTTGTATTTTTTATCCAGGCAAAGCACAGCCTGGATACACTGCATTCACGGCTCATGAGCAGAAAGGGACTGAGACTTGGGAAAGACAGAGTGCTTACTGAGTCAGCATTCAAGAGGAACCAGTTGGGATTATTAAAAAGAGCCAAAAGTGCATGAAAAATGGAAGAAAGGGTGTTAAAAAAGACAAAGGTGCTCACCAGGAGAAGGACGGTTTTGGTAGCTCTGGACTCAGGGGAGGTTCTGAGGGAGACATTGGTCTTATGAAGGTGTTTCACTCTCTGCTTGTGCCTGCACAACATGAAAACGATGGTGTCACTGGCCAGAAACATGAGTCCCAAACAGAAAAGGTCAGGGAATGATAGCAATGCCGCATATAATGAGTCTCTGGTTTCGTCATGACGAACAGCAGAACAGTATCCAAAACTTTTTCTGTTTGTGATGTTTTTGTGGCTCCTGTAGCTACTCACAAATGTAGGATAAATTATATTTATCAATATTTGCAGGATCCAGCACAGGAAAATTGAAGGGACAATGTACTTGAGAGCTATCACTTTAATCTCTGCCCACCTGGAGTTCCTGGGGCTGATGATGATGGCCTGGAAGATACTCAAGAGGCAGGTGGTCCCAATGGACACCCCCCTGCCCACTGCACGAACATAGGGAAAAAATCTGCATCCAAAGTCACTGAAGAGTTGATACCACCCAAAAGATGACAATGTATAATGGATTCCACTAGAGAACAGGACCAATAAGTTGGCTACAATCAGGTTCTTGATAATCAAATCTGTGGACCTTATCCTACACCCAGTGAAATAAAGGAAGAGATAATGGCAAAGAAGAAAGCAATTCCCCAGGATTCCAAATGTAGTCTGTAATAAGAAGATCATTCCTACTGCCAAATCCCTGGCGGCCATCCTGTCAGTTCTCAGTGACTGATATTTATCTTCCAAGCTAGAGGATCCTGCAGGGGAATAGGAGGTGTGGATAACACATATCGTGTCAATTGAAATCCAATGGTCTCAACAGGTCCTAATTCGAAATAATTACTTTAAAGATCTTTTGGTCCTTTAGAGGCTTCCAAGAATTGAAAGTATAACCATTAAAGAACACTTGCAACGTATGAATTACTGCCATGAAGGTCACAGATGCAGTAATTTCTTTATTCCTCACAAATTCATGAGGCAGGCACTATTACATTCTTTATAAAGATGAGGACAACATAGGCACAGAGAGGTTAAGTGCTTCCTCTAAATTCGCACACTGGTTGGGAGCACAGTGGGGATTTTAACCTGGTAATTATGATGGTATAGTTAATCTATAATATACTAAAATAATACTTAGTTTTGTTCTTCAAATAAACCAGATACTAATTGAGCTTTATTTTTGCAGTGTATCATTTCAATTTAGATTGGAGACATTTTATTTAAAATTTGTTAATGACAAGTTTCCACTTACTTATGAAGACATTTTAGAGGCACATATAAACTTTAACTAAAGCTTTAGAGATCTTAATAAAATGCAGATGCCCTAGTTGCAGTATAAATCTGCAGGATCCTGTCCCAGTACAAATTGAGCATAATGAATGCAAGAACGTCTCGACATTCAGATGGCAACAGAAAGGTTCATTTGCTTTTAACTCAGGAACAAAAGTACAATGCTCTGAGTCACAGGAAGTATGAGACAGAAACACTGATGCCTGATAAGCAGTGTATGGTAGAAACAAATTATTACTAATTTCAGATCATATATATGCCCACTTATTAATACCTAAGTTAAATGAAAGTATAAGCAGTAATGCAAGATTTGTGAAAATATTAAAATGCAAGATACACACGCAACATGCAATCATGCAATGCTAAGGCAAAAAATCTTGTGTATTGTACAAACGACATTTTTGGATGTTATAATATATAGTGTTATAATATTTAAAAGCATCAGAAATATCAAAAGATAGATTTGAGCCTGCAAATGTTTTCTGAACTTATTACGTTATATTTTTATTAAAGGCTGCTTCCCTCACTTTAAGTGGGAAAAGTCTCTGTATAATCAATAGAGACACTATCATGAAACTTATTAAGCATTTCATAGACCCAGAGACGGAGAAAACACTTCTACTCCAGCAAATGCTATAAGACACATTGTTTCTGCACAGGACCCAATGATTCCTATAGGTTGATCCTGCTCTTTATTACAAAACTTGAGGTACCCTGGGTGAACCTCTGGAAACCTGAAAATTACATCTATGATTCTTATAAGGTAAACTGAACAGCAGATTGACTCCTGAACTATAGTCTTTAAGCACATAAATATCAAATTTTATATTACTTGGATTAAACCACAATAATCACTGTCAGTGAGGATTACTTTACATTAGGAGCCATCCTGGATTGATGGAAGATCTAGGAACAAATCTTTCTTTATATCTCAGCTCATCTTCAAGATTTATTCCACCTTCATATATGGCTTTGGCATTGGACCATGTTCATATACAAAGGATTCCCTTTTTCCCAATATGTTCACTTACCCAGACTCCTGACACAACTCCTTCTCTTACAGATTCTAACTCTCAGATGAACATATAGAAAACCCACCCACTTTTTAACTGCTGCCTGGATGGTGGGCTTATCATGAAGGTCAAAGCAGTCAGTGCATGTGTGACAGAGGTAGCCACACCCTGAGATATGAGTTTGTGATTCTGTGACCTCACCTCTCCTCAGAGCTGCAATTATCACTTCATTTGTAGCATCATTGGCAGTAACAAGCTTGGGAGCTGAGAATATTTTTTTCAAAACTTTTTTCCCAGTTGCAAATTACCAAGAACTACAAGTTTCTAGCTAGCATCCCTTAAGAGACTATTAGAGTGTTTGTGGGAGGCATGGACTTACTTTCCATGAACCCTGGAGGCAGACAGCATCGCATATGGAGTAGGGCAGGAAATACTTAGGTCTGACACATGATGGACTGGTGGCGGGAATGTACATCTCAGTGGGTATTCTACTTCACCCAGAAGTTCTAGTTAAAAGTGAGTTCTTTTATAATTCACACAGCTGAGGTGCATCATAAATTGAGTTTTGAGCAAAGAAATTGAACAAGTCAAAATATCTGATAAATGTTTTAAAAAACATAAAAGTCACAAGAAGAACATGATGCCAATAATTTCGTTTAGATTTCATTGCACTCATTTGCACAACTGAATATCAATGAATGTGTAAACTGTTAGGAAACTCTACTAATATTGACCCTCACCAATGATCGGAAGCAGAAGCACACTATAGAGAATATTTTAAAACAGTCCTTCAGAAAGAAAGCACCAGAATCAGATGGTTTAACAGGGAGATTCCACCAAGCTTGTAACTATCAGATAAGCCAATGCCACTTCCTTTATTCAAGAACATCAAATGGTCAACACAGTCCTCTATCCTTTTTTTCCCAAACTTTTCAGGAAGGAACTATGATTGTTTTTTAATTTAAGAAATATATTTTGATTGGTCATAAAAATATAATTATAAATTATAAGTTGAAGTTAATTTTTTCAGTTTTCCTACACATAAATCATCTCTTTGATGCAAGTTCACAATGCTATCATCAACACTTGTCAAGTCAGTTGGCAGAGCCATAATAGTGGACAATCTGTCTTACACAAACACACAAACTTATTTACACACAGAAGCAAAAATGCACATGCATGCACATTTCCTCATACATTCAAACTTACAGTCACACATTCACATCCTTAGACACATATACTGTCACTCACATGCTCTCATAATTTTAATTGCACACGCACAAACAATAATGCACACATTGAACACATAATTTATACTCATATAAGAAAATACTTATAAATACATACACTCACATAAACTCACGATTATACGCTTTCATAAATTAACAGTCACCAAGAATGTGTTTATCTCAATTACATTATTTTATATGGAAGAATAGTTGTATTTCCAGACCTCTGAATGCCTGAATAGGGGGGTCTTGCTACCCTCTATAGTTTTTATGACCCTGCAACAATCACAAGGACAATATTTTATTACAATGCACAGCACTTAAAATGTGCTGTGAGCATTTTCACCTTATGTCAAGACACATGCTAGGAAACTTGGACTGTTTAGGCGAGTGACAGTGTGTATGTGATAGAGTGGAGTAGACCATGGTACAAAGGAGACATAAGGATTGTATGAGAGTACAGACAGCCTAGAGGCTTGGAGTTATAGAGAGTACAGGGGAAGACAGTGAATAGAAAGAGAAAAGGCAATGGTTTTTAATATTGGTGAAGTATTATGTTGCAGTGATGGAGATGAAAGTGCAAGTGGGCAAAGTGTGCAAGGAAGTGAAGGTGAGGGGATATTGGGATCTGAGGAGATGAAGGGGGGATAGTATCAAGGGAAAAAAGGGCTAATGGGGAAGGGAGATTAATGGCAAAAATGAGGAAAGGCCAGAGGTGGGTGCATTTCAACAACATGGTTTGGGGAAAAGTGAATTCAGATGGGGTAGCAGATCTTGTTAGGTGATAACAGCCCAATTTGAGCAGAGTGTGGGGAAAGGAGGTGGCACTAGGGAAAACTGTGGGCATGGACTTGAAGGCAAAATGGGCGGAGGACAATGAGGCAGTTGGAAATGACAGTGGGCAAGTGTCAGTAATTATAGGGTTAGTTTAAATGGGTACTGGGTGTGGATTGCGTTCCTGGGGCCATTATGATGCCTATGAGTTCAGGACTGGGATGAATGAGAGTCCAAGATCCTAGAAGTCACAGGGCATGGCATGAGATATTGGAACTGGGTGTGGATAGAAGACAAGAGAAAGAAAGCCAGGCAGAACAGACTTGGCAGAGGTGACAAAGCCTGAGGAGAGTTAGACTGAGGTCCCTAGAATACTGGTCACAGAGGGTTGGAGGTGAAAATGGTCTCAAGCTGAAGGTGGAGAGAGCAATACTGAAGGCAAAAGTGTTCAATGGAGGTCAGAATGTGAGTGGAGTTCTATTGGATGTCTAAAGGTCACAGGTGGACAGATGAAGGTGTAGATGGGGGCACGGAGGTAGAGTGAGAGGATGGGTGAGTCTATGCATGATGTAGGTTGTTGAGGGGAGAATGGAGGCGACTAATTGATTCCCTCATTTATCTATTCCTTCACTTATGATCAAACCAGAGGAGTCATGTGTGCTTTCTTTTTTTATTGAAATATATTTGACATATAGCATTGTGTACATTCAAGATGTCTATCATGTTGATTTGATACATTATATATGGTCATATGACTAGCATTGTAGCGATAGCACCTTTATGACAACACTAATTATCACTTCTTTATGTGTTTGGAGTAATTGAGATGTAGACTCTTAAGAAGTTTGATGACTACAATAAAACATTGTAGTCTATATTCACTATCCTGTGCATTAGATCTCCAGGATCTATTTGTCTACTAGCTGCAAGTTTGTACCCTTAAACAACTTCTCTCTTATTTCCCCAACCCCCTGCCCCTGGTAAGCACCATTTTGCTTTATGATTTGATGCGTTAGGCTCTTTCAGATTACACATGTAAATTAGAAAATACAGTATTATTCTTTCTCTCTCTGACTTGTCACATGTAGCATAGTGCCCTCAAGGTCCATCCATGTTGTTGCAAATGGCAGAATTTCTTTCTTTCTCATGACTTAATAGTATTTCATTGTTCATGGATATCACATCTTATTTATGCATTCATCCATTGACAGACACTTAGGTTGTTTCCATATCTTGGCAATTGTAGATAATGCTGTAATGAATATGGGATTGCTGGTATCTCTTCAATAACTCTTTTCATTTCCTATGGTTTCTAATTTCTGTTCATGGGAAAAACTCTTGCTCATATAATATGTTCCTGAATACTCTTTAAGTTGAATCTAGAGTAGAGAAGAGCATCTAAAATTTGGGATGAAAAACACTCAACAGTATGTTCTCTTTCCTTTTGTGGTACTGTGTAAAGGATCAAATAGCAGGTCTAACAGGAGAGGCTGTTTACTAGTATCCAGTGTTCCGGGTGGAAAAAGGTGCCAAAATCATCCCCTCAAAAAGCCAGCTTACAGATTCAAAAAGTTTATTGCCACTAGAATTTTCATGTCCCAAGACAGACATAATGAAAATATCTTTCTTTATTGTGGTATTTGTAAAATATAACACATTGACTAACATTTATGTACTCTTACATGCTTCTATTTTAAGTTCTACCATGAAAAATAACACACAATAAAATAGCTAAAAAATTTAAAGACATATTCTCCTTTGCTTCCATCATATAAGAAACCATCACAAGGCATAATCTGTGGAGATACTTTTTTAGACATGTTGATAGTTTAAAAATAATAGTGTTTTATTGCAACCAATTTACTGGTCTGGTATAATACTTATAGGCAAATCTCCAGCACTGTGGGTGATGTAACCTAAATCTTAGGATTCATTCACTGTAAAGGAATTATGCAGTTCAAATTAAGGTTACTAATCAGTTCAAATTAAAATAAGCATGTTTCCCTCAATTATCTGGTGGACCCAACATATTACAAGAGTCTCCCATGCAGAAAGGGAAGGCAGAGAGATGGGACACAAGAGGTGATCAGAGATTTGAAACATGAGAGGGATTTAACATTGGTATTCCTGGGCTTGAAGACAGGATATAGATAGGTGCAGGAGGAAACTATAAGAAGGAAATGAATTCTGCCAAGAATTTAAGATCCTGGAAGTGGATTCTTCCTCAGAATTTTGAGCATAGAGCCCAGGCCGGCTGATTAAGGCTTGTGATACCTTAATCAGGATGCTCAGCCAAGTTCACCAGATTTCCAATAAAAAAAACATGAGAAAATAAAATAAGTGTTGTGTTAATCTGCTAAAATTGTGGCAATTTGTTATGTTGGTTGAATTAAAATGATATACATGGAAATAAATTTAAGAGTAAAATATTTCAATGACAAAATGAAGTCCAAGTCTTCATGAATTACCCATAACCAATACTATTTTGATCTTCAGATGTAACAATTTTCATCACTGAGATACATCTTACTTCCTATGCAGTTTGAGAATATATCAGAGATTGTATCTAAAATTGTACTATACACACACAAACCTACCCACACACAACTAACATATTCTGTTCTTGGCTCAATATCTCAGAGATAGAGAAGGAAAGCTTTCCAAGTTATAAAATCGAAGTATTTCAGGAGGAAGAAAAGACACAGCATATGACCTTGGAGTCAATATTTGCCTGAAAAGACATTTCCCTTCTCTTCTTTTCTCTTCTCTAGGGCTCTTTTTTGTTATCTCAAAAAACCACATTTTTCGAATGTGCCTTTTTTAGGGCATCAACATACTCCTTCTGTTAAAGATTACATTGTGCTCTTTGAAAATTAATGTGTTGAAGCCTTAACCCCAAGTATCTCAGAATGTGTCCTTACTTGGAAATAGAGTCATTGCAGATATAATTTGCTAAGATGAGATCATACTGGATTAGGGTGTGCACCTAATCCTAATGACTGGTGTACTTATAAAAGAAAAAAAAAAAAAAGAAATTTAGAGATAGACATGCCTACAGGGAGAATGCCAGGTGAAGACTGGAGTTATGTTGCCACAAGCCAAGGAAGTAAAAGCGGGGACAGTGGTCCAGAACAGATTATCCCCTAGGACCTTGAGAGAAAACATGGCCCTGCTGTCATCTTGATCTTGGACTTTCAGGCCTTCAGAATTGTGAGACAATAAATATCTTTTGTTTAAGCCCCTCAGTTCATTGTCCTTTTCATGGATGCCCTAGAGAAGAAATACACCTTCCCTTGCCACCTTCGTAAGACAAAGGACCTCAAAATGCAGAGAAGGCTGTCCTTCCCTGTCCTCTGCCACAGGAGGGATTCAAGGACAAACAGCTCTGATCTGAAGGCCATAAGGTGAGTTTCTCCTCTCTGGTCTATAGGGACATTTCCGTCCTAAAAACATGCCAAATCCTGCTACTGCATTGGAGATGAGACTGGACCAAGAACTCCTACAAAACCCATGCGGAGTAGCCTCCTTACATCTCCATGGGCAAGAGGTTGGGGTCCACTCTCAGAAAGGACTCCTGAAGGCTTATCAGCTGGCAGAATTGATGTTGTGGAGATGACAGAGCACAAGTCATGGTGTTTCTTGACACTCCAGAGGTGATCCTAAATGGGAAACCATTATTGAGGACCATTTATTTAAATATTACTTCTCAAATTGTAATGAGCTATGAAACCTGTGTATCCTGTTGAAGCAAATTCTTTGGGACATGGCAGACTAAGAAGGGACGATTCCACAGATTTACAGCAGGGTCATGAATTCTCTTTTTTAACATGGAACTGGTAGTGCTGCATCTGCTCTCTCCAGACCTCTCTTCTAATAGCACTAAAAAAGAGAAGAAGCACAGTAAATATGAGCCCTAGATACTACCATCACATCTCAACACAAATATTGTTGGTTCCTGGCAATTCCCCATTTGGTGGGGAAGGAAAAGGAACATGTATGAGTGATCTGTGTAGGGAGTGAGGGGGCTTCTATTAGCAAATGTCTGAGGACCCCATGACTTGATGCAGAGTTTGCAGTTGTAAAAGCATATTCCAAGTGGGGGTACGTCTGCAGACAAAATCTGCACAGATCTACCATGGGATGGGCCACTTGAGGTAGGCAGGGTAGGGTGGGACTGACTCTGTGCGTGTGCTTTCTTTTAATTGCTGGATAAGGTGGCTTTTTGCATTCTCTGCAGCAGTTATTGGCCTCAGGATGCCAGCACTGATGAGAAGCAGGCTTAGAGATGTGGATTCTCCAAGTGGACAGTTAATTTTGTGAGGATGATACACTGTTGGGGTTTTCAATCCCAAAGACATAGAGGGCCATTTACTGCAGAATCTGGATGCAGCTCAGATCTGGGATGTTAGAAAGAAACAGGCCCAAAATGCTGTCACTTGTGTGAAGCCCTCATCACAAAACCAAGACCTAATACCTAACCTAATTGCATTATCAACCCTCCTCAGGAATGGAATCTTAACCAGTGAGTCTGGAATTTCCTTGTCATCACCAAGGAGGTTATCTGCCAACATGGACCCTTTCCATCCCCTAAGGAGAGATGAGATAATCTGCGCTTTCCTTCTCCCTTCCCCTTTCTGTCTATAAAACCCTTAAATTTTGTACAGTTCCTTGGAGTTCCTCTCTACTTACTAGAAAGGATGATGTCTGATTCATGAATCACTTAATAAAGCTAATGAGATCTTTGAAATTTGCTCGATTGAATTTTTGTTATTTAACAGATTTCGTGGCAGCTACTTATCTGAAGAGAACTTCTGATGGCATTCGAGGACAACTGAAAATGCAGGTTTGGTACCTGCAAACCATTTTCGAGGTCTACCTTTTGCCCTTTATGAGGGCTATGGGTAAGTCCCTCTCAGTTCTGAGCTCCACCTCTTTGAACCAAGTTCTTGAACTAATGGGCTTCCTGGTCCATAATTCCCTTTTGTTTGGAATCCTAGTCAAGTCCACAGTCCTCATTTTTGTGGTCTGCTAGCTTCAGTCCTTTTCCCCAGTCCCCAGTTTCAGGTCGAGAATTGCTGGTGGTGTGCACTGGTATTTTTCTAGGCCAGTCTGCAGTAACATTTCTTGGTTAATCTTGGTGTGTTAAGGTGCATATGTTTGTTTGTCTTGTTTTGTACAGATAAGGCTAGTGGAAACTAATGGGGATCTTGGAAGCCATAAAGACTCAAAAATTGGTGGGCACCAGTCAGGCACTCAAAAGCTATTAGAGTGCACACCATCTAATTCAAAGACTTCTGTATTATGATAAGATGGTCACAGAAAGGGTTAGATTGACACTAGGTCACCCCCCAACCTCAAGAAAACTTCCCTGCCATGGGGTACACTGTAAAACACCACACAATCTCTAGCCTTACAACATGTTACTCTTAGCTAGTAATCTGGCTCTAAGAGACTCAAAGACTAGCTAAAAGGGATGAAATCTTTAATTTCCAAACAGTGAATGTGCCACATTCTGGCACATCTGCTTATTTTATACGCAAGATTTACAGTCCTGGGAGCTGTGGAGATCTAGGCAAATGGGAAAATCTTACTAAAAGCAACCTAGAATTACAAGGGTCATTATGGGGAATGTTCCCATCAGACAAGATTGTTTATTTATGAAGTATACTCGAAAACAAGGGGTCCTGAATTAAACAAATAAAATGGGACAACTATACCTATTTTAACTGTTACGCAGAAGATTCCAAAGGCTGAAAGATTCCAAAATAGCTTCATTAAAAGACTCATTACAAAAGGGTCATGAAAAATTCAAGGCACAAGGGGTACCAAAAATGAAAGACAGAAGGACTGATGTGACCCCTACTATTCCTTCCATCCTTCTTCACTGTGAGCACTCACATTTACTGCTCCTCTGTCCAAACTGCCTTTCCACTTTGAAGAGACTATTAATCAGTTATCTTTTACAATAAAATTACTTGAGGTTTGAGAGTGACCCTTTCAGGTATTTTTCACACCATGGTCAAAGACCAAACTAAGGGCAATAGTTAAAGAATTTTCTAAACCCAGGGAAAGACCAAAAGAGTATTTTTTTAACAGTTTAGGGTAATTACCAGGGTCCTTGAACCCAGGCTGCCTGATCTTTACCAGCTGTGTGCATGTTGGTAGGACCTTGTGAAGCTCAAAAACAGATGCGTGAAGCAAAGTGGAAAAATCACAAGGATGGTATTCAAGATCCTCAATCTTCAATACATTGTTCTCCTGTTACACCATGAAGGGATGCAAAATAGCAATTGAAATTTTACAAGCAATATCTAGAGTCTTCCCTGCCCACACTGATTTGTCTATTATTAAAACATGCAAAAAGAAAAACCCAGATGAACCTGTGGCAGACTTCAAAGTCCCTTTTGAAGCCCTCTTTCTATGGCATTACAGGTTTCATACAATAAATAAGGTCACCCAACCTGCCCTAGCTGCCCTATTTGTACTGCCTTCTTTGTTATACTGAGGAATACACACCCTCAGCTAACATCCATGCCAATCCACCTCTATTTTCCACGTGGGTTTCTGCTGCAGCATGGCCACTGACCATTGGGTAGCTATGCTCCCAGGAGATGAACCTGGGCCACAAAAGTGGAGCATGGGAAACTCAACCCTACCCTAGGACATGAGGTCAGTCCCCTGGACTATCTTTTGAGATTAGTGGATGGATAAAATTTAGTCAGAAAATAGAATGGAAACTCATCAGCCTCAAAGAACTTGTGACTGTAGTTGAGCACTTTGAATAAACTCGGGAGCAAGACGACAGACAGATATCTGCCAAGCTGTTGGCCTTACACCTAGAACAATTCTTAAGTCCAGAGACCTTAGTTAATACCTGGGCCTTTCCCATTGCAAACTCCTAGGGGTGCAATATCAAATAAACTGACCCAGAAATCAAAGTTCGAATTGTAATCAAGTGGGACACTGGACAGTAGCTTCCCCTCAAAGGTCTTATGCAAATTTTTCAACATAAATTTGAATGCCCCCAAGGGAAAGCCCCCATATAGGCCCCTCTCAGAGTTAACTGTTCTCTGAGAGGTTCTCGAGGAAAGTCCTACCAGGAAATGCCTTTATCAGCCCAGGGGAAACTAAAATTAAAATTAACAAGGAAGTTGGCCTAATTCTAGTGGATACTAGAATTATACTTCCTTTAAGCCCCACTCTCATAAGACAACAAATATCTCAGAGTGAAAGAGAAGTTTCCATTGTGGGGTTATCTAATAAAATTCAGAGAGGGGGGCTGGCCCCGTGGCCCAGTGGTTAAGTTCGCGCGCTCCGCTGCAGGCGGCCCAGTGTTTTGTTGGTTCGAATCCTGGGCACGGACATGGCACTGCTCATCAAACCACGCTGAGGCAGCGTCCCACATGCCACAACTAGGACCCACAATGAAGAACATACAACTATGTACTGGGGGGCTTTGGGGAGAAAAAGGAAAAATAAAATCTTTAAAAAAAAAAAAATTCAGAGAGAATTTCTAGCTCAACCAGGACAAATGACTCTGAGACCTTTACTTAAAAGCTTTACTATTTGCTATGCAATATAGACCAAGTTCATCTATTAGGTAGAATTGTTCTTTTTCAACTCAAATAGCTAATATATTTTGCTTCCAATGGAGACTTCAACTTAGAACAGGCAGAGATCCATGCCCTTACAGAATATGCCGGTTATTAGAAGGACAATCTGTTGATACTAATACTGACAGCTGGTATGCCTTTGGGGTTGTCCACAATTCAGGATGTTATGTAAACAAATGGGTTTTCTTATGTCCTCTGGGACCTCAATCAAAAAGGGACAACAACTAAACGGTCTTCTTAATGCTATTCTCTTATCTTCTGAAATTGCAATCATCAAAATTGAGGCTCACACTAAAAGGATTAAATCTGATTATCAGGAAAATCTCCCGCCTGAGTTTCATGCAAGGGCAGTGGCACCAGAATCTATAAAGATTTTGGCACATGTGGATAAATTCCATTCTGCTTTATGAAAAATAACTCCCTGTTGACAGACTTGCACCATCCTGATGCCCTTGCAACGTGTCAACACTGATCCTGAATCAGATAAATTAGATGGACAAAAAATGGTTGTAAAGTAAAGGAACAATCAGGGTTATGGGAAACGCAAATGGCCTCTTGGTTCTACTCCACTCCCGGGAATGCCCATTTTTTTTTTTATATATTTTACGTTCTTTCACCCCATATCGTGCATTTAAGATGCCCCAAATTATTCATAGACATTGGAAGGGAGACATCCATAAAACTGTAACAGCAGTTTACCCCTAATATCTGAACTGTCAGGTCCATAATCCTGGGATAACAATTTTTTTCCAGAAAGGCTTCAGACCTCCTCCCTCTGGACCCTTTGAGTACCTGCAGCTGGACTTCATTCAACTGCCACCTGGTATGGCTTACAATATGTTCTTGTTATTGTATGTATGCTTTCAGGATGAGTTGAACCCTTCCCTTGCCACAAAGTTGATGCCTGCACAGTTGCTGGAAAACATGTTTCCCACTTGGAGTATACCTTCCACAGTCTCCAGTGCTTGGGGCACTCACGTCACTGGACAAACTATTTGACCTGTAAAAAAAAAAAAAACTTTGCAAACTTCTTGGAATTATCAAGGCCACTATTACCCTCCATTATCAGGCAAGGTTGAAAGAACTAATGGGATCCTAAAAGTCAAACTCTTTAAACTTGCTGATACGTCTGGACATGCTTGGCCTAAGATCTTGCCTTTGGTCTTGCTGATTGTTCACAGTACTCTCTATGGGAAATGTAAGTTCACTCCACATGAGATAATCACTGGCAGAACAATGTTCATTGGTATACAACTTTCTGCTGACCCAGTGTTATCCCATGCTAGTATGAACAGCTACTCTAACCCTTTAAGAGGTTATGCTAAGGCCTATGATCAACAAGTTAAAGTAGCATGCCCGGATCCCAGTTTAAAGGATTCTATTGGACAAAGCCTGGAGTCTAGTGACTGGATATTCTGGACACGTCATCAGAGGAAGACAGCTCTCAAACCCTGTTGGAAAGTGCTCATGACCCTGACAATGCTGTGAAATTAGAAGGCATTAAGCCTGGGGTACAAATCTCACAGTTAAAGAAGGCTCCATTTGTTATCTGGTCCTGTATGGATTCTGGAGTCCTTTGAATCAAACTGACAAGGGGGACAAGTAGCTGACATTAAGATAGACTGCATCCACCTAAGAAATCAGATCCACACTTCATACTTTTATTAAACATTAAACCCTTTCTTCTTTTCTTTCTTTCCTTTACTCTCTCAGTGACCTAGAAAGATAACACACTCCTCAGTATCTCCCATGTCATTGCTATGGGAAGTAATTTTCCAGACAATGGATTTATCATCAAAGATTCCAATCTATCCACGATGGAGAGAACTCAGTGTTCCCTGTGATCAATTTCTCTTCTGTTCCCAGTGTCACTGCAAACAAGATCTACCCCCCTTAGAAGTCACGTACCGAGTTCAGCTTTTATGACTGGCATATGAAGTGCCTTGTTACTTTCCTCCAATTATAACTGTACTTGTCCAATTAGACACAATTACCTACATAAATCTTAGTACATTTGCACCCCCACATTGTCATGATTATCTAGGCCAGATCTGCCCCCCTCGACAAAGAGTTCTCACAAGCAGGACCCATCTTTGCAAGGTATATAGAACAACTCTTTAGTTCAAGCTAGGTTATTTTCTCTCTGTATACAGAAAATCTAACTGACCCTTAGCTTGAAAGGGTAAATGCACCTATCCCTGCAAATGGACTCAATAACAATTAATGGAAATGGTTCATGCCCTGACAGGTTTAGCTTCTGTTTGTGGTGATTATAATTCTCCTTGGGCCTATGAATGCCTAGGTAGCTGGTACATTGATGGGAAATGCCTCTTAGATTATCTAACTGTGCCCCTAACTTTATACACACACACACAAATAATAATAATAATAATACACTTCATGGATCAACCCCCCTGGATCTACATCATCGAGCTAGAATGGACCTACCAGAAGGAGTTCACGACCCAGGATTCACTTCCTTTGGCCAGGCATACTTCCCTGGTCAGGAGTAAATGTAAATAAGAATATAATCAGAAGCCTCTCCTTATCCCTTGAGAATATACGGAATCTGCTGCTCAAACAATAGATGCCAAACAGAGATCCTTAGACTTTCTGGTCTAAGTTGCTCTTGATAATAGTTGATTATTATTGATTCTAATAATATAATCAATAATATATTCATTGTCTTCGAGCTGAGCAGGGAGGTTTCTGTGCCATGGCCAACACCACCAGCTGCACCTGGATTAATACATGTGCAGAAGCTGAAACTCAGAAATAAGACCACTGAGTAAGCTACTTGCTCAGACTTGACTTTGCCAGCATGGTCTTTCTTTGACTTATTGAATTGATTGGTTTGAGTTGGGAACAGTGTCTCCAATGTGAAATCCAAACATTCAAAATTATCCAGCTTATAATAATGATAACAATCTCCCTACTTTTTTGTATTCTAAAGTTTTAAATGCATGTTTGTAGCTGCTAACCACCAACAATATGATCTCCCTAAGACTGGAACATCAGAAAAGGAACAAAGAGAATGACAGGCTTAAATATTTTGAGCCTGAAACCATGACCTGTGAATATCACAGGGATTAAACGAAAACATCATGACCTGTGGATACCACACAAAGGATCGACAAAAGCTACAAGTGGTAGCTGAGAGTGGTGCTAATACCTTTAATTTCGATCATATCTCTCAGTTAATCTAAGAGTCTAAACAAAAGCGAGAAATTGTTAGAAAGGAGACAGCAGGCCCAAAATGGAGTCACTTGTGCCAAGCTCCACATCAGCAAACCGAGACTTAATATGTAACCTAAGTGCAGTTCCAAACTCCCTCGGAATGTAAGCTTTGATGAGGCACACTGGAATTACTTCGCCAACACTAGTGAGGTAATCTGCTTCACAGGCCCCTTCCATTCCCCTAAAAAGGGTGACCTTACTCGAAGCAACGCATTCTTTAGAAATCATTCCCTTTTTTCAACCCCCTCTCTGCCTTTAAAAACTTTTTCTGCAACTGGCGCCATGTCTGAGTGGTTAAGTTCCCATGCTCTGCTTCAGTGGCCCAGGGTTTCACTGGTTCAGACCCTCTGTGTGGACCTAGCACCGCTCATCAGGTCATGTTGAGGCAGTGTTCCACACACTGGAACTAGAAGGACATGCAATTAGAATATATAACTATGTACTGGGGTGGGGTGGAGAAGAAGAGGAAGAAAGAAAGAAGATTGGCAATAGACCTTAGCTCAGGGATAATCTTTAAAAAAAAAAAAAAAGAAAGAAAACTTGTCCTTTTCCATAGCCCTTTCTGTTTGCTAGGGGAGATGTTCCCAGATTCATGAATATTGAATAAAGTCAATTTGACCATTAAATTTACTCAGTTGATGTTTTGCTATTTATCAAGCTGAAGAGTCAAAGGCTTTCTAAGGCTCAGACTTCAGTTTGGAAGACAGCTCACAAGCAAGCTAATTACTGCTGTCTAAAGTGAATACTAATTGTGTCAGGGTGGCCCTGAGTTAATACATCAAGAAGGGCTTCTAGGTGGAGTCTGACAACCTTTGCCAGAGATGCTAAATGACAAAATCATGACTCATAAAGCCCTGTGCTATCTCCCATAGGGCAGGAATCCAGGAAGTGCTGGGCCTCCTTTTTGGTGATGAGGAGCCAAAGACACACTAGTTTTTCCTTCACTGCTGGAAGGATTGAGGATTGTAAATCGGCCCATAGACTGTCAGTAAACTTTCATTGGAAAATTGGGCTCTGAATTTTGGTAAGGTTTTCTCAGCCACTTCTCTTAACTGAGAGATGCTAGTAAGTTCTAACACAGGCTATTAAGACTGAATCCTCCAACCTGCCAACAGAGAGACTATCACTTACACAATGAAAAGTTTGTATATCAGAAGTTAGTGGCACTCAATCTTAATCCTTGCCCAACCTCTGGGGGAAAATGAAAGGGTAATTTGTCCCACCAACACTTATCTACCTGCAACTCTCCCTGATTGGGATAAGCCCCTCTGTCACTCACTTATGGGATGGGGAATCACAAACAAATAACAGAACAATTCCTATTGCATTCTGAGATTAAAAAACAAAAACAAGAGGATATTGAATTTTTTTAAAGGATCCAGTCATATGCCCTCAAAATGTATATATTGAAATTTATTACCCAAGATAGGCTACTAGGAAGTGAAGTCTGGGTGATGATTAGGTCATGAAGACAGAGCCCTCGCAAATGGAATTTGTCCCTTTAAAAGAGGCCTGAGAAAGCGCCTTTGCTTCCTTCCACCCTGTGAAGACACAGTAAGAAGTATGCAATGCATAGGAGTGCCCTCACCTGACCATACTGGCACCCTGATCCCAGACTTCCAGCCTCCAGAACTGGGAGAACCACTACAATCAATAAGAAAAAGACAACACAATAGAAAAAAATAGACAAAATAAACTCACACATAGCTCAAAAAGAGGTTGCTCAATGGCCAATATATAAGTGAAAATACATTCAACTTCCATAATAATGAAGAAAATGCAACTGAATTCACTGCTTGGTACCATTAAACACCAACCAGAAGCCTAAAAATAAATGAAAAAATAATAAAAGTCTTAGTAAGGATGTGAACAAACCAAGAATCTCCTACACTGTTGGTGGATGTGCAAATTGGTACAAATTTCTCCCAAAGCTCTTTGGCACTATCTCCTAAACCTAAAGAGAGGCGACCTATCACTCAGTAATTCCACGATTATACAGCCAATAGAAATCGGTATGAGTGTCATCAAAATGTGTCCTGAATATACATACCAGCACTCTTCCTAATAGTATCAACCTGAAAACAACCCATAAGACTATTAACAGTGGAATGATTAAAGCAATTGCTTTGTATTCACACAATTTAATCCTATACAGCAATGTGAATGAATGATCACTAGCAACATACAGCAATAAATTCACAAACAACATAAAGAATGACAAAAGCCAAAAAAAAATGACTTAAGGTTCTATTATTTTTTTCACGTAAAATACAAAAGAGGTTAATGTGACCTGTGCTGTTAGAGGTCAGAGCTGTGGTTCCTCTGAAGAGTACTGACAGGGAGGGAGCATAATGGGCTTCTAGGGGTCTGTTTGACAATATTCTCTTGATTGATCTAGGTACTGAGTACAGAAATGTGTTCACTCTGTGAACTGTCATTGAGCTATGCACTTACCACCTATGCATGTGTCTTTAAATTTTTTAAATATATATCACCAATCAGAAAGGTAGGGATATGGTGAATAGATTAGTGTTGTAACGTCCCTATATTGCAAAGGTGGAGTTTAAGAATATTAAATAGGGGCCAGCCAGGTGGCACAGTGGTTAGGTTCGCAGGTTCCACTTCGGCAGCCGAGGGTTCGCGGGTTCAGATCCCAGATGCAGACATGGCATCGCTTGGCAAGCCATGCTGTGGCAGGCGTCCCACATATAAAGTAGAGGAAGATGGGCATGGATGTTAGCTCAGGGCCAGTCTTCCTCAGCAAAAAGAGGAGGATTGGCAGCAGATGTTAGCTCAGGGCTAATCTTCCTCAAAAAAAAAAAAAAAAAAAAGAGTATCAAATAAAGTGACACTGCGACTAGCTTTTAAATTTATTCTGGAGTTTCTAGTCAAAAGTTGACACATAATGAGTATACAACTTTAAAAGAACAGAGGTGAATCATAATGAGGAATTATAATGTAGACATATTTAAAAATTAATACAATAGAAGTTAACATAGATAAAATAAAATAAACTCTATTGACACTGAATTGTATCAATTACCATATCAGAATTAAATAGACCAATTACATGTTTTAAAGTCTAACATTTTTTACTATATTCACTGTATTTTTTAAGAGCTATGGCCAAATAATAAAATTAAAGTAGGAAAGTAAAATATTCATTCTAAGGAATTTTTTATTAAGTAATTTTATTGGGATTGTAATGGTTTATAACATTGTGTAATTTTGGGTGTACATTATTATTTATCAATTCATGAACACACTTCATCGTGCTCACCCCCAGTAGTCTAATTTTCATCCATCAGCATAAAAATTAAACTAACATAGCAATATAACATCAAATAACATACAGTTTAAAATTTGTCATTATTGTAATTAGAGCTGCTTTAAATTTTTCTTAATGTAAAAATGTCCAATATATTGAATGATTGATAACAAAGATAGTTGTCTTTATATGTGTATGAATATATACAGATAAACACAAACTTCACACACATATACACATACACACACAGACGTATATATATGTAATCACAATTGTAGGTCTGTGTGTGTCTACGCATGTGATTTTTTCTAATATTTGTTTTGTGCTATAATTTGTGCTAAATATTTGAGCGTCTCCTGTGGACTAAAAATATGGATTTCTCTTTGTGATGCAAGAACCAATATATATCCTTTAGGTCAAAATGCTTTTGTTATTTAAGTTAGTGAATTCTCAGAACATTGCATCAGGTTCAAAATGCAAATGCAAAGAAAATTATTTAAAAATCTCTCCTAAAATTAAGGAAATACTCACTTTCCTCCTTGAAAATCAAGGAGTCACAAACTCCACATAAACAAAATGGATTCATATCCTTCCCTTTCAAATGGTTCTCCCTACAGTGCTCCAAATTTAATGGCCATCTATTTAGTCATTTTAGGGACAGGAGTGTCCACCTCCAAACCTCTATGTTGCCAACTTGCCCAAATGATCTTCACAGAAGAGAAAACGCTTCCTTGTACAGATGCCAATTCCATGCAATTCATTTCCTTTAAATTTGACCCATTCATCTGATGTTGATTAAAAGTCACCTAAAATGTAATTTTATTCTCTCCTTTGCCACTCTAGAGATCAGTCCTGCCATTTATACCTGAAAATACTATGTTTAGATGTGCTCATCTCCCTCCATAAGATCACATTTCAAATAAATGACTACTTCCTCCCTAAAGATGTAATGTACAAAACTCAGAGCTGGCTCCAAAAGCTTTACTCATTGACTGAATTTCCCCTCCAGCATCATTGTCTTCAGTTTCAGGTAGGACCTGCAACATGCTGTTCTACTTTCATGTACCTTTTGTACAAATTTTATGCCTAGTTTATGTCTGGGAAATTTACTGGAATAGATTTAAGTTACACAGTCAAAGACTTCTTCAGAATATCCAGGTTATTTCAGGACCTGGCGTTCATTGCTGAATGAATTCTCAAGTCCTCCACCACAAGCATTAGTAGCACATCAATCATATGAGTTTATACATGACAATTATAAAATATTACTCTTATAAGCTATTGCTTATTTTGAAGAAGATACTCAGCATGTTCTGTTAACGTTCTCTAGTCAGCCAGACATAATTGTATTCAGGACTCTGAGGAGGATGAGTTACCAAATGAATACTGCACAAATACATACAAGACTCGGGGATTTTGTATTTTTTATCCAGGCAAAGCACAGCCTGGATACACTGGGGTCACGGCTCATGAGCAGAAAGGGACTGAGACTTGGGAAACACAGAGTGCTTACTAAAGTGGCATTCAAGAGGAACCAGTTAGGATTACTAACAACAGCCATAACTGCGTGACAAGTGGAGGAAAGGGTGTTAAAAAAGACAAAGGTGCTCACCAGGAGAAGGATGGTTTTGGTAGCTCTGGACTCATGGCAGGATCTGGAAGAGATATTGGTCCTATGAATGTGTTGGACCCTCTGCTTGTGCCTGTAAAGGATGAAAACTGTGGAGCCACTGGCCAAGTACATGAGCCCCAAACAGAAAACATCAGGGAATGATATCAGTGCCACATATAAGTCATCTCTGGTTTTGTCGTGACGAACAGCAAAACAGTATCCAAAACTTTTTCTGTTTGTGACATTTTTGTGGCTCCCATTGCCAGTCAGAAACATAGGATATACGACATTTATCAGCATTTGCAGGATCCAGCACAGGGAAATTGAAGGGACAATGCACTTGCGAGTTTTCACTTTAAGCTCTGCCCACCTGGAGTTGCTGGGGCTGATCATGATGGCCTGGGCTACACTCAAGAGGCAGGTGGTGCCAATGGACACACCCCTGCCCACTCTACGGACATAGGGAAAAAACCTGCAAACGAAATCATTGAAGACATGGTACCATCCCAAACGTGACATCCCATTAGGCATTCCACTAGAGAACAGGACCAATAAGTTGGCTACAATCAGGTTCTTGACAACAAAATCTGTGGACCTTAGCCTACACCCAGTGAAATAAAGGAAGAGATAATGGCCAAGAAGAAAAAGATTCCCCAGGATTCCAAATATAGTTTGAAACAAGAAGAGCGTTCCTACTGCCAAATCCCTGGCAGCCATCCTGTCAGTTCTCAATGACTGATATTTATCTTCTGAGCTAGAGGATCCTGCAGGGGAATAGAAGGTGTGGACCACATATGTGATGGCAACTCTAATCCAATATTTTCCACTTACCAACATTTCCTACTTTGAAATAATTACTCAAGGATTTTTCTGTTCTATAGAAGCTTCCAAGAATTGAAAGTATAACCATTAAAGAACATTTGCAATGTATGAATTACTGTCGTGAAGGCCACAGATACAGTAATTTCTTTATTCCTCACAAATTCATGAGGGAGGCACTATTACATTCCTTATAAAGATGAGGACAACACAGGCACAGAGAGGTTAAGTGTTTCCTCTAAATTCACACAGTGGTTGGGAGCACTGTGGCGATTTTAACTGGGAAATAAAAATGGTATATTTAACCCATAATATACTAAAATAATAGTTTGTTCTTCAAATAAACTAGATCTAAATTCAGTTTTATTTTTGCACCTTGTCATTTCAATTTAGACTGGTGATAATTTTACTTAAAACTTGGTAATGATGAGTTTCCACTTACTTATAAAGAGTTATAAACAAATATAAACTTTGACTAAAGCTTTAGAGATCTTATTAAAATATAGATGCCCTAATTGAACTATAAAACTTCAGGGTCCTGTCCCAGTACAAGCTGAGTTTAATGAATGCAAGAATCCCTCAACATTAGGATGGCAAAGAAAGATTCATTTGCTTTTAACTCAGGAACAAAAGTACAATGCTCTGAGTCACAGGAAGTATGAGACAGAAATACTGATGCCTGATAAACAGTGTATGGTAGAAACAGATTATTACTAATTTCAGATCATATATGTGCCATTTATTAATATTTAAGTTAAATGAAATTATAAACAGTAATGCAAGATTTGTGGAAAATATTAAAATACGAGATATACAAGCAATAGTTCAATGCTAAGGCAAAAAAACTTGTGTATTGTATAAATGACATACTTTTGGGTGTTATAATATTTAAAAGCATCAGAAATATCAAAAGATAGATTTCAGCCTAAAAATGTTTTCTGAACTTATTGTTGTATTTTTCTTAAATGCTGCTTCCCTCACTCTAAGTGGGAAAAGTCTCTCTATAATCAAGAGAGACACTATCATGCAATCTATTAAACACTTCATACACCCAGAATTAGAGAAAACACTTCTACTCCAGCAACTGCTATCAGACACACAGTTTCTGCACAGGATCATATGATTCCTGTAGGTTCAATCTACGTTTTATTACAAAAATGGAGGTACCCTAGGTGCACCTCTAGAAACCTGAAAACTATGTCTATGCAAAGCAAGCTGAACAGCAGATTGACTCCAGAGCTACAGTCCTTAAGAACATAAAAATCAAATTTTACATTACTTGGATTAAGAACAAAATAATAATTTTCAGTGATTATTACATGACATCAGGAGCCATCCTGGATTGGTAGAAAATCTAGGAACACAACTCTCTTTATATGTCAGCTCATCCTCAAGATTTATTTCATCTTCATACATGGCTTTGGTGCTGAACCAGGCTTATACACAGAAGATTCCCTTTGTAAAATACGTTCACTTACCCAGACTCCTGATGCAACTCTTTCTCTTACAGATTCTAACTCTCAGATGAATATATTTAAAACCCACCCACTTTTTCCTGCTGCCTGGATGATGGGCTTAGCACGGAGGTCAATGCAGTCAGTACATGTGTGACAGAGGTAGCTAGACCCAGAGATATGAGTTTGTGTTTCTGTGACCTCACCTCCTGTCATAACTCCAATTATCATTTCACCTGTAGCAGCATTGGCAGTAACAGGCTTGGGAGCTGAGAATATTTTTCCAAAACTTTTTTCCCAGATGCTAATTACCAAGAACAACTGCAAGTTTCTAGCCAGCATCCCTTAAGAGACTGTTGGAGTGTTTGTGGGAGGCATGGACTTACTTTTCCATTAACTCTGGAGGCAGACAGTGTCTCACATGAGTAGGGCAGGAAATACTTAGGCCTGATATATGATCAACTGGTAGTGGGTATGTGTGTCTCAGTGGATATTCTACTTCCCCCAGAAGTACTACCTAAAAGTGAGTTCTTTCCTAATTGCACACAGCTGAGCTGCATCATCAATTAAGTTATAAGCAAAGAAATGGAATGAGTCAGAATATCTGATAAGGGTTTAAAAAAATAAACAAGTGACAAGAAGAACATGATGCCAATAATTTACGTTAGATATCATTGCACTCATTTGCACAACTCAATATTTATGAATATGTAAACTGTTAGGAATCTCTACCAATATTGACCCTCACTAGTGACAGGAAGTAGAAGCACAATAATATCCATAAAAGAATGAGAGAAGATTTTAAACCAGTCCTTCAGAAAGAACACACCAGAATCAGATGGTTTAACAGGAAGATTCCACCATGCTAGTAAGTATCAGATAAGCCAATGCTACTTCCTTAAATCAAGACCATCAAATGGTCAACACAGTCCTCTATCCTTTTTTTTTCACAAAATTTTCAGTAAGGAACTATGATTGTTTTGTTTAATTTAAGAAACATATTTTTGGTGGGTCAGAAACAATTATAAAATACAAGTTGAATTTAATTCTTTGGATTTTCCTACACACAAATCAACTCTTTGATGCAAGTCCATTGTGCTATCATGCCCACTTGTCAAGTCAGTTGGCAAAGCCATAATGGTGGACAACCCATCTTACACAAACACACAACCTCATTTACACACAGAAGCAAAAACACACATGCATGCACATTTCCTCACACATTCAAACTTATAGTCACACATATTCACACGCTTAGATACATACGCAGTCACTCACATGCTCTCACAATTTTAATTGCACAAACAATAATGCACGTATTGAACACAAAAATTTACACTCACATATGTAATTATAAATACATACACACATAAACACGATTACACTCGTAAAAGAACAGTCAGCAAGCATGTGTGTATCTCAATTACATGATCTTATTCAGAAGAATAGCTGTATTTCCAGACTTCTGGATGCCTGAAAAGTGGGGCCCTGCTACCCTCTATAGTGTTTATAACCCTGCAACAACCACAAGGGCCATATTTATTACAACACACAGCACTTAAAATGTGCTGTGAGCATTGTCACCTTACATCAAGACACATGCTGGGAAACTTGGGTTGTTTAGGGGAGTGAAAGTGTGTGAGTATGTGATAGAGTGGAGTAAGAATAGGCCACAGGACAAAGGAGACATAAGCATAATATTGGGGTGCAGAGAGCCTGAGGGCTTGGAGTCATAGTGCAGGGGAAGAGAATGAACAGAAAGAGAAAAAGCAATGGTTTTTAATATTGTTGAAGTATTACAGTGCAATGATGGGGATAAAAGTGCAAGTGGGCAAAGTACGCAAGGAAGTGAAGGTAGGGGGATATTCATATCTGAGGGAGTAAAGAGCGGATAGGATCACAGGAACAAAAGTGCTGTGAGGAAATGCCAGAGGTGGATGCATTTAAACTACATATTTTGGAGAGAAGGTGAATTTAGATGGGGTAGGCAGATCTTGGTAGATGATAACAGTCCAATTTGGGCAGAATGTGGGAAAAGGAGATGGTACTAGGGGAAACTGTGGGCATGGGCATGAAGGCCAAATGGGCAGAGGACAGTGAGGCAGTTGGAAAGGACAGTGGGAATATGTGAACTAAAGAGCCCAGGAGAAAGTGTCAGGAATTATAGGGTTAGATGTAATGAGTGCAGGGTGTGGATTGGGTTCCTGGGGGAACTGATGATGCCTATGACTTCAGGGCTGGGATGAATGAAAGTGCTGGGGCATAGAGGTCACAGAGGATAGGATAAGATATTGGAATTGGGTGTAAATAGAAGGGCAAGAGGAAGGATGTCATGTATGACAGACTTTGCAGAGATGACAAAGTCTGAGGAGAGTTAGACTGAAGTCCCTAGAACACTGGTCATAGAGGGTTGGAGGGGACAAAGGTCACAAGGTGAAGGTGGAGAGGGCAATAGTGAGTCAAAAGTGTTCAATGGGAGTCAGAGAGCATGTGGAGTTTTATTGGATGTCTAAAGGTCACAGGGGGACAAATGAAGACGTACAAGGGGGCATAGAGGTAGAGTGAGATGTTGGATGAGTCTAGGGGTGATGGAGGTGGCAGAGGGGAGAATGGAGGCCTTAACTGATTCCCTCATTTATCCATTCCCTCACTTACAGTCAAAACAGAGCAGTCATGTTTCATTTCTTTTTTTATTGAAAAATATTTGACATATAACTTTATGTAAATTCGAGGTGTACATCATGTAGATTTGACACATTTACATATTGTAATATGAGTACCGTTGTAGCAATAGCACTTCTATCACATCACCTAGTTATCATTTCTTTATGTGTGTGGAATAACTGAGATGTAGACTCCAGAATTTGGATGACTACAATAAAACACTGCAGTCCAGAATTACATCAGTGACACGGTGGAGTGAGCTCACCTGGGACTCGCTCCCTTCCAAACTACAACCAAAGGAACAACTGAATTTCAACCAAAAAGTCCTAATAACACAGAGATCATCAGAGACCCACAGCAGCCAAATGACGGAGAGTGGAGAGGCAGGAGCCAACCTCAGAGGAGCTGGAACGGGGTAAGAGAGAGCTTCACTCCCTCCCCTAGAGACTGGGATCACTGCGCGGGTAAGGGAAGGAGCAAGGGAGGGGCTTCACATCCGTGGGATCATCCAGGACTACCACTGCCCATGCAGCAGAAACCCTCTAAAGGGGGAAAGCTTTCACGTGGGGGACCCCATCAAGCCAGGGCCCTGGGAAACCAGAGAGGGAGAGCTGATCAGAATCCAGGTCTGCATCCGAGAGAAAGTGCCCCTCCTCCCCCAACCCAAACTGTGCCCCGCCATCCTGGCTGAAGGTGGAGGGCTCAAAATGCATGGCTCTCGACCCACATCTAGTGGCGACAGGCTGTAACTGCAACCGAATAATAGCATCATGCGCAAAAACCGCTCCTCTACCATCCAACAATTTATAAAAGCTCCAGACAAAAAGGAAAACAATAAAAACACAGAAGTATGTCCTGAGGACTTGGAAAGAGGTAAAGTGAGTGACAATGAATTCAGAGTAGCTATCATCAAAAAACTCAATGAGGTAAAGGGAAATATAGAGAAACAAGTCAATGAGTTCTGGAGTTACTTCACAAAAGAGATTGAAACTATAAAAAAGAATCAATCAAAAATACTAGAGATGAAAAATACAATGGATAACATAAAACAGAATATGGATTCCCTGAATGCCCGTGTAGACACCATAGAGGAGAAAATTAGCATAATCAAAGATAGACAGGTTGAATGGCTCCAGACAGAGGAAGAAAGAGAACTAAGAATTTAAAAAACTGAAGAAAATCTCAAAGAAATAGCAGATTCAATGAGAAAATACAACTTAAGAATCTCAGAATTCCTGAGGGCATGGAAAAGGAAAATGGAGCAGAAAGTGTGCTTAATGACATAACAGCAGAGAACTTCCAAAATCTAGTGATTGAGAGAGAAATGTGTGTGGAGGAAGCTTTCAGATCTCCTAGATTTGTCAAAGTAAAAAGACCTACTGCAAGGCATATAGTAGTAAAAATGGCAAAAATGAATTACAAAGAAAGAATACTCAGGGCAGCAAGGCAGAAGAAAATAACCTACAAAGGAACTCCTATCAGACTTTCAGCGGATTTCTCTACAGAAACCTTACAAGCTAGGAGAGATTGGAATGACATATTCAAAACCTTAAAGGATAAAAATCTTCAGCCAACAATACTCTATCCAGTAAAAATATCCTTCACATATGAAGGAGAAATTAAATCTTTCCCAAACAAAAGCTAAGGGAATTTGTAGCCACAAGACTTCCACTACAAGAAATCCTCAAGAAGGCCCTCATACCTGGAAAAAACAAAAGGGGAGAAAGGGGTCACAAAACACAGAATAGGGAGACAAATAGAATCAGAATAGGATAGCAAATATTCAACTATAGAATTAGGATAAAGGGAAGGAAATCACTGAAGCAAAGACAATCCTATCACTCTAACCAAAAACTCACAACATAAGTTGGAATAAGAGATGAAAATAATAATTTAGGAGGGGAGGAGGAAAGGGACTGAATCAGTTTAGGCTAAGGAAGTAAGACACAACCAGTAAATGGACTGTGTTATGCACGAGATTCTGAATACAAACTTCAGGGTAGCCACCAAACTAAAAAACAGAACAGAGACACAAAACATAAATAAGGAAAAATCTAAGAAACCCCAGCATAAGAAATTGCAGAAGTCAATGGGTAGGCTAAAACACACAGGACGAGAAACAAAGGAAACACAGGAAAACTGGAAAACGAGCAAAAGAATGACAGCATTAAGCCCTCACACATCAATAATCACCCTCCATGTAAATGGATTGAATTCTCCAATAAAAAGACACAGAGTGGCAAAATGGATTAAAGAACAAGATCCAACAATTTGTTGCCTCCAGGAAATACACCTCAGCTCCAAGGACAAACACAGGCTCAGAGTGAAGGGGTGGAAGACAATACTCCAGGCTAATAGCAAACAAAAGAAAGCAGGTGTTGCAATACTTATATCAGACAAAAGAGATTTCAAGATAAGGCAGGGAAAGAGAGACATAGAGGGTCAATATATAATGATCAAAGGGACACTTCATCAAGAAGAAATAATGCTTATAAGTATCTATGCACCCAACACAGGAGCACCAAAGTTCATAAAGCAACTATTAACAAACCTAAAAGAATATATCAAAAATAACACAATAATAGTAGGGGACCTCAACACCCCACTCACATCAATGGACAGATCATCCAGACAGAAAATCAACAAGGAAACAGTGGAGCTAAACGAAAAGCTAAAACAGTTGGACTTAATACACATATATAGAAGACTTCATCCAAAAACAGCAGAATACACATTCTTCTCAAGCATGCATAGAACATTCTCAAAGGATAGACCATATGTTGGGAAACAAGGCAAGGCACTACATGTTTAGAAAACTTGAAATAATAATAAGCATCTTCTCCAATCATAATGCTATGAAGCTAGCAATTAATTACAAGAAAAATGCTGATAAGGCATAAAGATGTGGAGACTAAACAATATGCTATTGAACAAGCAATGGATCATTGAAGAAATTAAAGAAGAAATCAAAAAATACCTGGAGACAAATAAAAATGATAACATGACATACCAACTCATATGGGATACAGCAAAAGCTGTATTAAGAGGAAAATTCATCACAATACAGGCACATCCTAACAAAGAAGAAAAATCCCAAATAAGCAATTTTAAACTACATCTAACTGAATTAGAGAAAGAAGAACAAACAAAGCCCAAAGTCAGCAGAAGGAGAGAAATAATAAAAATCAGAGCAGAAATAAATGCTATTGAAACAAAAAATGGCAGTAGAAAGGATCAATGAAACAAAGAGCTGGTTCTTTGAGAGGATAAATAAAATTGACAAACCCCTAGCCAGACTTACAAAGAAAAAAAGAGAGAAAGCTCAAATAAACAAAATCAGAAATGAAAGAGGAGAAATAACAACAGACTCTGCAGAAATACGACGGATTATAAGAGAACACTACAAAAAACTATATGCCAACAAAATGGATAACCTAGAGGAAATGGATAAATTCTTGGACTCCTACAATCTCCCAAAGCTCACTCAAGAAGCAGCAGACAATTTGAACAGACCAACCACAAGGAAAGAGATTGAAACAGCCATCAAAAGCATCCCAAAGAATAAAACCTCAGGACCAGATGGCTTTCCTGGGGAATTCTACCAAACTTTCAGAGAGGATTTAATACCTATCCTTTTCAAGCCATTCCAAAAAATTAGGGAGGATGGAACACTTCCTAACACATTCTACAAGGCCAACATCACGCTGATACCAAAGCTTGACAAGGACAGCACAAAAAAGGAGAACTACAGGCCAATATCGCTGATGAACATAGATGCAAAAATTCTCAACAAAATTTTGGCAACCAGAACTCAGCAATTCATCAAAAAGATCATACATCTTGATCAAGTGGGATTCATACCAGGGACACAGGGATGGTTCAACATCTGTAAATCAATCAACGTGATACACCACATCAACAAACTGAGGAATAAAAACCACATGGTCATCTCAATAGATGCAGAGAAGGCATTTGACAAGATCCAACAGCCATTTATGATAAAAACTCTGAACAAAATGGGCATAGAAGGGAACTACCTCAACATAATAAAGGCCATATATGACAGACCCACAGCTGACATCATACTCAATGGGCAAAAACTGAGCGCCATCCCCCTGAAAACAGGAACAAGACAAGGATGCCCTCTATCACCACTCTTATTTAACATAGTACTGTATTTAACATAGTACTCTTATTTGACATAGTTTTGGCCAGAGCAATTAGGCAAGAAAAAGGAATAAAAGGAACCCAAATAGGGAGGGAAGAAGTGAAACTCTCGCTTTTTGCAGACGACATGATCTTATATATAGAAAACCCCAAAGAATTCATTGAAGTAATCAACAACTACAGCAAAGTTGCGGGGTATAAAATCAATTTACATAAATCAATAGCATTTCTGTACTCTAATAACGAACTAATAGAAAAAGAACTCAAGAACACAATACCATTCACAATCACAACAAAAAGAATAAAATACCTCGGGGTGAACTTAACTAAGGAAGTGAAAGACCTATACAATGAAAATTACAAGGTTTTTCTGAAAGAAATGGATGACGACATAAAGAGATGGAAAGACATTCCATGCACATGGATTGGAAGAGTAAACATAGTTAAAATGTCTATTCTACCTAAAGCAATCTATAGATTCAACACAATCCCAACCAGAATCCCAATGACATTCTTTACAGAAATAGAACAAAGAATCCTAAAATTCATATAGGGCAACAAAAGACCCCGAATTGCTAAAGCAATCCTGAGAAAAAAGAACAAAGCTGGAGGCATCACAATCCCTGATTTCAAAACATACTACAAAGCTACAGTAATCAAAACAGCATGGTACTGGTACAAAAACAGGTGCACAGATCAATGGAACAGAATTGAAAGCCCAGAAATAAAACCGCACATCTATGGACAGCAAATCTTCAACAAAGGAGCTGAGGGCATACAATGGAGAAAAGAAAGTCTTTTCAACAAATAGTCTGGGAAAACTGGAAAGCCACATGTAAAAGAATGAAAATTTACCATTCTTTTTCACCATTCACCAAAATAAACTCAAAATGGAGCAAAGATCTAAAGCTGAGACCTGAAACCATAAGGCTTCTAGAAGAAAATGTAGGCAGTACACTCTTTGACATGAGTATTAAAAGGATCATTTCAGACACCATGTCTTCTCAGACAGGGAAACAATAGAAAGAATAAACAAATGGGACTTCACCAGACTAAAGAGCTTCTTCAAGGCAAAGGAAAACAGGATTGAAACAATAAAAACAACCCACTAACTGGGAAAAAATATTTGCAAGTCATACATCCGACAAAGGGTTAATATCCATAATATATAAAGAACACACACAACTCAACAACAGAAAATCAAATCACCCGATCAAAAAATGGGCGGGAGACATGAACAGACATTTCTCCAAAGAACATATAGGGATGGTCAATAGGCACATGAAAAGATGTTCATCGTTGCTGATCATCATGGAAATGCAAATCAAAACTACACTAAGATATCACCTTTCACCCATTAGAATGACAAAAATAACTAAAACAAATAGTAACAAATCTTGGAGAGGTTGTGGAGAAAAAGCAACCCTCATACACTGCTGGTGGGAATGCAAACTGGTGCAGCCACTACGGAAAACAGTATGGAGATTCCTCAAAAAATTAAAAATAGAATTACCATACAATCCAACTATCCCATTACTGGGTATCTATCCAAAGAGGTGAAGTCAGCAATTCCAAAAGTCCCACGCACCCCAATGTTCATTGCAGCATTATGTACAATCGCCAAGATGTGGAAGCAACCTAAGTGCCCATCAACAGATGATTGCGTAAAGAAGATATAGTGTATATATATATACAATGGAATACTACTCAGCTGTAAAAAAGAACAAAATCATCCCATTTGCAACAACATGGATGGACCTTGAGGGAATTATGTTAAGTGAAATAAGCCAGATAGAGAAGGACAATCTCTGTATGACTCCATTCATATGAGGCACTTAAAAATGTAGACAAAGAGAACAGATTAGTGGCTACCAGGGGAAAGGCGGGGTTGGGGGTGGGCACAAAGGGTGAAGGGGTGTACCTAAAACATGACTGACAAACAATAATGTACAACTGAAATTTCACAAGATTGTAACCTATCATTAACTCAATAAAAATTAAATTAAAAAAAAAACTTGGGAGGGAAATGAGTGGACACTCCTAAGTCACCAAATTGATTTTGCTAATTGCCATGAACTACTTCTGATTTCAGAAGAACAGATTCCAAGAAAGTTGCTTCAGACCACCATAAGTCACCTCAGCACAAAGGATGATAATTCAATCTACCACTCATACAATGCTCCAGGCATAATTCTAAATGCTTTACAAACACCAAGTTATTTCATCCTCACAAGAACCCATGAGATAAGGGACTTAATTATCTCAATACACAGTTGAGTAAACTGAGGCACAGAGAGGACATGGAACTTGCCCAGGGCCATATTTATTAAGTAGTAAAACTAGGATTGAATCTAGGCAGTATGTTACCCAAATCTGTGTTTTTTGGGGTTTTTTTGAGGAAGATTAGCCCTGAGATAACATCTGCCACCAATCCTCTTTTTGCTGAGGAAGACTTGCCCTGACATAACATCCATGCCCATCTTCCTCTACTTTATATGTGGGATGGCTGGCACAGCATGGCCTAACAAGTAGGTCCACACCTGGGATCCAAACCAGTGAACGCTGGGCTGCTGACGCAGAATGTGTGAACTTAACTGCTCTGCCACCGGGTCGGCCTCCCAAGTCTGTGCTTTTATCCACTATTCTATATTCCACTCAGTATAGCTTCCAGTGGGTGCTACATAAAATATTTAAGATAAGACACAGTTTCCAGAAGCAGCCTTAGGCTAACCTAGGCCTCGGTTCCTTCAGTACTCTCCCTCTCCATCCTGCTACATGTAACTTCTAATGACTTCCCTGTAGAAACGAAGATTCATAGGAAAATAAAACAGCCATATCTGAACCCATCACAAAATATAATTTGTTACTCAGTATTTCCACATTCCTGTCCTATATGGTCATGATAAAAGTCCTATTAATATGTTTCTAGGTATTTCAAAAAATGCTAAGGTAATGGGAACAGTGGCACTGTACCTATGATGTATTATATCAAATTCTATTATAGTTGGTTCCTGTTTTTCAAAGCACGTGAGCTAAGCATATTTAAGTATGTATTTAATTCCACTGAAAAGAGATCTGAAGGATGACATCTCTAGATATTTTACTTATAAGGAACTCTTTTTCAAACCCGTTGAGGGCGTATGCTTACATGTCAGTTACAGATTGCTCAGCTGTATATAAAAGACAAATCCAAATAACTGGCTTGAACACATAAGGGTTTTTATTTCTCTCCAGTAACAAGAAGCCTGGAGGTCAATTGTCTAAGACTGGTGCAAGGACTCTGAGGTCATTAACAGCCCAGACTCTTTCCTTTCTGCTTTGTCATCTTCTTGTAACTTTCAAACTCATAGTAGCAAGATGGCTTCTGCTTATCCAGGTATTGTGACCACATTCTTGTCAGGAAGAAGAAAGAAGACAAAGTGCAAAAGGTTCGTGCAATTCAGATGTACCCTATATCAGCGTAAAAAAAAAAAAAAAAAAGGTTTTCCCTGAAGCCATACGTATTGGACTTCTGATTTTAAACCTCCTTGGCCAGAACTGGGTCACATGACCACTTCCAGCTAAAAAGGTGCCTGGGAAATGCATATTTAAATTTTTTACCAGTCACACTGCTACCTTAAATAGAACTGGAGTTTCTTATACTTAGGCAGAAGGAGAGAATAGATATTGGGTAAGCGACTAGCAGTGTCTGCCATGGCTTAAGAAGGAACACACACTTTAATTTTTTGTATTCCATCTCACGTTTTCTTTTGCCTTGTGTATTTCAAATGAACAGATCTGAAGAAGCTTAGTAACAGCTGGTGGCCTATTTAAGTAAACCAAACCAGCTAACATTAGAAAATAAAACATATGTTTTGACTTATTATTATAGAATGTCACGTTATTCTTTAAACATTGCTTGTATTCTGGTATATTGTGAAAAATTGTCTATGCCTCAGGTGGTATGTGCATATTTCATACTCTGTTATTTTCATAGATTTATTTTGCAAATACATAAAATTCGTGTTCTGTAACACATCCAGGAAAGCAAACCACATATAATTGAGGGACTATTAGCACATTTATGACATTTTTAAAGCATCACAATCCTCTGTGAACATGTCTACCCTTTGTAGTCAAATATTTTATGTCATCTTTTCAAAAGTAACATACCATATCTGTAATAGGATTTTCCCTCTAATTTTTTAATGGGAATACATTTCTCCAGGTTTATGAGATTATAAAAATACTTCATAAGGTTTCTCCTCATTGTGAAGCCTCTACAATTCAGTGAAGTTGGCCTTCTTGGTGAAGGCATTCCCACATTCAGTAAATTCATAGAGGTTCATTCCAAAATGCATTCCTTAGTAGACATTTACAGAGTCCTTGAATTCAGAGGCTTTTTTCCGAAAGTGAATTTTCTGATGAGTAATGAGGTATGCCTTTAGAGAAAATGCTTTCCCACATTCCTGATACCCCAATGGTTTCTCTTCTTTTGTGAAATCTCTGATGTATAAAGAGATAAGCCTTCTGTGAGAATGCTTTTCCACATTCATTGCATTTGTAGAGTTTCCACCCAAGATGAGTTTTCTGATGTGTAACGAGGTTAAATTTATGGCAGAAGACTTTTTCTCATTCACAGCATTCATAGGGTTTCTCCCCTGAGTGAATATTCTGATGCTCATTGAGGACTGACTTCTCACTGAACAATTTCCCACACTTGTTGCATCCATAGGGTTTCTCTCCTGTATGAGTTCTCTGATGTAGAATGAGCTGTGACTTTCTGACAAAGGCTTTCCCACATTCACTGCATACATAGGATTTTTCCCCTGTGTGAATTCTCTGATGGTTAAAAAGCATTGATTTCTGACTGAAGGCTTTTCCACAGCTACTGCATCCAAAGGGTTTATCACCCATGTGCATTCTTTAATGTATTATAAGATGTGATTTCTTACTGAAGTCTTTTTCACATTCACTAGTCATTGGGTTTTTCTCCTGTATGAGTTTTCTGATGGAAAATGAGGTATGATGTATGGCTGAAGGCTTTCTCACATTCATGGCAATCATAAAGTTTTTCTCCTTTGTCAATTAACTGATGTTTAATGACATCTGATGAGTGAGAGGCTTCCATGCATTCACTGCATCCATAGGGTTTTTCTCCAGTATGCATTCTCTGATGTTTAATGAGGTCTGATTTCTACTGAAGACTCTGTGACATTTGTTACATTCATAGCGTCTCTCACCTGTGTGAATTCTTTGATATCTAATGAGATATGTCTTCTGGGCAAAGGTTTTCCCACATTCTCTCTGAAAGATGAGTTCATTCACCTTTGGTTTGGTTTCTGAGCAAAGGATTTTCCAGTCTCTGCATTCATAGGACTTCTCACCTGTGTGAAATGTCTGATGTTTAGTGAGGTAAGCTTCCTGGGAGAAGGCTTTCCCACACTCGCTGCATTTGAAGAGTTTTACCCGAAAGTGACTTCACTGATGTCTAATGAGATATGACTTCTGAGTGAAGGCTTTCCCATACTGGTTGCATCCATAGGGCTTTTTACCTGTGTGACATTTCTTGTGTATAATGAAATAAGCCTTCTGGGAGAACACTTCCCACATTTCCTACATAGAAAAGGTTTTTCTCCTGTGTGAATTCTTTGATATTTAGTAAGGTCTGACTTCTCACTTAAGTCTTTCCTAAATTCACTGCATTCATAAGGTTTCTTTCCTGAGTGAGTTCTGTGAAGTATAAGGAGCTTTGACTATTTGATGAAGGATTTTCCACATTCGTTACATTCATAGTATTTAATTCTAGGTTGACTTTTCTCATGCCCGGCATGAAGAATTGACTTGCTATATTCATTAAACTCCTCAGGCTTCTTTCTTGCAGAGTACCTATTTTGAAAAAGTAAACCTAAATCTTAACTGGGTTTCAAATTTTTCCCATGTGAGTCAAATTTGTGTGGTCTTTGTCTCAAGGAAGCAAGCTTTATGTTTAGACAAAATATTTTTTCCAAAATCATCATCTTCATAGCACTTTTCCATACTGTCCAGCTTATCTTGGTACCTTGGTGCTACTCTACATGATCAGCAAATTGGCAGACATCACCCAGAAAAATAGAACAAGGAAACCATCCATTATGATTGTGCAGGAAAGGGTTAACTCAGCAAGCCTTGGTTGCTCAAACCCTGTAATTTCTAAAGAAAGGTCTATCTTCAAGACTGGCCTTTGGCTGCCTCTTGGGAGATAACCTCTGAGCCTTGGGAATATTCTGCTTGACAAGAGTGTTTTTTTATACTTGATGCATTGGGCCACACTTTACCAATGTGACCAGATAAATTTATCCTCACAGTGTGATTTATGGTGTGTACCTGTTTTTGCTCAAGGGGGCTGGGGTTTGAGCAGCTGAAGTCAGTCACATGGATGCTGCATGGCTACATGAATGACCCCAATATAATTCTGTACCAAGGCTCAGGTGAGCTTCTTTGGTTGGTAACACTTCACGTGTATCATTCACGTATTGTTTCAGGGAGAATTAAGCAATCTCCATGTGACTCTACTGGAAAGGGACATCTGGAAACTTATGCCTGTTTTCTTATGGACTTCACCTAATGTGCCTTTTCCTTTTGCTTATTCTATTCTGTATCCTATTTCACTGGAATAAATTATAACCATGAGTCTAACAGTTTCTGAGTCCTGGGAGTCCTTCTATGAATCATAAAGCCTGAAGGTGGCCTTGCAGACCCCTGACCCAATCATGTGAGAGAATAAAACATTTTTAGAAATGTCATCTTGTAGCAACGAGCTCCATTAACAAGTCTAGCATCCCAGGCTAAAGAAATCCAACAGTGAACGTATTCTAGATCGTGAGGGCTTAAAATACACACACACTCATGGCTACATTAAGGGTATACAGGACCCTTGACATACCTTTCTATAGGGCCCTTGTTTATATAAACAATTTAAGACACAAACTCAGTGTGTCGGCACCATTCTGCATGTGAAATTGGTCAGCACCAATTTCATGTGACTGAGAAATAGGTACTGAACAAGTCAGTGGGAAGGATCCGTTTGTCAGGCTACCCTAACAGAACCAGGCCTAGCTATGGGGCCCTGCTGGAGCCCCTTTGGACATACGATTGAGCTCATGCACAAAGGGGAACAGACAAATAAAGAGTCAGCAAGTGTCCAAAAGGGGAGAAATGGAAACTTGGACACCATTACCTGAACACAATTGCCGGACTTGGCTGTCCCAGCTCTCAGATAGGGACATAAAAAAATTTTGAGGTTGGTGTTTCCAATGACTAAGAACTACAAGGGACCTGGTCTGGGCTCAGAGCATCCTCTCCCCACAGTATTGATGGTTTCAAGAAAGGCACTCCAAGATACAAGAGAGGGGAGGAGGAGTTAAAAGTTTGAGGCCCAGGTCCTAGAGTAGAGCTCTGCTTACTCAAGTCTGAGGTTGGTACTAAACACACACAACACACATACACACCAAAATAAATGAATGAACAGAAACCATGTGATTAGAGGGTTGGAACTTTCAGCTGTACCCCCTACCTCCAGGGAGGAAAGAGCGGCTGAAGATTAAGTTTAATCATCAATGTCCAATGATTTAATCAATATACCTATGTAATGAAGCCTCCATAAAAATCCCTGAGGAACAGGGTTCAGAGAGCTTCAGACTTGGAGAACACATCCACATGCTGGGAGGGTGGTGTAACCCAACTCCATGACAGAAGCTCCTGTGCTTGGGACCCTTCCAGAACGTGCTCCATGTACTTCACCTGCCTGTTCATTTGTATCCTTTATAATAAACTGGTGATGGTAAGTAAAATGTTTTCCAGAGTTTTGTAAGCATTCTAGCAAACTGTCAAACCTAAAAGGAGGTGAGGAAATGTTGGAAGCCCTGATGGTACAGCCAAATTGGACAGAAGTGTCCCTGGGCACCCAGAACTTATGACGGGTGTCTGAAGTGAGGGCAGTGTTGTGGGACTGAACCCTTAGACCTGTGGAGTCTGATGCTAACTCCAGGTAGTTAGTGTCAGAACTGAACTGAATTTTAGGACATCCAGTTGGTACCCGGAGGGTTGGACAACTGGTTATTGGTATGGGGAAAAAAACACTTATTTAGTGTCAGAAGTGTTGTGAATAAAACTAGTTCACTGAAGTGATGGTAGGATAATGACAACAAAATAGACTTTGATATTTACAACAATTATCTGCAAAATGGAGAGAGAAGGTGAAAGGGATACAAAGTACATTACAGTGAGACAAAAAGAAGGTAGGAACAACCTCAACAAGCATTGGGGGAATGAATCCATTCCTTCAACAAAATGTATTGAACATATTTTATGTGCCATGTCAAGCACTTAGCTGGCATTGGAGAGAACCCGAGGAATAAGAAGAACATGTTTCTTGCCCTGTGGAGTTTATATTCTTGTGAAGGACAAAGAGAGTAGACAAATATTAAAAACAAAAACAAATGCCAAGATAATTACAGATGACGATGAATGATACGGAAGAAATAACAAGGAGAAGGGATAGAGAGAAGCTGAGGGAAATCAACTTTAGATAAACTGGTCATCTTTGAAAGAGAAACATTTGAGCTAAGATCCATTAAAGAAAGGGAGGGGCCAACAATGTAAAACCTTGGCGAAGGAAATTCCCAGCAAAAGAACAGTGAATGCAAAGGCCCTGAGTCAGGAATGGATTTCGCATAATGAGAAATAGAAAGAATACTTGTAGGAATGGAGGGGTAGAAAAGAGGCTGGAGGTTGCCTTAAGCAACTGGGCAGAGTATGACACTGTTTCCAAACCCGGGGTCAGAGGAATCAAGAGCTTAACTTTGCACCTTTCAAGACTGAGATGTCTGTTAGATATTCAAGTGAAGATCTAAAGAGGACAGTCTTTCAAATAAGACTAGAGATGAGCACAAAGTTCTAAGTTGGAAATGAACACTTGGGGGTCAGTAGCCTATAACATTATTTAAAGCCAGTTCAATCTGATGATTTTTCTTGATATGAGAAGATAGAGAAAAAAACAGAAGACCTAGAACCAAGCATTTAGATACACCGATATTTTATAGGTTTGGGAGGAGATGCCTAGAGAATGGGGATCCTGCTGAATGGGGGAATAAGCAGGTGTCATGGACTGAATGTTTGTGTCCCTCCAAAACTCATGTTGAAGCCCTAACCCCCAGAGTGGCTGTATTCGGAGATGGGGCCTCTAAAGAAGTAATTAAGACTAAATAAGGTCATAAGGATAGAGCCCTGATCTGACAGGATTAGTGTCCTTATGAGAGACCTCAGAGAGTTCATTTTCTGTCTCTCTCCCTGCAGGTGTACAAAGAGGAGGTCATGTGATCACACACCAAGATGGCAGCCATCTACAAGCCAAGAGAAGAAGGCTCAGAATGAAACAGACCTACTGGTACCTTGATCTTGAACTTCCCACCCTCCAGAACTGTGAGAAATAAATTTCTGTTGTTTAAGCTATGCAGCATGAGGTATTTTGTTATGGCAGCCAGAATGGACTGAGACAGTAGGTGAGTAAATTAAGAGGAAATATGTAGGCATACACTTACCTGCAACCCAGAAATTCCACTTCTATATATTTACCCAAGAAAAAGGAAAACATATGTCCACAAAAGACTTGTAAGTGAATTTTCATAGCAGCTTTACTCCCCATACAACTGACAATGATCCAAGAGTCCATTAATAAGAGAAGGGATAAGCAAACTGTTGCATATTCACATAATGGAATACTCAGCCATATAACGGAATAAACTGCTGGTAAATGTGGCAAATGGGTGTATTTCAAAAACCTTATGCTGAGTAAAGAAGTTGGGGCAGACTAAACAACGGCCCCCAAAGATATCCTTGTCCTAATCTTCAGAACCTGTGAACATGTTACCTACATGACAAAAGGGACTTTGCAAATGTGATTAAGGATCCCAAGATGGGGACATGATCCTTGTGGATCTGGTGGATTATCTGGCGGGCCCAATGTAATTGTTAGGGTCTTTATAAGAGCAAGGCAAGAGAATGAAAAATCAGAGAAGGAGATGTGACAATGGAAGTGGAAGTCAGAGTCAGAAAGAGATCTGAAGAGGCTTTGAAGAGGGAGAGTTTTTTGTTTGTTTATAGAAAATTAAAAATAACCAGATGGCAACTAGCACCCAGATCTTGGTTTCTCATACAATTCACCAATAAAATGAACCTGGGCTCCTTGAAGAAACAGCTGATTCTAGGACTCAGGAAATATCTAAGATGAGAAGAGGGAATCTTGTAGTGCCAGAAAATAAGGAAGTGTTCAAGAAAAACAATAAAAACCATAATGATGGGAGTATGTTTAAGGAACATGGGAATCAACTGAAAATTATCCCAATGGCCAAAGTCGGAAGAATCTAAGGAACAAAATTAACTAGTATTGGATTATAATCCAAAATATAAATATCTATGAGTCCATACTGATATAAATAAATGATTGAATAAATAAATAAATGAGGAAGAACAGATAAATCTCCCATGCAGAATTCAAAATAATTTTCATAGATACTCTGCCTTCAATAAGGTGGGGCATAATACACCTCATCTGGGAGATCAAGGATGTTGATGGTGTGTAACCTTGGCATGATATGACACTTTATTTCTGTGGTCTTCCTCCCTGAAAAAATATAACCCCAGTCTAACCAGGAAAAAGAGAAAATCAGACAAACCCCAATAGAGGGACATTTTACAAAATACATGATAAGTACTTCTCAAAGTCAAGGTCATTAAAAGCAAGGAATGTCTGAGAAACTGTCATAGCCAAGAGAAGACTAAAGAGACATGACAACAAAATGTAATGTGGTCTCCTGGATGGAATCCTAGAAAAGAAAAGAGATATTAAGTAAAAATGGTAAAAATTATAGTATGGACTTAAATGATAATGTATCAACATTGGTACATTCATTATAACAAATGTACCACAGCAACGTTATACGTTAACAACAGGGGAACAGGATGTGGAATAAATGGGAATTCTTTACAGCGTCTTTTCAATTTTTCTGTAAATCTAAAACTGTTCTGAAAAATATAGTTTAGGGGAAAAAAATTAACCATAGCCAGGCTACAGGATAAATAGTATAAGAGCAGGTAGCATAAAAGAGGAAGAAAATAAGGAGTTATTTGGGAGAGAAGATAATTTCCATTTCTGATATTTATACTGAAAGAAGAACATCACAGGAGAGGTGCTCTGGAGGCAAGAAAATATAGAGCCTGAGGTCAAATGTGATAACACTTGCCAATTTGGGAAACACCAGCATAGAACCAATAGCTTAAGCTTTCAGAGGGATGAAATTACTGAGGGAGTTATGATAAAAATCAAGAACAGAAACTCTGGGAGGTTCTTGGAGCACAAAGACCCAGAAACCTGGGAAGTAAAAAGTGAATTAGCACAGACGGATGTAGGAGAGTTAGTGTGGTGTTACCTGGACCCAGACAGGACTGGATGTCAGGAAGGAAAAGGGACACTGTTAACAGGCAGGAAGCTGCTCTCATCCATAGAGCTGAGAGAGAATGAAGTTATCAGCCTGGGCAGAGGCATGGAAGAAATGAAATTTTATCCTAAGGATGACGGAGAGCAGGACCTCAGCTGTGGCAGAGGGAGAGGAGGAAGAGTTAAGTGAGCCGAGGGTACCGGTAAGAAGGACACCAAGCAAGAAATCAATGTCCCAGGTGAGACAGGAATCACATTCAGGACAGGTAAGGAAGACAAATCTTTAAAAGATAACCAAAAGAAAGACCTCACTGAGGTAGAGTTGTAACTGGATGCAGCTTTAAGAGATATGAGAACAAATTTTATCCACTGTTCTGAATCACCTCCAAAGATTTAAGAAATTTAAGGACAGGTCTCAAGACATTTCAAAGGTGTCAACCCTTCAACGACTAGCTGGAATTTTACTTCAACTCTGTTGCATCTGGCTGGTTCTCACTCACTCACCTGGATGTGGTTGATTGTAGATTTCTCCCTCTGCGACCTGAAGAGCGCTTCTCATTTGTTAGCTTCATACTCTGTGAAGGAGAAACCAGAGAACTTGGATCTAATTTCTTGGGCTTGGGGGAGGAGTGTGTCTGAAGAAAGGAGAGACTTCCACCAAAGGAGCTGCGAACTTGCACCCTGGCAAAATACAGACCTTTCACTTGGGAAGGAGGGCACGTATATTCTGTCTGGGTTGAGAGAAGTGATTAAGAATCTATGACCTATAAAACTGAAGTCCAAAATTAACAAGCACTTCAGACACTTTCAACAAACCTCCAGGTTATAAATACCCCACAGACTCTCCCATCACTGATCCCAAGACTCCCCAGTTACTAGCCCAACATCCTATCAACGACCACACAGGCTTCCCAATCAGTGAACTCACAAACCTTCATTACTGTTCTCCCAAGATCCTAGTTTTTGTCAACACAAATTACCACTAACCAATCAATAGATAAAAAATACAAGGTGAGTTTTACTTGAGCCAAGCTGAGGACTAGCAGTCTCACAAAGGAACAAAGGACTCCAGAGAAGAAGGGTTTTCAGCACAGTTTTTATATCTTTCCAGAACAAAGAATATACATCAAACATGTCAAAGATACATATTTCTCAACGCTTCAAATTACTTAATCACTTAATTACAGATTAGCACATATGCAACAAGTCAACGCGACCCTGACGTCTGGGAAGTGAAACCCATCTTCAAAGGAGTACTGGTTTTGGCAAGATAGGAAGGAAGGCATTCATCCGCATCTTCAAAGAGTGCACTCTTTACTTTGGGATAATGTTTAATGCATTCTTTACTTTAATAATTAAAGCTGATGTACAAGGGACACCTGGTGGTGCAGTGGTTAAGTTCATGCACTCCGCTTCAGTGGCCTGGGGTTCATGAGTTTGGATCCTAGGTGCAGACCTACGCATTGCTCATCAAGCCATGCTTCAGCAGTGTCCCACATACAAAAAGCAGAGGAAGACTGGCACAGATGTTAGCTCACGGGCCAGCCCCATGGCCAAGTGGTTAAGTTCATGCACTCCGCTTCAGTGGCTCAGGGTTTCGCCAGTTCGGATCCTGGGCAGACATGGCACTGCTCATCAGGCCATGCAGAGGTGGTGTCCCACATAGCGCAATCAGAAGGACCTACAACTACAATATACAACTATGCACTGGGGGGCTTTGGGGAGAAGAAGAAAACAAAAGAAGAAGGTTGACCACAGATGTCAGCTCAGGTGCCAATCTATAAAAACAAACAAACAAAAAAAACCTCTTTATGTACACCTGAAATTTATATAATGTTATAAATCAAAATTACAGCAATAAAAAATAAATACATTTAAAAAGCAGAAGTACAATGTATGTTTGACAGGCCATAAGGCAGGCTTCTTTAGTTCACCTCATACAGTTCAGGCCAAACCAGGTTTAAACCAGAATACCTTCCCCATATACCTCAATATGTGAAACTTTCTTACACCATTTTGAACACACAGGTTCACCATGCCACCACAATCTCTCCATCACTGAATTATAGATTTGCCCGATTAACTTCACAGATTCCCCTGACCACTAATCTCCACAGACACCCCAACTATTGACTACACAAACCACCAATCAACACAACACACCTCTTTCATTCGCCCCCAAGACCCATATCACCGACCTCCACAGACTCTCATCACTGATACACAACAAGGAACCCCACAGAAGACTCCCCTCCCTCCAGGTCCTCTCATCACCTCACTTGAGCAACAGACTTCCACAGAGTACTTCCCTGAAGTTGGTCACCTAGGCAACCCCACAGCCCCCCTGCTGGGCACACTCGGTAACACCTTTGAGCAGAAGATGCTGCGGATCACATGATGAACCTCCAGGAACTCAGATTCTGAACTTTTGAGGCCCTTAAAGGAGGAAACATGCTGGCACCTGTGGAGTAGCCATTTTTGAAGGTGTACATACAAAGAAGGTAGCCTCTTCCTCTGGATAGCTCAGCTCTGAAGCCGCCATCTCCCTAACTGCCATCGATAGCGTGGCATACGTGCCAACTCCAAGAACATAGGGCCGTCCCCTTCCTGTCAGCACAGGGCACCAAGACTTAAGAGGCCTGCCTCCACAGAGTCTCTCGTTGCCTATGGGCACCACCATCTTGAAGGAGGTGTAAGTGTCCATACAGCTGAGAACTTTAATCCTTGGCGGAGAGGAGGACCATCAAGGGAAGTGATGTGGGCTTGGCAAGCCGAGGAGTTGAAAGAAAGGTTTCTTGGACTCTCAAGGTCTCGCAGTAGTGCTCTTTTATTCAGAGAATAGCATGAAGTAGCATGGGGACAGGACCCATGGGCAGCAAAGAGCTGCAGGCATGGGAACAGGACCCATGGGCAGTAAAGAGCTGCAATGGGTTGAGGGTTAGGGCTAAATTTGTAAGGCACAGGTATGTGAGTTATTCATTTACAAGACAAAGGAAGGACCATGTTAAAAAGTCATTAAAATGGTATCAGTGCAGCTGGGGTCTGGTTATTGGGTGGTCCTATAACTTTGGTTAGGAATCAGGGTGGATCAGGTCAGGACATCCTATGCTTCCTGGAGGATGATATAGATCAGTATGTAGGGCAGGACACCTCGGACTTCTCTCCCTGCGGCAGCACTGATCCTCATCAGAAAGGACCTCAGGAATGTTTTTGGCTAGAGAAAGCTTTAGTGAATTGTACCGGCTTTGGAAGAGCCCAGGCGGTACAGAGGTGGGGAATGGGAGAAGTGAGGTGGCATGGGCTGTGTAGAGGTAGTGGTGGGAACTGGGCCAAGAAAGATGAGGAAACAGGAATGCCCCTGGGACTGTGGGAGGGACCAAGTCAATGTGGAGGCGGGGCCTTCCCATCTACATGGGCGGGGCCTGTGGCAGAGGCAGGGCTTTCCTGCCTACAAAATTGGGAAACAGTGACATCAGAAGCCCAAAGAGGAAGAATGGAAGTTGGGAGATGTTTTTCCTATGGTGGAATTAAAACAAAAGACAGAGGACCCCCTAAAAGAGAAAGACAAAATGGACTCTGTGTGGCTAACTGGGACCTAAAACAAAACACAGTCAAGCAGCCATACCAGGATGGAGGTGCAGTCACATACTCTGTTCTCAGAAAAACCTCAAGTTGCACCCAAAACCAGGTGTTTCCTTCTGTATCTAGGTCACCAAGCTCAGTATAGCCTCACCCTAACCCAGCAACCAATCAGCAGAAGACGCTGGTTTTTATGTGAGGACAGGCTAAGAGAGGAACTGCTAAAACATTCCTGTGGCCTCTGCGGTTTTAGTCTTTAAAACCCTCACTGTGCCTTCCCGTCCTTGGAGCGTACTTTCAATTTGTTCAGAAGGCTGTGTCTCCCCAGTTTGCAAACTGTATGAGCAACAAAGCTTTCCTAACTAAATTCTTGTGTTCCAGATAATTTTTATTGACGCTGTGTTTCATCCTGTGATGCCCACATATCAAACTAACAAGCACCCTAAGACAAGCCTGTTCCCTTTGTTTACACCACCCATGAAAGCAAGGTTCAAAGAGGTAAGGGACTTGCCTACATCACACAATGAGACAAAAATGAAAATGACACTTCAGCTAAGAGCCTCCTGCTTGCCTGTGGGCAGTTTCCTGACAAGAAGCTGATTTAATTTCCTCAGCCACTGATAGACTGCAGCCCTGGGCTAGGAAGCACCTTAACCTGGTGATCCTACCCCTTCTTCAGAATCCAGCCAGGTACCCTCTCATGCTGACTCCTCCCTCCATGCCTTCACACCACTACTACCCAACCTCTCACCTGCTGCTAGGTTAGTGCATCTCTTACCTACACTCACCTCCAGCTCACCAGTGAGGAGACTGAGAAAACAAAGGGACAGCAATTGCCAGCCTGAGGATTGAAATTCCTGTTATATTCACCCATCAGGGTGGCTGGCTGTAGGAATCAATGGGATGGAGGTCCCTGGTAGTCTAGGATCGGCAGGCTTTTGAGGATCAGTCAAGAATGATCCGTGGAGGCCAGTGAGGGGAAAGTCCTTGTGGTCAGTTACTGGGGCACTTCCACGGGTCAATTACTGGAAATATGAGGAAGTCAGGGTTGGAAGCCAGTGGGAAGAGGCCTTTTGAAATGATCAGAATCCAGTCATCTCCCCAAAATTGTGATCTTTAAGTTTTACCTTTCAAATTTAGGTCTTTGATCTATTGAGAATGGATCCTGATATATGACATGAGGTAGGGATCTAATTTTTTTTCCAGATCAATAATCAATAATCCCAGCACCCTTTAAGGATCTTCCCTTTCCCCAGTGATCTGAAATACCACTTATTCACATGATTTTAGACTGTATATTTGCCCCTAAAATAACACATGATGCTATTTAGACTACATAAAAACATACAAAAACGGTTAGAGTGGTAGATTCTAGGGTCATAAACCATAGTGATGTTTCGTGTCATATGTCCCATTAAAGTTACTGAAGAACACACACACACACACACATCATGACTAATAACTTTACTAACATATTTTCTTATACACAACAAATATTCAAGGATTGTTTGAATAAGCATCATCCTATTCACAAATATATTTTCATTCTGCACTCATCTATAAGTAGACTGTAACATTTGTAAATTGGGGGAGGCACGCATCATAGCTACTCACAGTTAAAGAAGGTTGCTGTGCTAGTTACTACAGCTATTGTCTCCCATGTCTCAACCTACTCTTCCATTGTCTGCTTTGTAATTCTGGGGCTGGTATTGCAAACCACATTATCTTTTGCTGGCTGCCTTCATGTTAGGTTTTCCCAATATGGAGCACTAGAGAGAATGGGCAGGCAGAAGGAATATGGAGAAGGGACTTGCTTTTTCCTGTCTTTCTCTTCTTGCTGCAAAGGAAACATTTGGCTGCAGTTTTCAGTTTCTGCCCACAGTCTCAGAATCATCTTCATCACACACCCTCAAGGATTCTACCATCAGCCAGCCATGTGCTCTCCTCAGAGACTGGAAACAAAGTTCCATGGGGGTTCCTCCTCCAGGCTCCTGAGGAACTTGCATCAGTCATTTGTCCTCTTCAAGCAAGCACAAAGTTTCAAATGAATGACTGGGGAGCAGTGACTTGTAACCTAATTACTCCTACATAAAAAATAGGGTGACATTTGTGAGATTTTTCTTATCACCCAGGGCCCTCTTCCCACAAGATTGCGTATTGTCAATGGTGTTAGTATCCTAGTATAACTTTGGATCTTTCCATCTTTTTTTTTCTGAGTACAAATTTGAAGGACTGGTACAAATGAAAAAACTTAAGTGGATGCTTTAGTACAATGTATGGAAAAGGTCAAGGTAAACCCAAAATGCATGCACTACCATGATGACCAAAGAAGTCGCCCCCATGGCTACTGTAAAACCAGCCTAATGCTCAGCTCTCATCATCACTATCTCCCAGGGTATGCTTGTCAGAGAAACTCTGCCATGCCAGCTTTGGCATTTAGTGTACCCATACACATTTCTTACTTCTGAAAAATTATGAGGCAGAATGTTGCTGAAAACCTTGCTTTATTCACTGCTGTGTAATAAAGGGTTGACTTACCAGGTTTGGGGTGTTCAAACCCTGCACGTTCCAAAGAAAGGATTGACCCTTGACTGGTACCTGGGAGGTAACCTCTAGCCTCTTATAAGAGCATTTTTGTATACCTGGGGTTGGGGCCATGCCATATAGTTTAAGGTAGCAATGTGACTCTTGGTGAACACCTGCTTTCGTCTGCCTGGGGCTCTGGGCCGTGCTGTATCACTCTGACCTTTAGGAGGCTGGAGTGTCAGAAGTTCAGTTGAGTCATGTGATTACTCCAGGCCCACATAACTAACCCCCAGTAAAAACCCTGGGCAAAAAGGCTCAGGTGAGCTTCCCTAGCTGCCAGTACTCCATATGTGTTGTCACATGATTGCTGGAAGAATTAAGCACTGTCCATACAAGCCCCTTGAGAAAGGGAAACTGGAAGTATGTGCCATTTTCTTCTGGACGCTGTCCTATGCACCCTTTACATTTGCTAATTTCAACCTATAGCTTTTCACTATAATAAACTGTAACCATAAGTATAGCAGCTTTTAAGAGTTTTATGAGTCCTTTTAGAGAATAAGCAAATGTGAGGGTGGTCTTAGGGACCTGACTTAACTGCCTTCCTAAAATTTATTTCCTATGTGAACTTATTGATGATTTTGAAGTCAAGCTCACCACAATTCAACCTACTAAGAGCCACCAATATTTAATGAGGTATATCTTTCCATTATCACATTTATTAGGGTTCTCTCAGTGGAAGTTTTCAACTGTATAAAACGCCAAAGTGTTGATCAAGAGGACAAATTTGGGGGTCATCTGTATAAAAATATTACCTAGAGAGAAATGACTAGATAGAATCTCTTCAGGAGGGTTTCTATGTAGCTGAAATTATTCTCAAATAAAAACAAGAAATAGGATCATCCACGTAGATTTTAAAATTAGGCCAGGGGGGCTGCCCCGTGGCCAAGTGGTTAAGTTTGTGCACTCTGTTTCAGTGGCCCAGGGTTTCTCCAGTTCAGATCTTGGGCACAGACATGGCACTGCTCATCAAGCCATGATGAGGCAGCATCCCACATAGCACAGCCAGAGGCACTCACAACTAGAATATACAACTATGTACTGGGGGGCTTTGGGAAGAAAAAGGAGGGAAAAAAAACAAGATAGATTGGCAACGGTCATTAGCTAAGGTGCCAATCTTAAAGGAAAATAATAAAATAATTTTAAAAAATAAAATTAGGCCAGAGACATACACAAAAATTAACTCAAAATAGATTAAAGACTTGAAAGTAAGACATGAAACCATAAAACTAGAAGAAAACATCAGCAGTATACTGACATGGGTCTTAGGATCTTTTTGAATACCATGTCTACACGGACAAGGGAAACAAAAGAAAAAATAAACAAGTGGGAATTCAGACTTTAGGTGGTCTGTCAAGGAGGATATGGAAATTTGTGAGGATATTTCAGATTGTCATACTGACTGGGGCCCTATGGTATTTAATAGTTGTGGACCAAGAATGCTATATATCCTGTAAAGCACACGACAGTCACAACAGGAAGAATTGTCAAGCTCAAAATGCCAGTAGTACCCATACCCTCCTACTGAGAAATGTTGGTACAGCAAATTATATTGCATTCAAAAACAAAACTCCAAAATATTTGAAGGAATTTAAAAAAGGCCATTACTCAATAATAAAAAAGTTATAAGGCCTGGTACCCAATCAAAAATTACTAGATATGAAAAGAGAGAAAATATGACCCATATGAAGAGCAAGGATCAACAGAAACAAAACCAGAAATGACAGATATACTAGAATTAGTAGACAAGAATATTAAAACAAATGTTATACATACATACATTTAAGAAGGTAGAGGAAAGCAAGACAAGATAAGGAGTAATATGGAAGGTATAAAATAGACCCAATTCCAACTCTAGAAATGAAAAAGAAGTCTAAGATGAGCAATATACTCACTGGATGTGATTAACAGAAGATTAGACACTGAAGAAGAAAAGATTAGTGAACTTGAAGATATAGCAATAGGAACTATTCAATAGGAAACTGAAAAAAGAGGAAAATTTTTAAACAGCCAGAGAAAATAAATTTACTACATACACAAGAACAAATCGGATGACTGGAGACTTTTCCTGTAAGCGATACAAATCAGAAGGCAGTGGAAAAACATCTTTACAGTATTGAAAGAAGAAAAGTGCCAACCTAGAATTCCATACCCAGTGAAAATACCTTTCAAAAATGAAGGCAAAATAGAATCTTCTTCAGATGTGCAAAAGCTAAAGGAATTCATCAGCAGCAGGCATGTACTAGCAAAAACGTTAAAGGACATCCTTCAAAGGGAAATCTAGACCTACTCGAATGAAAGGCTGCAGAAATGAAAAATGTGAGTAAATATAAAATGTTTATCTTCCTATATACCTTTAGAAGGTAATTGATTGTTTAAAGCAATAATAAAAATGTATTGTGGGATTTCTAAAATAAAAAGAAGTAAAATATATGACAACAATAGCACAAAGGCTGGGACAGAAGAAATGGAAGCATGCTGTTGTAAGGTTCTTATAATATGAATGACGTGATATAATATTACTTGAAGACAGACTGTGATGTTAACTATACACCTTATATCAACCACAAAAGAAAACAAACGTGTAGTTAATAGGCCAATGATGAAGATAAAAGGTAATCAAATTAATTAATACAAAAGAAGGCAGAAGAAGGGAAAAAAGGAAATGAAGAATAGCTTGGAAAAATAGCCAATTATCAAGCTGGTAGATCTGAATCCTTTTACATTTCTTGAGATTTGTTTTATGGCTCAGAAACATGGTCTATCTTTGGAAATATGTTGTGTCTGGATAAATATCAACATGCAAAAATGACACTGACAATAACCAAGTAGAAAATGTCTTGCAAAACAAAGATGAAGATTAATATCCCTGACACTATTTTTTTCCTAGAGATCAGAAAAAAAAAAATCGGCACAAAGGATTTGATTGGGCAATTCACAGAATACAAATGGCTAATAAATACATTAAAATATGTTCAAAATCACCAGTAATAATGCAAATAACAATAATAGTAAAACTAATTCTGACAGCACTTATTAAATGATGTGCACTGTTCTAAGATAGATATATCTTATGTAAGTATATACATATATCAGTGGTTCTCAACTAGGGGTGATTATTTTGGAACAGTGGACACATGGCAATGTCTGTAGACATTTTAGGTTGTCATAACTGGGGGAGGGGGATGCTACTGAAATCTAACGAGTAGTGGCCAGAGACATTGCTAGACATTCTATGATGCACAGGACACCCATCCCACAACAAAGAATTATTTAGTCAAAAAAGTCAACAGTGTTGAGGTTGAAAAACTCTGATATATATTAATCTTCACAATAATCCTTTCACATCAATTCCATTATAGTTCCCATTTTTCAGATAAGGACAGGACTGCAGAGAGATTAAATAATCAGAATAAGATCACAGAAAGCAATTAAAGACCAATGCAAAATATGAATGAGTAAACCTGGAGAGAGAGTTTGTGTTCTTAAATGAAACACTAGACTCTATAACCTTAAAGAATGACATTGCTTTTATTTCTCAGATTTGTGAGATTTAAAAACTATGATATTAAATAATGGCAAGGATGTGGGAAAAACAGGGACTTTCATAAACTCTGTGAAGGAGTGTTGAAGACTTTTAGAATGGCAATTTTGGAGCAACCACAAAAAATTTAACTCCAGGTACCATTTGACTCATAGATTTTACCTTTAAGAATCTAACTTAAAAAGCTTTTACATATATCCAGAATGATGGGTTTTAAAGAAGTTTTATGGCTTCATTGTTTATAATAGTAAAAAAGAAATGGGAACCATTAAAATGTACTTTTACATGAACAGAGTACATAATTAAGGCATATCCATGCTAGAAAATATCACGCAATCCTTAAATGCGATAAGGTAGATCCATATATATTTGAATGGAAAGCTCTCCAGGACAGGTTACTATTGGAATAAAACAAGTAACAATCTGTTTACTATGATCTCAGTAATGGAAAAAGATTTTCACAATAAATATGTGTGTATATGTACACAAATGTGTACATGTACATATGTGAATATAGATGTTACTAAAAACAGAGTAAACCATTAAGAATTATTTTCTCTCTTAAGCGATGAGTAGAGAAGGATTTGAAAGGGCAACTTTATTTGTTCTATTCATTTCCATATTGTTCTGTATATTTCACAAACAAATGATTTGTATATTACTCATTTAACAACAAAAGATGAGAAAAAGAGAATGTAGTAGGTTAGAATGGTGGCCCCCTAAAAGATATGTCCTCTTCCTGATCCCCAGAATCTGTGATTGATACCTCATTTGGATAAAGCGTCTTTGCAGATGTAATTAAGTTAAGGATCTTAAAATGAGACAATAATCCTGGATAGTCTGGGCAGGCTCTAAATCCAATGACAAGTATTCTTATAAGAGACAGGCAAAAGGAGATAGATAAACAGAAGCAGAGAAGGTAACGTGAAGACAGAGGCAAAGCCTGGAGTGATGGGGCCACAAGCTAAAGGATGCAGACAGCCACCAGAAGCTGGAAGAGGCAAGGGAGGGAATTTCCCCTAGAGCTCTGCAGGGAGCACAGCCCTACTGACAACTAGATTTCAGACCTCTGGGCTTCAGAACTGTGAGGGAAATACATTGCTGTTGTTGTAACCACCTAGTTTGTGGTAATTTATTATGGTGCCCACAGGAAACTAATACAGGAAGGCAGACAAAAATTGACTTTGGATAATTTGGGAAGAATACTGCATTACCTAAGACCAGGATGCAGTTAAAAAGATATCGCGGGTCCCTACATCCCGAGTCTTGAGCAGAGAATGTGACTTTAAACTCTACTGGTAGGTGTGTACTCAAAATCCAATTCAGCAAAATGGTCTGAGAGGTCATTGAAACCATCCATTTGTCCCTAACTTAGGTTTTACATCTGAAAAAAAGCCACAATACCAGAAGGGTATTGAAGAAACTCTATAGCAATAACCATAGTATTACGCTCAGCACAGTAAGTCACACAGAGAAAGACAAACACAATATGAACAGATTGGTGGTTACCAAAAGGGAAGGGGATGGGGAAAGGTGAAAGGGGTAAAGGGGCACATATGTATGGTGACAGATAAAAACTGGACTTTTGGGGGACTGGCCTGGTGGCGCAGCGGTTAAGTTCACACGTTCTGCTTCAGCGGCCCTGGGTTTGGCGGTTCAGATCCCAGGTGCAGACCTACACACTGCTTGTCAAGCCATGCTGTGGCAGGCGTCCCACATAAAATAGAGGATGGGCACAGATGTTAGCTCAGGGCTAATCTTCTTCTTCAAAAATAACTGGACTTTTTGTGGTAAATACAACGCAGTCTACACAGAAACTCAAATATAGTGATGTACACCTGAAATTTACACAATCTTGAAGCCAATATGACCCCAATAAAATTTTTTTAAAAAGAAACAACTTAGGTTCAATAAATGTTGATCTTGGCATGCATGGTAATTACACGGGTGTACAAATCTATAAAAATTCACATACTATATGTATGTTATGCCCCAATAAGAAAGTATGAACATACTGCACACACACACACACACACACACATATGGGAAATAGAGAAACAGCTACAGGAAACCTCTTCTTACATACACCAGAAAGCTGCTATTGAAGCCACTGCCCACTGTAGGAAGGGCCATCAAGAAATGTATTAGGGGCTGGCCCCACGGCTGAGTGGTTAAGTTTGTGCACTCCACTTCGGTGGCCTGGGATTCACTGGTTCAGATCCTGGGCGCTGACCTACACACCACTCATCAAGCCATGCAGAGGCAGCATCCCACATAGAACTAGAATGACCTACAACTTGGATCTACAACTGTGTCCTGGGGCTTTGGAGAGGGAAAAAAAAGAAGAGGAAGATTGGCAACAGATGTTAGCTCAGTGCCAATCTTACTTTCCCAGGGAAATGATTCACTTTCTCTGTACAAAAATGCAAATCATTTAACATTTTGTGTTTCTCCTGCTGGAACTGCCTGCCAAAAATGTTGGAGATAATCTGGTAGCTCAATATAAATAACCCATCAGGTCTTACAGTTTTGTATTAGTATTCTGACTTTTAAAATTCTAAGCAGATTCTATGACCTGCCTTTCCACCATTCCAAGTATGCCCTGATATTGACTTTACGGTTGATTTATTTTTCTCCAGATTCAGGCCTTTATCAATGTGTACTTTTCCAATTAATCAAATCCATTTTTATAAGGCTCCATCAACACATCATAAAAGAGAGGGGGGATAATTAAATATGTAAAACTCACCTGGACCTTGGTCATTTTATTCCATTCTGAGAAAACGGCCAGTAACTGGGATCTCTGTGATTTTACCCTTCTAGATTGTCGCTGAAATTCTGGTCATAGATCTTACAATTCAAGTTAACAGTATCCCCAAAAATGATGCTCTCCTGGTCCTGGAACTGTCTTCTCCTTACTTCATTTGACTCTAAGGACTCAAAAGCAAATTCACTTTAAGTGGTACATTCCCTTGGGCCACACATTTTGTCAGTGTTGCTATAGGGGCTGTGGTAGGCAGAATCAAAGATACCCACATTCTAATCCCAGGAGCCTGTGAGTATGTTACATCACACAGAAAGGGGAATTATGATTGCTGATGAAATGACAGCTGTTCATCAGCTGACCTAAAAACAGGGAGATTTCCTGGATTATTCAGGTGGACCCAAGGTAATCGCAGGGTCCTTACAACCAGAAAACGGAGGCAGAAGATACCAAAGAGTTGGGATGTGACAAGAACTCCACACACCATTGCTGGCTTTGAAGATGGGGGGAAAGGGAGCCTGGAGCTTAGGAGTGTGGATGGCCTCTAGAAGCCCGAAAAGGCAAAGAAACAGACTTTCCTCTGGAACATCCAGAAAAGAGGACACTCCTGCAGATGCCTTGATTTTAGCCCAGTGAGACCCGTGTTGAACTTCTACCCTGTGGAACTGTAATATAATAAGCTGGTGATGTTTTAGGCCATTAAGTTTATGTTAATTTATTACAGAACCAATAGAAAACCAATATAGGTGTCCTCTAACATAAAACCCCAATACTTAAAAGTTTCCTTTAGAAAACCACAATGTTTAGATCTCAAGGCAGTGCAAACAGTACGAAGATTAACATGCTAAATAAATCACTTTTCATAAACATTTTCTTATTTAACCCTCACCACCAACCTAGAACTACAAAATCACTAGACCCATTTTTAAACAATGGAAAGTCAAGACTTAACACCTGGAGATAAAGCATCCTGTCCAGAGTCACACACTTTCTAAGAGGCAGAGCTGGAATTCAAACCAAGGCCTTTTTCTCTCCAAAGCTCACCACTTTAACCACTATTGTACTTTCTTAACCAGATAACATCACAATCAAAGTTCAGTCCTCTGTAGAACTGCCTGAAAAGTTTACTATCCACAATATCACACCAGAAGCTAGCATACACAATAACGGGACTTCTGGAAACAGCCCTTAGAACTCAATGCATGTGTGTGTGTGCGCGTGCACACATGGAGCAACCTTCTTCCACAAACAGAGAAATGGAAAAGGAGCATGCCCCAACACTCACTCCAAAGCAGAAAATCAAAGAAAAACAAGGAGTCAGAAAGGCTCACGTGATAAGGTCATTAACTCTGCCGAATTACCTTGAGTTTTTGCTTCCACTCCTTCTGGCCATATCTTTTCTAAATCCTCAAACCCATAGAACTCTGCAGCAACTGTTCTTTGATTTCTGGGTACATGCATTCCCCCTTGATCTCCAACCTAGAATCACTTTCCTCTAAGCACCAGGGCTATCAGATCTGCCTCCTTATAGCGCCAAACCAAGAAAAAAGGTGTAAAACTATTGATAGGACTATTAAAGACTATAAAACTGTAACTATACAATTATTTAAGGACTATTCATGGGAAGGATGACAGGGATGCAACATCTTGGCCGTATCCAAATTTCAGTGCTCCCTATCCATGAGCCCTCATGTCCCTCCTACAAGCAATGGGTAGAATTTCCTGATGATTTCTTGGCATTATGCACATTCACTTCAATGGAAAAACTCCTGTTGCCCTAGAAAGGGCATCTGCCTTTCCAGAATATACACACATGCAAACATAAAAATGTAAATCTTTATAGAGCAAAGTAGGCCACAGAAAGACATTTTCACAAATTTCAAAAATTAATATCAAAGAAGCTTACTCCTTGACCACGATGCACCAGAACTAGAAATCAACAGGAATGAGAAACTCAACAAATTAATTGGAACAGAAACAAAAACCTGCATATCTAGAAAAAAAAAAATCACATTAAAAACCTTCAAATTAAAAAAGCAATATAAATGAAAACTCTGAATTATTTAGTATTAAATGGCAAGGAAAGCACAATATATGTAAACCTATGTTAAACTGGAGTATTGGAAGGAAATATAGCTTTTAAATATTTATTAGAAGTGATATTAAAAATAAATGAACCAAGTATTCACCTTTGAAAGTACTGGGCTGAGATCTGGGAAAACCTCAAATCCAGAGAAGTGACTCTTCCACTTGGGGCCACTTTCCCCAAAGGGTCCCTGTCAATAACAGAGGAGGTGGTTTAGATACTGGGCTGTGCTTGTGACACCAAAACAGGGTTAGAGGAACACAAGCTAAGAGTCCAGGATCTACCAAGCTCAGGGCCCTGGAAACTCTAGCTCTTTGACTTGAGATCCTGAAGACAGTGCCCTAAAAATAAAGGTGGACTGTAGTGCAATCTCAAATTAGTGAGTGAGCCAGAAAATTCTCAACCCCTTAAAGAAATATGAATTTGGATTGCTAGGAACCATTAGCACCTGGGAGAAGCAGAGGAAAAAAATCTCTGTGGGAAGATAAAACCATTTTTAACCTCTCAACATTTCTACATCTAATACATAAGAATAAAGAAAGATTGAAAGGATTGTAAAACATATAATATGAAAACATTAATGGACAGAGAGGACTTCAAGAGAAAAAAATAATTAATAGAATAGAGGAGTATTTCTTAATGCTAAAATGTTCTCACCAGGACCATCTAACAATTTAAAATACATAAAACAAAAATCAACAAAACTAGAAGGAGAAATTGAAAATTCACATTTAGGTAAGAAACTTTAATATATCTCTCTTCCTCACTGAAAGACTAAAAGCAGACCAAAAATTAAGAAGAATGAAGAATGTTAGCAATGTGAAGAGCAAACATGACTTAAGGGTCATGAGCAGAGCCGGCACTCAAGAAGATACACACACACACTTTTCTAGTACATATGAAACTTTTACAAAAGTCAATCATACATTTGGTCAGAAGACAAGTCTCCATTCATTTCAAAGGACTGAAATAATACAAAGCATGTGCTCCAAATGTCATGCAATTAAGCTAAAAATCAATAACAGAAACAAAACTGCAAAATCCTCATATATTTGAAAATTATTAAACTCATACGAGTCAAAGAAGAAAGTGGAAATTAGAAAAAACTTTAAACTTAACATGTAGGCAGAATTTTAAGATGGCCCCATGATTTCTGGTTTCCAGTTGTCACACCTGTATAATCCTCTCCCCTTGAGTGTGGGCGGGATTTGTGACTTCCTTCTAGCCAACAGAATACACCAAAGGTGATGTGACATCACTCCCATGATTATGTTACATTATAGAAGACCGTGTCTTAGCAGAGTGGAATGTGATTCTGTCTTGCTGGTATCGCAGAAGCAAACAGCTATGTTCTGAACTGCCCACAGAGGTGGCCATGTGAGGAGGAATATAGGAGGCCTCCAGGACCTGAGGTTGGCCTACCAGCTGACGGCCATCAAAAAGCCAGGGCCTGCAGTCATACAGCAGCAAGGAACTCTCGCAACAACCTGAGTGACTTTGGAAGCAAATTCTTCCCCAGCTGAGCCTCCAAATGAGAACGCAGTCTGGCTGACATCACGATTACAGCCTTGTGACACTGAGAGCAGAAGTCCCTGGTGAAATGCGCCTGGACCTCTGACCTATACAAACTGTGAGATGACAAATGTGTGCTGTTCTAAACCACTAACTTTGTGGTAATTTATCACACAGCAATAGAAAACTAATACACTGAATAATATACAAAATTTTAAATAGCAAAACCAGTGAGAAGCAGATAAAGCAGTTCATAGAAATTTGTATCCTGGTAGATGCTATACATGTTTAGACATATTAGTTCTCTTAATTTCACAACATCCCCTGGAAAGACTTGTTCAAGGCACATGGCTGAGGGGGGAAAACACTTAAAAAGACAGCTTTGTTCATGCCACTCACTCTTGAGCCAAAATTATTGGCAGATACTAAAACTGCTCACCTAGAAAATGTAAAGAAATCCACTGAAACTTTCACTTTCAGTAATACCAAGAGCAATTCAATTGCTCCATTAGAGTGCAAAGTTTAGAAGTAGGGAATTTTTCTAAAAGGCACTACTTATAATTGCAAAGAAGTATAAACTACCTACGAATAAGTATAACCAGAAATGTCTGAGACATACACGAAAAGACACAACAAATCCTGGCCTTGGGTGGGAAAACCCGAATAAGCAGAGAATCCCTAGGTGTTGCAAAAAACTATATCTGAATATATGTCAAGTTATCCGAATTAATGTACACATTTAATGTGACTCTAGTCACCTTGTCACTAGTTCACGCACCTGATGTGACACTATTGCCACCATTAAGGAAATGTGTAATCATTTTATACCACGGACATATATTTATAATTAGAAATTAAGTGATAAAATCAACTGATACCTATGTTATACAGATCACTCCAAATAAGAAAGTAGCACAAAAAGATTTAAAACACACACACATGCAATGGTTTTCACTGATCAGAGCTTAGGGCAATGGAGATGTTTTTACTTCTGCAGAATAAACACAAAAGGAAATAGCCAAGAAAACATGGAGTCAACCTGGAGGCAAGAAAAACAAAACACATCTTTTATAACATAGACCATAGCTAACTACTTTAAGAAGATAATGACTAGACTGTATGTGACAAGTGTTTTTAATTAGTACCTTGAGGAAGACACGGGCTTGAAGGAGTGAAGTGAATTCGGATCAGCTGGATGAAGGTATCATCGTCTGTTCCCAGCAGTCAACATCTGAGACGCAACCTACCTACTCTCCAGGGACACACGTTCTCCAAACCTTCAGCCTCATGCCTCTCCACAGACATACACTGGCCTCCCCCTAAAACAAATAAAAATTAAAAAAAAAAAATGACTTCAAATTAAATGCGAAATCTGCACTAGAGGGACCGGCCCAGGGCAAGTGGTTAAGTTCATGCCCTCTTCTTCAGCAACCCAGGGTTTGCCAATTTGGATCCTTGGTGAGAACCTACACACGGCTCATGAAGCCATGCTGTGGGTGCGTCCCACGTAGAACTACAATGACCTACAACTGGGAGATACAACTATGCATTGGGGCTTTGGGGAGGAAAAAAAAGAGGAATATTGGCAACAGATAGTTCAGGGCCAATCTTCCTCACTAAAAAAAAAAATCTGCACTAGGAAAACTTGTTCATTAACACCCTATTCCTCAGGCTTCTCCATGTCTGAGCCCCACAGCGAGTCGCGAACCTGAACAAGACACTGCGTTTACCGATACCCATCGACCCCTCCAGTTGTTAATTACTGACCCCACAAGCAGAATCACCCACACCAACAACAAATGCCGACAGTCGGACCCTCAGTCGTTAATCTCTTCACGTGCTTAATCTGACCGCCAAACGGCAGATTATCCAAGCCAAGACTCCCCAGAGACTGAACCCAAAGAAACTCCCAGAACCGCCCTTCAGTGGCCTCACAGGCCCCTCCCTCCGCAGCCACGCACAGACCTCGACCCATCGGATGCTGAGCGCCTCAAGTCTCCACTGGCAGCTACCAACGGCTGAATTCATTTCCAAAACGATTCGCATTCGGGTGCGGTGACCCCGAAGCCCCGTCTCTGGCTGTCGCTAGGGACGCTTCTCGTCCGACTTGGACCCCGGCGCCTTCATCAAAGTTTGAGTTCTGGCCACGGGCCAGCTCTGTGACGTCACGCGGCCACGCCCATCTCGGCGATCGGACCCCAGCCGCTACGACTCACCGCAATGACAAGAAATTGAAATCGCCTTTGGGCACCTCCTTGCCTTTCCCTCCTCGCTGTTGATCGACAGCACTGAGCTGAGTAAGTTTTCAGCGGCCGGAGCCTAGCCAAGGCCGACGCGGCCCGGGCTGTATTCTGTTTAGCCTCTTGGAGTGAGGGCGGGGCTCTGTGAAAATGATGCCCACGGGGGCCTGGGAATGTGGCTACCTCTGGTAGTGAAGGAAGACGGGTGAGGCTTCAAACATATACAGTATTTCTAAAAAGAAAAAAGGGCATATGAGCAAACTTTTGGGACCCCTCTCCCTGGTCTCACAGCTGAATCTTGCCAGCAAACTACATAGGCTTCAAGTCAGTGTAATAAAAATCCTGCTGTGCTGTGAACCAGCCGTGCAGGCCATCTTGAGCCTGTGTCAAAATGACTTTGCAACCCCACACCTCAGGACTGAAGATGCCAGCTGGAGAAGTCAGCCACATGAAGAGATAAACGGTAACTCGCGCCTACATCCCCAGCCGCATCTTAGAGACTGAAGGAAAACTAAGGACCCTAGTCCTTGCCTCGGTCCACACATAGATAACGTTGGTATCCCAGAACGTGTTTGATGTGTAACCAAGAAATTCTTAACTTCACTGTGTAATCTAGACAAAAATCAGCTGTACCCTCTCCCTTTTGACATATTTGATCATTAGATGCATAAGCCATAAGCCTGTCTGCATGTACACTGCTAAGAGAAAAGGTATGTAAACTGCATGCAGATCTGTAGACCTCGGAGCAGTTCCACGAGAGCATTCTGCTGAAGTTTCCAAGAGCCGGAGTTCCTCACTTTGATTATTGAATAAACTCCTTCATTAGTATTTACCCAAACTTTTTTTCAGTCAACAGGCATCTGAGAATGATTAAATGATGAGATATGCTATTATCTTGTTTGGCATCATTCTCAAATAAAATATAGTCATGCATCGCTTAACAACAGGGCCCGTTGTTGGGTGATTTTGTCGTCGAGTGAACATCGTAGAGTGTACTTACACAAACCTACTACTCACCTAGGCTCTCTGGTACTAATCTTATGGGACCACTGTCATACATAGTGTCCATCCTTGACCAAAATGTTATGCGGTGCGTGACTGTAAACAATAAGAAATATTAGCTATTGTTTTATGCAGGCAAAGGAGCTGGGGTAGTAGAGAATATAATCTGTACATTCTTTTTAGAGGGCAATTTAGAATTATCGAAACAATTTAAATTTTTCATTCTCATTGATCTAGAAATTCCTGTTAAGAATCTTTGTTAGAAACTCTATATATTAACCATAGAAATTTGTTAAATATTTTAAAAACTAGGAATATCCTGAATGTGCATCAGGAGGTGAAGAGTTTGGTAAGTTGAACACATCTCTTCAATAGAACAGTCTGTAGCCATTACAAAGCTAATTATAGAATCACCAGTATTTTTGAAAAGTGACTTCTTGAAAGGATGAAATATTGATCTCCAGAACAGTATTTGTAATATGATCCTCTTATGGCAAAAATTCATAAACATATGCATTTCAAAATTTTGAATGGCTTAAGTAAGCCATATTTGGGATTTGGGCGTGGAGATGGAGAGAATCTTCACTAAGTTTGTATCCACTAAATTCTAATGAAAAGATTTTATTAACATAGCACCAAAATGTAGTGCCTTCTCCACTCCCACAGCTCCTCAAACTCAGCAACTCTAAAAATAGAAGTCCTTTTCCCCTCCAGACTGACGTTCCCTTTATTCTGTTTCTCACCTAGCAGTCACTATTACACAATAAATCAAGAATGGAGATGTGAAAGTTATCTGGATTGTAGGTTACTGGAGGTTGATGTGAACAGGTCAGAGGATCAACCCAAAACATAACCTATGTGTCACAGTCACACTGGCCAGCCATTCCTGTAAAAATAATTCCTGAACCAGCCCCTCTACCCATCCTCATTGCTTTAGTCCATTTATTTGAATTACTACTGAATATGCCACTTCACTGGCCCCTACAAGTAGGTGGCTCACCAACCACCTCCTTTTTTTCTATACCACAACCATCTTTATTTTTTATACCCTCCATCAAACCCTGAATTCGTTTATTAATTACAGACTAGAACCAGATCTCAAGAGAATGCTTTTAAGGCTGTACACAAGCAAACACAAAACAGATTCTCCCTTATCATCTTCCATTATTCTGTCCTCTCCAAATGCCTGCAGTGTCACATGCTCCCAGGAATTTGCAAATACTTTCCCTTCCTTGAACTGCCTGGCACAAGGAAGCAATGAGAGAATATTAGATACTCTAACCGTTCTTTCATGAGTCATTTTAGAGGCCACTTTTTCAGATAGCATTCCAGAATACCTTCCAGGTCGGTCTCAATTACAGTAATATAATTCTTAAATATAAAATTGCAACTATAATAAGTGGTGCTAAGGATAGGAAGTATAGAAAGCATCCAATAGAGGATATAGAGAAGCATCTCTGTACAGGGATGACTGAAGATCATTTGTCTTTCTAGACCATCATTCTCTGCTGACTTGAGTGCCCTCCAAAATGGACTATGAGTTCCTCAGACAGAAACTCTGCCATATTTTTGTATCCCCAGTGCTCAGAACAAAAACTTGCACAGAAGGCTTCAATAATGGACTATTAAATGAGTACCTGAATTTGGCTTTCAGGATAGTCTTCTCTTCCTCAGTTCCCTGCTAGGTGCTATGCTGCTGCTCGGCGATAATTAAATACAGCAGAGGTGCAAGAGAGTGGATATAGTGTGCTGCTTTTTGAAAAGAAAAGGGAGAAAAAAATATCTACTTGCTTGTATTGACAAAAGAAATACTGGAAGGACTCACAATCAACAAGTTTACCTGTAGGAGGCAGATGGTCAAGGGAAAACTGGGGCTGAGGACTGAGAACAGGCTAAGAGTAAGACTCAGAAATGCACCTTTTTATACAGTTTTAAGTTTTGAACCACATGCCTATGTGACCTATTCAACAATAGGTTGACCTATTGTTGTGACCAATTCAAACAATTTCAGTCAAATCCAGATGGGGAATACACATCTAAATATAGGAAATATAAAACTGCAAGTCAATAAAGTGATTAAAAGGAGAGGAACATGGTTCTGTGGAGGGCCAGAAATTGGGCAATTTGGCCTAGTGAGGGAAAGCTTCACTGAAGAAGTGTTCATTGACGATGAAGGATGGAGAGACCCAGAAGATGGGAGGAAAGAGGGACTCCTTCCTTACCAGGACTGATAATACTTGTCTTAACTGCCTGTTTCGCAGGCACTGTTTTAACTACATCTACTTCCCACGACGAACCTGTGAGGCAGATATGATTTTACAGATAAACCGAGACATAGGTGAGTTAAGTAGCTTGCTCAAAGGCACATAGCTTGGGCCAGCAGGGCAGGATTCAAATCAGGCAGTGTGACATGAGGACCCACTATTCAAGGCGAAGGGTGATCTTTATTGGAACCATAAGGAACCTGAGTGTGGTAGCAGGCTTAGGTGTACACGAGGCCTTGTTCACCTGGGCATGTCAGGCTCTGAAAAGGGAGCTCAGCACTCGGCCCTCAAGGTTCAGGGCAGCCTGGCCAACCCATCCTGGGGCCCTGACTGAGCAGTTCCACCAGTGAGCCAACCTGACCTTGCCGTGGCCAGAAGTGGACATCAGAGGGTCTGGTTACTGGAGCACTCATGGCTGATTCTTTGCTGGAGAGTATCTGTCTTGAATCCATATCATTATAATGTGAGAGTGGTGATGGGGACATATTCCAGGATTTAGGGTGAATAGGTTCAAAATTAGGGGTGCATCAGGCCATTGTTAAAAATGCACAGTCCTAGACTCGTCCCAGAGGTTCTGGTTTAGGAGGTGTGAGGTATGACTCAGGAATTTGCATTCTTCTAAGTTTCCCAGAGAACCTGAGGCAGGAAACATATCATAGAAAATCATTAGGAACAGTCCTGGAATGTTCTCTGATTACGATTATGATGGGTGACTCCCCTCTGTACTTTGTTCTTGGCTCAAATTATATCCAGAAAAGCCTTCCCTTGGGGAGGGGGTAATCTCCCATTACTACCTACAGATTACTATAAATTACTATCTATTACTAGGCCTTATTTTTCTTCATAAGACTCACCACTTCCTGATACTATGTAATCCATTTACTGTCTCTCTCCCTCTCTAGACTGTAAACTCCGTAAATGCTCTTCCTTCGCTGTTTTGTTCACCGGTGTATCCTCAGTGAGTAATAAAGTGCCTCGCATAGTGATGGTGCTTTAAAATATTTCTGGAGGAGTAAATTACCCAAACCCAGGATTGCAAGTGAATTCTGAGACAGCCACAACATGGCAAATTTCCATTTCTATTCCTATGAGTAGGACTCACTGTTTGTAACTGGGGTATCATATCTTCATGGGATCATGGGAAAAAACTCTAGATAAAGGAGAAGGCGAAGACGCCACTCCTAGGACAGTGGGAAGGAATGAGGGAGACAGAAGTTGTATGTCTCAACTCAGCAAGTCACAGAGAATCCGGGATCTTTAAACAGCCACTCTCACAGGTGACAGGCCTGTGGACAAATTTAAGAATTCAACTCCGGGGCAAGCCTGGTGGTGCAGTGGTTAAATGCACATGTTCCGCTTTGGTGGCCCGGGGTTCACCAGTTCAGATCCCTGGTGCAGACATGGCACCGCTTGACAGGCCATGCTATAGTAGGCGTCCCACATATAAAGTAGAGGAAGATGGGCACGGATGTTAGCTCAGGGCCAGTCTTCCTCAGCAAAAAAAAAAAAAAAAAAAAGATTGGCAGCAGTTAGCTTGGGGCTAATTTTCCTCAAAAAAAACAAAAAGAATTCAACTCTAAGACATTCCAAAAAGATCTCACCTCCTCCCACTTCCTGTACTCTCCAGAGCTTCTCATGTTGCTTTTTGTTCTGTTTACTCTAGGAATCAGTTTCCTTTTCTGCCTTGTCCCTTTATAATCAGTTATTAAGTCTATCTGATCCCAAACAAAAACCTTTTCGGATGACAATTCTGTTCTTTAGAACCATCTTTCCCTTCAATGACAAGATACACTTTGATTAGCCCATTAGTTCATTCATTCACTTTCCAAATCTCTATATAACTAGGATTTTTCCTATGTGATGGAAAATAGAAAATCATGGAAACCAGCACTCTCCAATATAACTTCCTGGTATAATGAAAATGATGATAGAGCTCTCTCTCATTGTCCCACTGTTTGGCTCATTGCGCTGTCCAATTCTGTAGCCACTAGTCATACATGACTGTTGAGCACTTGAAATACGGCCGGTGCCACTGAGGAGAGACTGATTTGTCATCTTGCTGCTTTTCAATTTTTTTAAACATTAAAAGTTAAGTAAAGTGATATAATTAAGGATTTTATAATCTCCTTGTGGAGATAAGAAATGTACATTTAAAAAATAACTTGTGTTGGGGCTGGCCCCGTGGCCGAGTGGTTAAGTTCGCGCGTTCCGCTGCAGGCGGCCCAGTGTTTCGTTGGTTCAAATCCTGGGTGCAGACATGGCACTGTTCATTAAACCACACTGAGGCAGCGTCCCACATGCCACAACCAGAAGGACCCACAACAAAGAATATACAACTATGTACTGGGGGGGCTTTGGGGAGAAAAAGGAAAAAATAAAATCTTTAAAAAAAAAATAACTTGTGTTCTATGGTGATTAACTACCATTAGGAAGAGTCCTTCTCGAATCGTCCCAAATAATATGCTCCTTCAATAATAAACTGTCATATTCCTTTGAACCAATTACTCCATGTCCATTTCACTTAATACAGATATTACTATCCTCTCACTAGATTAGTTGCAGTGTAGTGATAGCACTCAATGATAATCTGACTACCTCAGTGCTCTCTCTAGGAGACCATAGGCTTTTTCTGTTTTGATCACCACTCTATCCTTAGCTCCCAGCACACAACCAGGTACAAAGGAAGTAATTGACAAAAACTCGGTAAATGAATGATTGAGTCAATCTAAGGCTGTTGTTTCATAAGTCCCTCTGCATAATATAAACTTCTAAGAGTTTATGGTGGCCAGCCTAGTTTTCAATTAATGCTTCACTTTTGCCTGGGGAAAATGAATTAATATATACATGCCTTATATCCCACCATCCAATATTAGCCCTTTGCTGGTTTTTCATTCATAGCAACATTCTAGATATAAATTATATGTTTTAAGAATTCACTTATTTCCTCCACTTAGTTGAACTGACACAATAGAGCGATTGATGGATATGTGTTTGGGTTAGCATCAGATTATGCCTCTGTATGAATGCATTTATTGGAGAGGATGAGGATGTCAGGTGTTCTTAGTCTCAGCATTTATACAGTTTCTCTCAGTAGATATGTTTTAGCCATAATATGAGCTAGAAATTTTTGCTCAACCTTTTTCTACACCAGATGTCTCTGAGTTTTTTCCTACTGGTTTTCCATGACATAAAATAAGACGTAATTGATCACTGAAGGCACAAGCACATTCACTGCATTCATAAGGGCTCTCTCCTGTGCAAACCCTCCTGACGGTGCACATCTGGCCACAGGGTGTCCCATTATGACTACATTCCTGTCTGCTAGGAGCCCACTGATGTTTAATGATGTCTGAGGGACCACAGAAGGCACTTGCATAGTCACCATATTAACAAAGTTTTTCTCCTGCAGGACAACACTGGTCTGTGATACCCTGTGACTCTCAGAGGAAGGATTCTCCACCTTGACTGAATGAATTTTCTGATGTTTATTGAGGACTGACTTCCCTCTGAATGATTTCCCACATTCACCGCATCCATAGGGCTTCTCTCCTGTATGAGTTCTCTGATGTATAACAAGCTGTGACTTCCCGATAAAGGCTTTCCCACAGTCACTGCATTCAAAGGGTTTCTCCCCTGTGTGAATTCTTTGATGTTTAATGAGACCTGTCTTCTGGGAACAGGATTTTCCACATTCACTGCACACAAAGGGAGTCTTTCCTGTGTGAAATCTCTGATGTGCTATGAGGCATGTCTTCTGGCTGAATCCTTTTCCACATTCATTGCATTTATAAGGTTTCTCACCTGTATGAATCCGGAGATGTACCATGAGATTTCCCTTCTGGATAAATCCTTTCCCACATTCACTGCATATAAAGGGTTTCTCTCCTGTGTGAGTTTTCTGATGTATATTGAGCCGTGATTTCTTGAGAAAGGCTTTGCCACATTCAGTGCATTCATAAGGTTTTTCTCCTGTATGCGTTCTCTGGTGTTCAGTGAGCATGAACCTTCTGGAGAATGCTTTCCCACACAGACTACATTGATGGGGTTTCTCTCCTGTATGAAGATTCTGGTGATCAGTAAGCCAAGACTTCTTGATAAAAGCTTTCCCACATTCACTGCATACATGAGGTTTCTTTATTTTTTGAGTTTTCTGATGCTTAATGAATTGGGACTTAGTGCTGACGAGTTTTTGGCTCTCAGGGAATTTAGTGTCAGTATGAAATTGTTCATTGTTAGCATGGAGAAAGGATTTCCCATCTCCAGTAAGCTCCGCAGAGCTCTTTGTTTCATAGCTTCTGCTCTGGTTAAGTAAAGTTAAATTTGATTTCATACTTTTTCCATGTACGTCAACTAGGTCATGATTTTGCCTTAACACCAAATGAGTTCTGCTCTTATGAAGAGAATTTTCAAATGTGTCACGATCATGCCATTGTTCCAGTCTATCCTCCATACTTTCTTTTTGTAAGTGTTCTGGCACATGATCGTCAAGTTTCCAGATTTCTAGGAAAGAAAACAATGAATTATTCTTGAATAAAGGTATTTTTAAAAATACCTTGATGTGAAGTGTCTTTATAGTGATGACCCTATGAGTGTAAATAAAACTTCCTGTTTAATGTTCCTTGTACATTGGAAAAAGCAGTAATAATGAATAAATACAAATTGGGCTGCTTTCCAAACAAGGCCTTGCAAAACATGCAGAGCCTGTAAAATACAAGCAGTTCACTGTGAGTGGCACACCACAGGTTGGAGGGCCACCTCATCCAAACTGGTGAGGGACACACTCATTCATTGCACACATCCTTACTGATGACTGCATGTACCAGGCATACTGCCGGCGTTGGGGATACACAAGCCTATTCCTCACGTTTACAGAGCCTGCACTGCAGTTTGGTAAAAATACTCAAAGGGCAAAGAGAGCACAAGGAAAACAGGTTGTGAAAATTGCTGGGAAGGAGCAATGGAAATGGGGAGAGGAGGAGGAAATAAGTAACATTTTGGAGGACGCGAGGCATCACTGGTGGATCCAGTGTTGTGATCAGCATGGGGAGAGTGAAGATAGTGACACAGCAGAGAGCTCCAGGCACATCTACAGCCTAGACTTACAACCTACACTCAGAGAGGTGTTCCCTTTCCATAAAGAGCAGCCCCAGCCCCAGCCCCTACTGTTACAATTACACTGACTTAATTTCATCACAGTACTTTTCACCCGCATAGATTACTTTTTATTAATTTTATGTCTCCTCTTAGAATGAAAGCTCTTGGTCCATGCTTTTTCTCCCTGCTCTTGCCCTCTAGCATACACTAGGCTGTCAAAAAATAATTTATAAAGGAATGAATCAAGTAAGCAATCACATGTATGGAACAAGTTGGGGAATTTAGGAGAGAGGATGAACATCTGTGTGAACAAGATAATACTCTATCACAGAGATCACTAAAACAATTTCATGTTATATAACAGCAATGTGGTTAACTGGGACTTAATGTCATCAGATGATGATGGGATAAAAATGAAAGCTCTCAGGAAACGAACACAATGGTAACATCTACGAGAAACTAGAGGAAAGATCAGCTTACTGAGATTACTACACAATTCCTTAAATACACAAAGGAATTAATTCAAAGTAGGCAAGAGTGACGATCTGGTTTAGGCTGGAACTGAGAATGTAGGATGTTAAAATCTCTTTTCTGGTTAAAATACATCATGAACAGCAGAGCCCTTTAAAGAAGGAAGCTCTGCAGGTGGGGAACATTTGAGATAATGACTGGACGGCCAAGATGTAAGATACACAGGAGTAAAGGAGAACCTAAACTTAACGAGGGTTTTCCAAGAAGAAAGATGATTCTAGATCCTTGCAGTTACTGGGAACTCAGGAGAGTTGCCATCAAGATGAGTAAATTACATAGACCTAAAGTCTGTGGTGGATGATGTTGGGGAGATGGCCATTTGGGAGTCTTCTCCAGTGAAGAGAAGGAGCTTAGCTTAATAGAATGAAGAAAACTCTGAAGGGTTAGGAAATTGATGAGGAAATGGAAAACAGAACCTTTGGAGAACCTCAGTTAGGACAAAGGCACAGTGAAGATCAGTTTACTTTGGGGGTACAGCATCCAAGATGGAGTGGATGTTAGGAAGGGAAATCAACATTAGCAATGAGGCAGAAAGGTGCAGTAGTCAGAAGACAGTGAGGAATTCAAAGTTTTCTCTGGAGAAAGGCCTTGGAAGGTGGAATTTCATAGCAAGGAGGTGGGAGAGTATGAGGAAGAAGGGAAACATTCTAGAATCCTAGGAAGAAGAAAGTATGCAAACAAACAAAAAATCAAGATGTAGATAAAATAAAGAAGGAACAGATCCCAGAAGAGATAAAGGGATAAACTCCTACAAAGAAAGAGAGGACTCACACAGGAGAGACACGGGGAGGACTGGTGACCTATCCTTAAACCCCCTTCCCCGCTGTGACTCTTCTCTGAACCACCAGAATGTGATGTCCACAGCCTGTCCCTTGCAGGTTCTCTCACTCACCTGAATGGGTTCGACAGTGGATTTCATCTTCCATTGTCCATGGTGGTTCTCCTTGCACCAACCTGGAGAGTGCGTTTGGTTTGCTGGCTTGATAACCTGTTGGTGGGAAATACCAGAAGAATTAGACACAATGAATTGGGACCAGGTTCTGTGAATGCTGCAGAATGTTGTATTTGAAGACAAAATAATTTTCACACCTACAAAGTAAAGGCTTTCTCTCAGGAGAAAGGAGAATGTACCCACTTCTCAGGGCCAGGGAGGGGACTAAGAATCTACCACTTCAGAGCACCACAGACACTCCAGAGCTTTCAGAAGCTGAGAATGGAAACACCACTGACTGGGGACCCTCTGAGTGACACAGGGGAGCTGTCCTTACCCACTGACACCAGGTTGCTATAGTTCTCCAACATCACGTCCCGGTACAGGTCCTTCTGAGCAGGGGCCAGGAGCTGCCACTCCTCCCTGGTGAAGTCCACAGCCACATCGTCAAATGTCAGGGGTTCCTGTAATAACAGTGCTTCTTAATGAAGTGATGTCCTTTTGATGATATGGAAGAAATGTTAAAGTTTTCTGCTTATTTCCACTTTATAGGTTGCATCTAGATATCCAGTGGGGTTTTTATCTTAATATATCATTGAAGAAGCAAATGCCTAATAAAATATTCTGTAATTGTGCAGTCATCCATCCATTCATCAATGAGAAGTTTCTACAATGTGTAGAAGTTAAATCTTGTTAACCTAGAAACACCGCATTCATATACATATGACAGACAAAAGATCTATTTATGCAGACTTTTCAGATTAATGGAAGTGCTTTGTGACAGGGCTCTAAAAATCCACTACGGAACAAAGGAAAGAATAAAATAAACCAAAAGTCACCTGGGCCTCGATCATTTTCTCCTCTTCTCTGAAAACAGCTGGCAGTGCAGAGGCTCTGTCTTTGTCTTCCGGATCTGCTCTGAATTCCTGTTCAGAAATCTCAGTCCTCAGTCAAGTGTGTCCCCAGAAATACTGATACCAAATCCTGTAACTTCTTCCTCCTTCACATGATTCTCTTCCTCCTGGGGAGTCAGGACCTGTGGGCTGAGGAGAAAATTCAGTCTGAGTGGGGCATTTCCTCTGGGCCCAGACGCCTCACTGCTCCTGAGCACGCACCTTCACACAACAACCACAGTACTGCTAAGTGTCCCTTTATTTGGTACCCAGGAGATTTTATACTTCTGACCAATAAAGCCTAAGGTTCTGAATGTGGCGGAGGTAGCCTTTATCTGTGAAGTTTAAGTGGGGTGACTGAAGGCAGACAAGGGAAATGAGATCCACCCCAGCACCATGCCTCAGGAGCAGGTGAATCTCAGGCACATCAATTATACAAAACACACCCTCTGGAAGGAGAGGATCTGGGCACTGTTTCCTTTAAACCACGTGTGCAGGCCAGCCCCATGGCCGAGTGGTTGAGTTTGAGCAGTCTGCTGCGGCGGCCCAGGGTTTCGCCGGTTCGGATCCTGGGCGCTGTCGTGGCACTGCTCATTAGGCCACGTTGGGGCGGTGTCCTACATGCTGCGGCCGGAAGGACCCACAACTAAAGTATACAACTATGTACTGGGGGGCTTTGGGGAGGAGAAAAAAAAAAGCAGAAAAAAAAATAAAAATAAATAAATTAAAAATAAATTAAAAAAATAAACCACGTGTGCTCAGGGGCCTCTTCAAACATTTTTGTACACCTCGTGAGTTCACGCATTTCAGTTTGAAAACCAAGGAACTGGGCAAATCTTATAAGCAATAATGATAATATCTTAGGAGGTTTTAAGTACATAAAAAACTAAAATACACAATAATAGTATATAAATTAGAAGTAGATGGTGAATGAAGCTGAAGTGCTCCAAGATCCCTGTATTGTCAGAGAAGAATGTAAAAGTACTAATTAACATAAGAACTTGACAAAGTAAGATTCCATGCTATACGTCATCCCTATTGTCATGATGAAAACTACTAATTTTCTTGAAGTATTAATTTACAGTGCTAGCAGAAGAAGGAAATGTAATAATAAGAAACTCATCCACAAGAAGGTACCATTCTGCTATCAATTAAAATGTGTGTTTTTTTAACAAACCACCAAGCAATTCTGCAACACCAGCTGGGTATCCTACAATTCAACTCATTTCGGACACTATCTACCTTGAGGTAGGGTCGGCTCCCACAGGGTAAGGGCTCAGTCCTACAAGACTGCCCCCCACCTCCTACCTCAGACACAAACACAAGCCCAGGTTGTCACCTGTGCTTCTGAACCAACCAGCTACAGAATGGAGGTTCCAACAACCCCCTCCTTGAGTTGACTGATTAGCTAGAGCACCTCACGGGACTCAGAGAAACATTTTACTCAATGTATTTACTTATTATAAAAGGATATAACTCAGGAACAGCCAGATGGAAGAGATCCATAGGGCAAGGCATGCAGAAAGGGCGGGGAGCTTCCATGCCCTCTCCAGGCAGGCCACTCTGACTACATCGCCACACGTTCACCAACTCGGAAGCAATTTCACTGTGAAACACACAGCTAAGATATATATCCCTCCAAATATAGGGCACATTTGAACCAGAACACATGGACAATAATTTTCACAGCAGCATTACTCATAATAAGCCAAAGTACAAACACCACACATTTAACAAATAGTAGGAAAAACTGCCATATATTGAAATGGAACGCTATGAAAAAACTACACCCTCTGCCCAGCTTGCAGGCTAAGAATGCTTTTTACATTTTTAAAGGATTGTAAAACAAAAACAAAGAGGCATATGTGAGAAACCTCCTGTGGCCTACAACTCCTAAAATATTTACTGTGTAAACATTATAGAATAGGTTTGCCTGACCCATGTTACAGAGCAAAAAAAAAAGACACCTGTGTGCAAAAACATCAATGATTCTTAGAATTATTGAGCAAAAGAAGCTTGAGATAAAAACATGCATGATGACAGTGTAGAATGCATAGGAGAAATAATAAAATACACGGTGACCAAAAAAAATGCATGATGTATAATGACATTGATACACAGTTAAAAATAGGCACAACTAAATAAAATATAATGATGAGAAATTAATTATACGATAAAACTATAAAGAAAAGCCTTAAAGTGATTGGTATGGAGAGCAGGATGGTAATTACCTTTGGGTGTGAGGACGTAATATAATTGGGAAGAGACAGAGCACCACTGGTGCGCTGGCAATGTTCCATTTCTTGACCTGAGCAATGACTATTCATAGATATATTGCTTTTATACTGATGAACTTGCAGACCTTTTAAATTAATAAATGAAAGAGCTCAACAATACCAAAACCCTGTTATTTGAAAAGACCAGTAATACATACATATTTATAGTGAGATAAATATGTAGAAAGGCAAAAGAGAAAGTGCAAATAAATAATATAAAGAATTAATGGGGGATACGACTCAGATAAAAATACTGACTTTTTCTTCTCTGAAAGAATAGTATGAATAACTTTACATCGTTAAATTTGAAATCCTGGATTAACACTCCTGAAAACATGTTAACTCCAGACAATAAAGCAGGTGAATTTTACACGTAGGCAACAAGACAAAGGTGTGCACTACCACACCTTTTCAACTCTCTTGCAGAGGTGAGCCAATGCATTGAGACAAGAATAAGTTATAAACGTTAGAAAATGAAACAGAAAATTAAGGTTATATTCAAACAGTATCATCATCGACATGGAAAAAATGATTCAGGGAATTTCTTATTTAAAAGAGAAAATGCTCCTCCAGAAACCGCCAAGCAGACTTTCACATACATAACTGGCTAGGACTGCACCATATACCTAAGCTCATTCCACAGCAAGTCAGTCACTAGCAGCGGGAACTGGAACCAGCAGGAATGACTACGACCAACTCGGACTCACTCACAAACTAGGATATGGGTCACTGCCGGAGGGATGAATACTTAACAAAATGGAAATTCTGCTAACAAAGAAGAAGGCGTGTTGGATGTCAGACAAATAAGCAACAGAGCCCACTGCCATATATTAAGAGGTGCGCGCAGGCGTTGGCAAGCATTTTCTGCAAAGAGACAGGTACACATTTTCCACTTTGCGGGCCAAAGATTCAGTTCTGCCTTTGAAGGGCGAAAGCAGCCATAGACGATACATAACGGACGTGCGTTGCTCCTTTAGTCCCTCGATCTGTAGTCAGTCAACTCCTGAATTAAAGGCTGAAAAAGAGATGCTTTCGAACTACTGCCCTGGGAGGTACCTCCTCCTGTCTCCGCCGCCGAAGTTGGAACTTCAACCCAACCACCAGCCGGGGGTCCTACGCTTGCACAGCTTTAGCCCTCACAACCTCTCTGTGCCGCAGACACTGACCACACACCCTGTATCAATCCGAAACGTGGACCAGACACCCCGACCCCAGCATCACTGAGCCCCATATTAAATCCCCAACCTGCACCAGACACTGCGATCATTGTGAACACCACCCGCATTCCCTACAAGCGGGGTGATCGCAGAACCCCACAGCCTGACCGTCGGGACAAGGGCGTTGATCTCCAGAGAATCTTAATCGTTGTACGGACGCCCAGGGCACGCCGACCACACACAGACGCGTCCGGTTCTCCTCAAATACCTCAAGTTCCCATCGGGTCCCCTGAAATGCCTCCAACTCGGCGCCTCCACCCTCCCCCCGTGCCCGGCAATAAGTCCATGGGACCATACTACACCAAGCCCAAACGTCAATCTGTGAGAAACAAAGCCCCACTGTGACAACAAACTTCCAGCCACAAAACCACACACTGACCTGTTTCCCCAGACCCAGTAGGAGAGTCTAAGCGTTGTACTTCCGTAAACTGCTCGGACTTCTGGACCGGTCGCCCCTGTCGGCTCCGTCTACGGCAGCCGATGTGGGTCTTAAGTATTTGAAGTAACGCGGACTAGTGGATTTCCCTCTTGTCCCTCGGAGGCAATATGTCCGCGCCCAGCTCGCCGTCACATGGGGGCGGCCATGTTGGGACACCTGACGTACAGGAGGCAAGCGGCTGGATTTGCCGCCAGTAGCCGGGGTTGGCCGGAAGGTGAGAAGTCGCTAGAATTGTCTCATTTTCTGGGAGTTGGACTTTTGCAGAAATGGCTACATTTTCAGAGTCTCGAGCTTTACAAGGCGAATATGAAGCGGGCTAAGTTCCTTTGAGCGGGCTCGGCGGAGAAGTAATATGGCCGTGGCGCATATTATCCACTCTGCAGACAGAAGAAAAAGTTTTCAAACGGACAAGTAGGAGTGCAGTTGCTGGTGTAGCAGCTGAGAACACACTCCTAAAAGGGAAAAGATAATACATCCCTTAAACGGACAGCCATGAGAAGCCTTCTGGGTGGAAACTAGTTTGCAGGAAGCTGTTTTTAACAACAGAAAAAGATTTCCAGAAGCTGGTATGGTGTGAGGCTGGCCGTCGCCAACTAGGGGAAAAGAGCGGCTGGGACGAGCCTAAGTTGTGACTGGGGTGGGGACTCAGGAAAAGGCCACTAAAAGTGAGCTCAGTAAAAGTCTGGAGTCAATGGGAAGGGCACAGCTACAACCCATCCCATTATTATATGGAGGTGGTGATGGGGACAGTAATCCAGGGTTTATGGCAAATATGCTCAAAAATAGGTGTGCATCAGGCCGTTAAAAATGCAGAGTCCTCACCCGTTAGATTGGCAAAAACATCCAAAACCAAGAGCGACAAATGTTGGAGAGGTTGTGGAGAAAAAGGAACCCTCATACACTGTTGGTGGGAATGCAAACTGGTACAGCCACTATGGAAAACAGTATGGAGATTTCTCAAAAAGTTAAGAATAGAAATACCCTATGACCCAGCCATCCCATTACTGGGTATCTATCCTAAGAACCTGAAATCAGAAATCCCAAGAGTCCCTTGCACCCCTATGTTCATCGCAGCATTATTTACAATACCCAAGACGTGGAACCAACCTACATGCCCAGAAACAGATGATTGGATAAAGAAGATATGGTGTATATATACACAATGGAATACTACTCAGCCATAAAAAAAGACAAAATTGGCCCATTCACAGCAACGTGGATGGACCTCGAGGGTATTATGTTAAGCGAAATAAGCCAGTCAGAGAAAGACGAGCTCTATATGACTCCACTCATAGGTGGAAGTTAACATATTGACAAGGAGATCTGATCGGTGGTTACCAGGGAAAAGGGGCGGTGGGGGGAGGGCACAAAGGGGGAAGAGGTGTACCCACAACATGACTAACAATAATGTACAACTGAAATCTCACAAGGTTGTAATCTATCATAACATTAATAAAATAAAAAAAATAAAATAAAAAATGCAGAGTCCTCTTTTCCAGCTCCAGAGGTTCTGGTTTAGGAGGTGTGAGATGTGTGGACAGATTTGGGGACCCCTCTCCCTGATCTAACAGGCGAATGTAGCAAGAAACTGCAGAAGCTTTTAATCAGTACAATAAAATCCAGGCTGTGCTGTGAAGCAGCCGTGCGGGCCAGCTTCAGCCTGTGTCAAATGACCTTGCAACCCCCACACCTCACGACTGAAGATGTCAGCTGGACAGATGCACAACAGGAAGAGAGAAAGGGGTACCTCACTCTCACATTTCCCAACCGCATGTCTTAGAGATGGAGGGACAAATTAATGACCCTGGTCCCTGCCTCCCTCCACACACATAATGTCAGCCTCTGAACTTGTTTGATGTATAACCAAGAAATTCTTGTTTATGTTGCCTTCAATGTATAACGTAGAGGAAAGCCTAAATGTACTCTATCCTTTTTTTTTTACATATATGATATCTAGTTTAATGCTTTTTCTCTTTTCCTCTTCCCCTCACGTGCACTGTTTTGTGCAAGAGACATAAGCTGCACTTAAAACTCACACACCTCGGAGCAGTTCCATCAGAGCCCTCTGTTGAACTGTTCTCCTGGGGTTCAAATTCCTCACGCTGATTATTGAATAAACTCCTTCACTTTTATCATCTAGACTATTTCAGTCGACAGGTGTGACTCCGGAATTTGCATTCTTTTAAGTTTCTCAGAGAATCGGAGGCAAGAAGTCTGTCCCAGACAATCTTTAGAAACAATCCTGGAATATTCTCTGATTACAAATATGATGGGTGCCTCCCCTTAGTACTTCGGTCTTGGTTCAAACTATATCCTGAAAAGCCTATGAAGGGGAGAGGGGAATGGAAATAAAGCCTCCCCCATTACTACACATAAATTACTATTACTAGGCCTTATTTTTCTTCATAGGACTTATCACTTCCTGACATTGCGTAATCCATGTACTGTCTCTCTCCCTCACTAGAGTGTAAACTCCATAGACCGTCCCTTGGCCCGTTTTGTTCACTGACGTATCCTCAGCGTGTAACGCACTGCCTTGCACGGTGATGGTGCTTTAAAATACATCTAAAGGAATGAGTTGTCCAATAACCCAGCATTTCAGGTTGAATTCTGAGACAGCTACAGAATGGCAAATTTCCAATTCTCTTCCTATGAGTAAGATTCACTGTTTGAAACTTGGATAGGGGGATAACTATGAGATAGTTAGGAGATTAAGCGCAAGAACTGTGGATAGAGAAAAGTCAAGAGCCCCACTCCCAGGAGAGGGAGGGAATAATGAAGAGAAAGCACGTCTCAATTCAACAGCTAACTGGAGTTGCAATCTTTGAAATGGCGACAGCCGGTAAGGGTGACAGTCCTATGGACAAATACAAAGATTCTTCTCCACGACATCCCTTAGGATCTCAACTCCCATCTCTATACTCGCCTCCATTCCTAGAGACTAAGATTCTTGTCTTCCTTTTATTCTATTTACTCTGAGGATCCTTTTTCTTTTCTGCTCTGCCCAGCCTGCATGCAGTCACTGAGTCTCTAATTACACACAATTGGGAGGGAAACAACTGTGTTCTTTAGAACTGCCTTCCAATGGCTCGTTCCCTTCAATGACAAGTTACTCTCAGAGTCCAATAGCTCCTTCATTCACTTTTCAAATCAGTATCTAATTTGTTTTTATTTTTCTGTGCTGAGAAATAGAAAACCATGTAAATCAGTGCTTTCCAGTGTAACTTTCTGGGCTGATGGAAATGAGGACAAATTTCTCTCACTGCATACATACCTTTCGGCCATATAGTTAGCTAAGTTTGCTCATCGTCTGCTGTCTAATGAGGTAGCCACTAGTCACATATTACTAATGAGGACTTGGCATGGGGTTTAGTGCAACTGAGGAACTGATTTTTTATTTTGTTGTAAAAACTTTAAAATTTAAATAGCAAAAAATTATCAAAGAATTTTTAATCTACTTGGAAAGATAAGACATGGGCATTAAAAAAATAACTTACATGTATACAAAGGTGCTTAAAGTCCATTAAGAGGAGTCCTTGCCCACCCTCAAAATAATATACCCCTTGAACAAGAAATTATCACAGCCCCCTGAACCAGTTACTCCCTATCTGCTATGGACTGAATATGTCCCCCCAAAATTCATACGCTGAAGCCTAATCCCAAATGAGATTGTATTAAGAAGTGGGACACGTGAGAGGTAATTAGGTCACGAGAGTGGAGCCCTCGTGAATAGGATTAGTGCCCTTATAAAAGATGTCCCAGAGAGCTCCCTTGCCCCTTCCCCTATGTGAGGACACAGCAAGATGACTATCCTCTATGAACCAAGACACAGGCCCTCAATAGACCGAATCTGCTGGCACCTTGATCTTGGACTTCACAGCTTCCAGAACTGTGAGAAGCAAATTTCTGCCTTTATACACCACCCATGGTATTCTCTTACAGCAACAAGAAAAGACTAAGACAATGTCTGTTTTACCTAGTGTAGATATTTACATCCTCTCACTAGGTTAGCTGGTGTGTACAGGTATCACTTAAAGATAGTCCGACTACCTCAACGCTGTCCTCAAGAAACCATTGGCTTTCTCTGTTTTGGTCACCACTGTATCCTCAGCTCCTGGAACAGGACCCAGTACAAGGAAGTATTTGACAAATACTTAGGAAATGAATGAATGGATTCAATCTAAGGCTGTTGTTTTGTAAGTCCCTCTGCATAACATGAACTTCTAAGAGTTATGGTAGCCATCCCAGTTTTCAATTAATGCTTCACCCTGGCCTGGGGAAACTGAATTGATATATACATGCCTTAAATCCCACCAATCCAATATTAGCCCATTCCTGGTTTTTCATTCATAGCAACATTCCAGACACAAATTATACCTTTTAAAAATTCACCTAATATTTCCACCTCTTAGTTGAACTCAGGATTCCTTTATTCGTTTAATTGACACAATAGAGCAACTGATGGATATGTGTTTGGGTTATCATCACATTATGCCTCTGCATCAGTGCAATTATTGAAGAGGATGAGGATATTAGGCGTTCCCAGTCTCAGCATTTACACAATTTCTCTCAGTATGTACTTTTCAGACATAAGATGAACTAGAAATTTTTGCTCAACCCCCTTTCCACACAGAATGTCTCCTGAGTTTTTTCCTACTGGTTTTCTGTGACATAAAATAAGACATAATTGACCACTGAAGGCACAACCACATTCACTGCATTCATATGGTTTCTCTCCTGTGCAAACCCTCCAGAGGGTGCACATCTGGCCACAGGCTGTCCCACAATGACCACATTCCTGTCTGCTAGAAGCCCACTGATGTTTAAGGATGTCTGAGGAGGCAGAGAAGGCACCTGCATAGTCACTGAATTAACAAGGTTTTTCTCCTGCAGGACAACACTGGTCTGTGATGAGCTGTGACTCTCTGAGGGAGGGTTCTCCACCTTGACTGAATCTCCACGTTTCTCTCTTGTGTGTATTCTCTTATGTTTAACAAGACAAGACATGTAGGCAAAAGCTTTCCCACACTCATTGCAAATATAGGGTCTCTCTCCAGTATGAGTTCTTTGATGGACAATGAGCTTTTGCTTCGTGGTGAAGGCTTTCCTACAGTCACTGCATTCAAAGGGTTTCTCCCCTGTGTGAATTCTTTGATGTTTAATGAGACCTGACTTCTGGGAACAGGATTTTCCACATTCACTGCACACAAAGGGAGTCTTTCCTGTGTGAAATCTCTGATGTGCTATGAGGCATGTCTTCTGGATGAAGCCTTTTCCACATTCGTTGCATATATAAGGTTTCTCACCTGTATGAATTCGCTGATGTACAATGAGATTTCCCTTCTGGATGAATCCTTTCCCACATTCACTACATATATACGGTTTCTCTCCTGTATGTGTTTTCTGATGTATATTGAGCCGTGATTTCTTGAGAAAGGCTTTGCCACATTCAGCGCATTCATAAGGTTTTTCTCCTGTATGCGTTCTCTGGTGTTCAGTGAGCATGAACTTTCTGGAGAATGCTTTCCCACATAGGTTACATCGATGAGGCTTCTCTCCTGTATGAACGATCTGATGATCAGTGAGCCAGGACTTCTTGATAAAAGCTTTCCCACATTCACTGCATACATGAGGCTTCTCTATTTTTTGAGTTTTCTGATGTCTGATGAATTGGGACTTAGTGCTGATGAGTTTTTGGCTCTCAGGGAATTTAGTGTCAGTATGAAATTCTTCATTGTTAGCATGGAGAAAGGATTTCCCATCTCCAGTAAGCTCTGCAGGGCTCTTTATTTCACAGCTTCTGCTCTGGTTAAGTAAAGTTAAATCTGATTTCATACTTTTTCCATGTACGTCAAATAGGTCATGATTTTGCCTTAACACAAAATGTGTTCTGTTCTGATGAACAGAGTTTTCAAATGCATTATATTCATGCCATTGTTCCAGTCTATTCTCCAGGCTTTCATTTTGTAAGTGTTCTGGCACAAGATCATCAACTTCCCAGATTTCTAGGAATGAAAAAAAAAACAATGAATTCATCCATCATCTTCATCTGGAAGAAAGGTAATTAAAAAAATACCTTGATGTGAGGTGTCTTTTTAGTGATGACTCTGTGAAATGAGTGTAACTAAAACTTCATGTTTAATGTTCCTTGCACATTGGAAAAAAACAATAATATAAACAAACCAAAAGGTAAAAGTAGTTAGTGTAAAAACAAAGTTACATAAATCACCATGAATAAATAGAGATTTGGCTGCTTTCTAAACAAGGTCTTGCAAAACATGCAGAGCCTGTAAAATAGAAGCAATTTCTGTGAGCAGCAGACCACAGGTTGGAGGGCCAGCCCATCCAAACTGGTGGGGGACACACTCATTCATTCCACACATCCTTACTGATGAGTATGTGTACCAGTCATGATGCTAGTGTTGGGGATACACAAGTGTATTCCTCATTGCATTCCTGCATTGCAGTTTGGCAAAAACACTTAAAGACAAAGAGAGCAGAAGGAAAACAGGCTGTGAAAACTGACGGGAAGGAGCAACAGAGATGGGCAGAGAGAGAGGAAATCAAGTTACATTTTGGAGGAAGCTAGGCCTCGCTGGTGGATTGTGTTGTCGTCAGCATTGGGCGAGTAAAGATAGTGACACAGCAGAGAGCTCCCTGCACATCTAACTTACAGTGTTCAAAACAGAGCTCCTGACTTCTCAACCCAAACCTCCTTCTCCACATATCATCTCCATCACAGTAAATGACAACTCCACTCTCTTCAGTAACCAGGACAAACTTCTGAGCATTACTCGTCATCTGTTGCTCTCGCTTACAAACGATATCTTCCTCAATAATAAATCCTTCCTGCCCTCCTTACAGATAAACCTGGAACTCGCACCAATCCTAGAACTGGACCAACCCCACCTCTCCACCCAAGATGAAGCCAACCATTCTCTCTATCGTCAGGTTTTGCAATAGCCTCCTCTGTGGCTTTCCCGCTTGCATCCCTACCCCCTTCTGTCTACTTTCTACACAGCAGCCAAAGGGATTCTTTGAAAATGTAAATTATTTCATGTCATTCCAGTACTCCAGGCCTCATGTTTTCTCATCTCATTAGGAGTAAAAGCCTGATTCCTTGAAATGGATTGCATGACCGTCTTACTCTCCCCTCCCCGTGCCGCTACTGCGTCTTTGGTCTTAGATCTATTATGTTCCTGACAGCACACTCAGCTCTGTCCACACGGGCTCCTTAATGTTTCTCAAACACGTTCCTGCCTCGGGCTTTGAAACCTGCTACCCTCTCTACCTGGAGCACTCCTAACTCAGCAGCCAACTAACATCCCTCCTCTTTGGATCAAACGTACCTTATCAGAGAGGTCTTCCCTTCCTCTAGCAGTGGCAGGAGCAGCCCCAGCAGCTACTGTTCCATTATGCTGACTCAGTTTTTTTACTCCTTAGATACAGTATTTATTTGTTTACTTTGATTATTTTTTGACTCCTTCTCTTAGAATGAAAGCTCTTGGTCTATTTGTATGCTTTGTCTCACTGCTCTTACCTTCCAGTATACACTAGGCTATCAAAAAATAATTTTTAAAGGAAGGAATCAAGGAAGCAATCACATGTATGGAACAAACTGGGGGGAGTTTAGGAGAGAAGATGGAAATCTATTCTTTGTGAGCAAGATGATATATCACGGAGATCATGGAAAGAAGAATTTTAATGACATATGACAGGTAACGGAGTTAACTGGGACTTAATGTCATCAGAGTACGATGGGAAGAAAAACGAACCTTTTAGGGAAATGAAGACAATGGTAATGTCTACAATGAATGAGAAGAAAGGTTCAAAATTAGTAGATAAAGGAAGTAAATGGAAGTAGGCATGAGTTATGATCTGGTTTAGGCGAGAAGTGAGAATGTAGAATGTTAAAATATCTTTTCTAGTTAAAAATTCTTCATGAACAGCAGGCTCCTTTAAAGAAGGAAGCTCTGCAGGTAGGAACATTTAAGGTAATGCCTGGATGGCCAGGATGTGAGATGCACAGGAGTAAAGCAGAACCTAAACCTAGAGGGGTTTTCTAGGGAGGACGATGAGTCGAGTTCTTTGAGTTATTGGGAATTCAGGAGAGTCGCCATCGAGATGAGTAAATTATATAGAACTAAAAGCTGTGGTGGGATCACATGAAGGAGATAGCCATTTGGGAGTCTTCCCCAGTGAACAAAAGGAGCTCAGCTTATTAGAATGAAGAAAACTCTGAAGGGTTCGGGGATCAGATGACGAAATGGAAAAGAGAAACTTTGGAGAACCTCAGAGAGGGGAACAGAGAAGCTAAGAGAAAAAGAGAAGCAGACAAAGGCACAGTGAAGACCAGTTTGCTTTGGGGGAATAGCATCTAAGATGAGGTGGATGTTAGGAAGGGAAATCAACATTACCAATGGGGCAGAAACATGCAGTAGTCAGAAGACAGTGAGGAATTCAAAGTTTTCTCTCTGGAGAAAGGCCTTGGAAGGCAGAATTTCATAGCAAGGAGGTGAAAGACTATGAAGAAGAAGGGAAAGATTTGAGAATCCTAGGAAGAAGACAAGTATGTAAACAAAAAATCAAGATGTAGATAAAGAGAGATCAAATCCCAGAAGAGTTTATCTTTATAGGATATATTTTTCGCTAAACTCCTACAAAGAAAAAGAGGACTCACACAGGAGAGACACAGGGGGAGGACTGGTGACCTATCCTTAAACCCCCTTCCCCGCTGTGACTCTTCTCTGAACCACCAGAATGTGATGTCCACAGCCTGCCCCTTGCGGGTTCTCTCACTCACCTGAATGGGTTCGACAGTGGATTTCATCTTCCATTGTCCATGGTGGTTCTCCTTGCACCAACTTGGAGAGTGAGTCTGGTTTGCTGGCTTGATAACCTGTTGGTGGGAAATGATGGAAGACTGACACACACTGAACTGGGATTGGGGTCTGAAGACTGCAGAATGTTGTATTTGAGGACAAAACAATTTTCACATTATAAAGGAGAAACACACTCCTCTGTGTCTCCTCTATTGTCAACACTCTACTACACTACTACACTACTTCTGACGCATCAAGGAATTCTGCGACACCAGTGGACACTGACTGGGTGTACTACAATTGAACTCAACTCTCACTCTCTCTCTACCTGGCACTAGAGTCAGATATCACAGGTTAGGGGTTCCTTCCCATAGGACTGCCTCCCTGCCCACTTCAGAAACCCATCACAAGTCCAGGTTGTTTCCTGGGTTTCTGTTCAACCATATGTAGATCAGAGGTTCCCATGACTACCTTTCTCGGGTTCAATTTATTTGCTAGAGCTACTCACAGAACTTTGGAAAACAGTTTACTTACTAGAATACCAGTCTACTATAAAAGGATACAACTCAGGAATAGCCGGATGGAAGAGATACATAGTATAAGGTATGTGGGAAGGGGCAGAGGGTTTCCATGCTCTCTCTAAGTATACCATTCTCCCAGCACCCCGACATGTTCACCAATCCGAAAGCTCTCTGAACTTGTCCTTTTGGGTTTTCTATGGAGGCTTCATTAAGCAAGCATGATACATTAAATCATAAGCCTTTGGTGACTGATTCAGCCTCCAGCCCCATCTCTCTTCCCCAGGAGTGGGGTTGGGAATGAAAGTTCCAACCCTCTAAGCATGGTTGGTTCCCCTGGCAACCAGCCCTTATCCTTAGGTTATCCAGTAGCTATCCAAAAATCACCTCAGTAACATAAACTCAGATGTGGTTTAAAGTGTCTTCTTACGTGAATAACAAAATACACACATTTCACCCTTATCCTCTAATAACTTTGGAAATTGCAAGGGTTTTAGGAGCTCTGTACCAGAACTGGGGATGAAGACCAAATATATATATTTCCTTTTTCTTTTTTTTAGGAAGATTAGCCCGGAGCTAACTACTGTCAACCCTCCTCTTTTTTTGCTGAGGAAGACTGGCCCTGAGCTAACATCCATGCCCATCTTCCTCTACTTTATATGTGGGACGCCTACCACGCATGGCTTTTTACCACACCAGGGGTGGTGCCATGTCCACACCCGGGATCCAAACTGGCGAACCCTGGGCTGCTGAGAAGCGGAACGTGCGAAGTTAACCGCTGTGCCACAGAGCCGGCCCCTATATTTCTTAATATAAATCACGATATCACACACATCTACCAGGTAAATGCTTTTCTATCAGGAGAAGGGAGAATAAATCCATTTCTCTGGGGCTAGAGAGAAGACTACCACTACTATCTACCACTTCAGAGCACCAAAGACACTCCAGAGCTTTCAGAAGCTGAGAATGGAAACACCACTGACTGGGGACCCTCTGAGTGACACAGGGGAGCTGTCCTTACCCACTGACACCAGGTTGCTATAGTTCTCCAACATCACGTCCCGGTACAGGTCCTTCTGAGCAGGGGCCAGGAGCTGCCACTCCTCCCAGGTGAACTCCACAGCCACATCATCAAATGTCAGGGATTCCTGTAATAACAGCATTGTTTAATGAAGTGATGTCCTTTTGATGATATGGAAGAAATGTTATTCTGATCATTTCCACATATCTAGTGGGTTGTTTATTGGTTTTTAATGTACCATGGAAGAAGCAAAAGCCTAATAAAATATTAGGATACAACTAATTATAATTGTGTAGTCAGTCATCCATCCACTCATCCAATTAGAAGTTTCCATAATGTGTAGAAGTTAAGTCTTCTTGTTAATCTAGAAACACATTCATATATATATATATGAGATGGACATATATGCTAATGACATCAGGATGACTGAATCTTCACAGTCAATCAATCAGAAGAATCTTCTGTGAAGAGACTCAAGATACCAGAATTATAAGAAACTACGTGTTTAATAACATGTTTAACATATCGAAAGGAATAAAAGAAACTATCAAAAATGCTCAAAGAACAGGAGACTGTAAATAATGACAGGTAGATTTGAGAAAAATCTACAAAAAATATGAAAGATGTATACATACACACACACACATATTAGCAGACAGGTTAACAGCATATTAGATACATAAAAGGAACAACTTGTTTCTATAGTACTACTCACAACACTTCCGACACCAGATGTCTGGACTTTTCCATTCCAAGCAACTTTTGGTGGACTGACTAGATATCCCACAACGTAACTCAACTCTGACATTAACTGCCTGGACACAGACCCCATAGGTTAAGGGCTCTGTCCCACACGACTGCCCCCAATTCAGGTGCCAATTCCAAGTCCAGACTGTGACCCTGCTTGTGACCTATGACCGACTGGCCATAAATCAGAGGTTCCCACGATGCCCTCCTCAGGTTCGATTAATTTGCTAGCTCACAGAACTCAGAGAAACATTTACCTATGTCTACCCGTTTATTAAAGGATATGATAAAGGGTACAGATGAACAGCCAGATGAAGAAATACACAGGGCAAGGTCTCGGAGGGTCCCGAGCACAGGAGCGTTTGTCCCCATGGACTTGGGGTGCATCATTCTCCCGGTACGTGGATGTGATCACCAAACCCCACACGATTGGGATTTTATGGAGGCTTCATCACATAGGCGTGATCGATCATTAACTCCATGTCCAGCCCCTCTTCCCTCTCCGAAGAACGGGTAGTAGGGCTGGAAGTTCCAAGCTTCTAATCATGCCTTGGTCTTTTTGGTGACCAGCCCCCATCCAGGAGCCCACCAAGAGTCACCTCATTAGAACAAAAGACACTCCTATCACCCAGGAAATTCCAAGGAATTTGGGAGCTCAGTGTCAAGGCTGAGGTCAAAAACCAAATATTAGAACAAAAAGCACTCCTAATGCTCTTATCACTGAAGAAATTACAAGGGTTTTAGGAGCTCTGTGCCAGGAACCAGAGGCAGAGACCAATATATACATTTTCTATTATTTCACAGAAACCGATAGAAGACCTAAATGCTAAATTTTAAAAAGCCCTATAGAATATATTTATGACATACATTAAATGCCAGAAATGAAAATGTTAATAATTTTGTGACAAAAGTTTTAATCAAAAACTAAAACTTCCATATGGAAAGAAACAACTGAAAGTCTGGAGAAAAATATTTGCAACATATAGAAGAAAGGATCGATATACAGCGGACATACACAATCCTATAAATCAGTAAGACACAACAGATTTTTTAAATGAGCAAAGGATACAGACAAGTATTTCAGAGAACAAATAACCTAACTGACCAGGAAATATCTCAAATTAGTAGCACCAGTAATTAGAAGGATGCAAAAGAAAGCAAGACAAAAGAATATTTGACCACCAGAAATCAATATATCAATTATATCTCAATAAAAAGAAGAATATTCGGGGCAGGCCCAGTGGCGCAGTGGTCAAGTTCGCATGTTCTGCTTCGGCAGCCTGGGTTCGCTGGTTTGGATCCCGGGTGCAGAAGTGTCACCGCTTGTCAAGCCACACTGTGGCAGGCATCCCACATATAAAGTGGAGGAAGATGGGCATGGATGTTAGCTCAGGGCCAGGCTTCCTCAGCAAAAAGAGGAGGACTGGCAACAGATGTTAGCTCAGGGCTAATCTTCCTCAAAAACAAAGAAAAAAAGAATATTCGGCCATTTATATTGCTGACAGTCATGAAAGTTACTATCATCATCATAACAAGTATTAGAAAGATCAGCAACACTGAACCCTCTTACATCGTATGTACTATGAGCCAGATACTCTTCTAGATGCTTTATACAGATTAACTCATTTTATCCACATAAGACTTTATGAGGTAGGTCCCATTACCATCATTCCATTTTACAGATGAGAAAATTCAGGTGTAGAACAGCAAAATGATGTGTGCAAGGTCACAGAGCTAGCAAGTGGCTCAGAGCCAAGACTTTTAAACATTGTGTTACAACGCCCACAAAGTGGCACGGTCACTCTGGACAGCAATCAGACATATCCATTAAAATGTGAGATAAGTACACCCAGCAACTGACTTCTCTGTAGCCACAGTCAAAAATACTCACACCAATTCCTAAACAGGCCTTAACAAGGACTTGTATGTTTCATAGTTTGTAATAACGAAATTACCTAAATGCTCCTTAATAGGAGAACAGCTAAAGCATTGCACACATCACGTGGAGGACAGGACAGCGGGTCAAAAAGAAGGGAGATTGGTATGTACTAACACGTAACCAATGCAAACACACTGAAAAGGGAAAAAACAACAAATACCATCAGTATGATTCTTCTTAAAATAAAAACAAAAACACCAACAACAATAATTATCTCGACACTGAAGACAGTCTGGAGGATACAGATTAAACCGATGACCCTCGTTCCTTGAGGAGGAAGGATCACATCTCAGGGTACTGGGCAAAGAGCCTTGGACTTTATCACTGATGCTTAGGTTTTTCCACAGTGAATATATTTATCCTTTTTTAAAATGTTTTTTTACACTTCATTTCAGATAATTATAGATTATCATATGCAGTTGTAAGAAATAATGCAGAGAGAACACTAGCCCCTTCACACAGTTTCCCAGAACAGTAAGCTCTTGCATAACTATAGTACAATAGCACAGTCAGGAAACTGACACAGATACAAACCTTAGCCATATCTACCAGATTACATGCACTCACTTCTGCGGGGCTCTGTTTACTCAGCTCTACGCAATCTTATCACACGTGTAGGTTCACGTGGTCATCGCCATCATCAAGACACAGCACAGCTCCCTTACACAGACCCCTCATGGCACCCTTTTACAGCCACAGCCATATTCTTCTACCCTCACATTCAGCCCCTGGCAGCCAACAATTCACTTAAATTTCAAAAGGTTACAAACAGAATGATTCCATTTACACAACATTCTTGAGATGACAAATTTATAGATAGAGAACATAGTTTTTACAGTTACAGACAGCAGCCCCCTCACATAAAATAACATGTCTGACTACGTTCCTTCACCATTTTTCAGATTAAATACTTGCATCTCTCCCAACCTTCAGTGGTGACACACATTGTAGTTTTTCAAGCATCACTATGAACTGATGCAATTTTATATAGTTAATGTTTTTCAATCAACTGCAGTCACTGATCTTTGGATCCTCAAAATGAACCATCTTTGGATGCTCAAAATGAACCATCGTAGGCCGAAGGAGAGTCCCTGCAAGTTGGCTGCTATGTTTTTGGAATATGATTCCATTCATGTAAAAAATATCATAATAGATGTGTATATTTACATCTACAAATAGATACATATATACTCATACTTTTGTCAATACATACACAGACGCAGAGCCACACACAGATACCATGACGGGAAATAAATATTACCAACTATTTATAAAAGAGGATTAAGAAGAAAGTGTATGAAGAAGAAACTTAGTTTTTAATATGTGTACTTTATGATTTCAGTCTTTAAATAGATCTTTGAGTCAGCTGTGTAACTAACAAAAATAAAGGCAATTTAAGAAAAGGTAGATGAGATTTTGGATTTAAACATGGGGACCAAGAGTCAGTCATACTGCGAAGTGTGAGGAAACAGTCCCCATAGAACTGCTCTCGCTTGAGATACAAGCTGCAAGCTCAGGGGTCCCCAGGATCACCCTCACTTCAGAAAAGCAGGTACAAAATCCAGGGTCCCATGACACCCTCAGGTGCGGCAATTAATTAGAATGACTCACACAACTAAGGAAAGTGCTACACTTACAATTAAAACTTTATTAACGAGAAAGGATACAAATTAACATCAGCCAATGGGAGAGACGCATATGGCAGGGTCTAGGAGGGTCCAAGCATAAGGCTTCCGGTCACCTTCTCCCCACAGAGTCCTAGACAGTGTTACCTCCTCCCAGCCATGACATGTGACAATATGCAGAGTATTGTCAACCAGGGAAGCTAACCCAAGCCTTTGTTGTGCAGTTTTTCTTGGGGCTTGATCACCTATTGCCTGCGTGACTGACCTTCAGTCTTCAGCCCCTCCTGGAAGTTGAGTTAGTACCTCTGGCCGCCACTTAAAGTCGGAAGTGACACAGCACGGCCCAAAGTCCCCATCATAAATCACATTTTAGACTGTCCAGTGGTCCAAGCCCCCAGGCAAACAAAGACACTTCTATCAGGCAGGACATTCCAGGGACCTAGAGATCTCCCCCCAGTAGCCGAGGGCAAAGGCCAGACCTCTCTCTACATAAGGTCCCTTCTTCACTACACGACGAGGAAGGACTCTGCATTTTCTAAGACAAGGAGAAGGCCTAAAGCAGATTCCACCAGGCTAAGTCCTTACCAGACAACAGCAGCTTCAGCTGTCTACTTCCAAGTCTCTATTCACACACCAGCCCAGCCACCTGTTCACTGAGGACCGTCTGAAAGCCCTGCAATCCTTCCGCTTTCCTCGGGTGGTTGGTTTTAGTCCTGGAGAATCCAGACCACCACAAGGCTGAAATTCACTTGCATTGGTCCCGCTCTCACTGAGTTCCATCAGTCTATTCCTACAGGCGTCTATGAGTGATCCCTTACGGAACAGCCACAGGGAATCTGCTTCTGCATTTATAAGGAGGCTGCTGGTCAGGACACCGTCCACCACATCACCTCTAGGAATAAGCAGGAAAAACATTCCCTAGGAAATAATCAGCTTTCTCCTCAAAACCAGTCCGTACCATGTAAATGATAATGATTCTCTTGTGGTGCTGGCTGTCAGAGAGATTAGATGCAAGTGGACAGCTAATAGAACCCACAGGACCCTCCAGTCATACATATGTCCCAATATTAACAATTAGTGTCCATCCTATGAACTATATTCCTTTTCCCACTTTGCCTGAGTTTAAAAACAAACTTGATTTCTCCCCAGATCCTGCTTTTTGAAATTTATACTTTTCAGATTAATGGAAGTGATCTGTGACAGGGCTCTACAAATCCACTACGGAACAAAGGAAAGAATAAAACAAACCAAAAGTCACCTGGGCCTCCATCATTTTCTCCTCTTCTCTGAAAAGAGCTGGCAGTGCAGAGGTTCTGTCTTTGTGTCTTCTGGACCTGCTCTGAATTCTTGTTCAGAGATTTCAGTCCTCAATCAAGTGTGTCCCCAGAAATACGGATACCAAATCCTGTAACTTCTTCCTCCTTCACATGATTCTCTTCCTCCTGGGGAGTCAGGACCTGTGGGCTGAGGAGAAAATTCAGTCTGAGTGGGGCATTTCCTCTGAGCCCGGACGCCTCACTGCTCCTGAGCACGCACCTTCACACAACAACCACAGTACTGCTAAGTGTCCCTTTATTTGGTACCCAGGAGATTTTATACTCCTGAGCAATAAAGCCTAAGGTTCTGAATGTGGTGGAGGTAGCCTTTATCTGTGAAGTTTAACTGGGGTGACTGAAGGCAGATGAGGGAAATGAGATCCACCCCAGCGCCATGCCTCAGCAGCAGGTGAATCTCAGGCACGTCAATTATACAAAACACACCATCTGGAAGGAGAGGATCTGGGCACTGTTTCCTTTAAACCACGTGTGCTCAGGAGCCTCTTCAAACGTTTCTGTACGCCTCGTGAGTTCACACATCTCAGTCCGAAAACCAAGGAACTGGGCAAATCAGAGCACTGTCTTATAAGCAGTAATGATATCTTCGGACATTTAAAATACATAAAAAACAAGAGTACACAATATTGTAGCTAAAATGGAAGGTGATACATGAAGTCGAAGTGCTCTAAGATCCCCTGTATTGTCCGAGAAGAGTGTAATGTTACTAATTAACACAAGAATTTGACAAAGTTAAGATTCCATGGTGTATGTAATCTCTAGTGCCATGATGAAAACTAACAATTGTCCTAAGGTACATAATTTCCAGGCTAACGGAAGGGGGAAATATAATAAGAAGAAATTCACCCAAAACAAGGCAAAAGAAGAGAATAAGGAGGGCAAAAACAATGCACTTAGATGACTATTTTAAAACAATACATACTAAGAACTATATTAAGTATAAACAACGAGGATTCCAGCTGATTACATTAAACACAAATGCTTCTAAACTGTAAGACTGGATTAAAATTTAAAACGTAATAACATGCTATTATAAATGACGTGTCTGAAATATAATGATACAGAAGGCTTGAGGATAAAAAGTTAGAAAAAGACATACCATGGAAAGAGCAACCATAGATAATATACTGTAACTATATTCTCAGATAAATGGACCAGAAAGCCCAAAAATTCCTACAGAGAAAGAGAAACAATGCTAACTGGTATGAAGTTCAAGTCACCACCTTATAAAAATTTGCAATTTCTATGCACCTAACAATATAGCCTTGAAATGGATACAGCAAAAACGGACCACAAAACAAGAAGAAATAAACATATCCAGACTAACAGCAGAAGACTTCAACACACTTCTCCCAGAAACTGACAGAACAAAAAGGCCGTCGACAAACAAAATCAAACTTATAAACAATACGATTCTGAGGATCAAAAATATCTGATAAGTAGGAAAAAATATTGAGAGAAATTTTAACAGATTTAAATAACTGGAAAGATGGACTATGAAGATGACTCAGAAAATGAAGAATTTCAAAGATGTTATGTCTCCCAAATATATAGAGAGATGTAATGAAATCCCAATCAAAATCCTAAACTTAAAGTTACACTAATGATGACAGTACAATATTAGTACAATAATCGGCAAATAGGACAAAGGAAGAAAATAAAATGCCTCTAAACAGACTCACGCATATCTAGACTTGATGACGAAGGCAGCACTGCAGAGAAGAGGGTAAGGGTGCCTTTTTAACAAATGGTGCGGGGACAGTCAGATATCCAAGCTGGGGGTGGGAGGGCAGGGAGAAGGTTGAACCCACCTCTTAACACAAAAAAATCATGCTGGGGGATAACCGTCAATTTCACTGGGAGAGGCAGATCAATAAAACATTAAGAAAATAACCTAGGAGAATCTCTCAATGATATTAGGGTCTAAGAAGATATTTTAAAGAGGCCACATGAAGCAAATTATATTCTGCTGGAGGAAGGGTAAATGGTACAACCACACTGGAAAACATCTGGCATCATCTATTTAAATTGAAGTTGTACACACCTTAAGACACAGCAATTTCACTCTGAGGTATACATCTAAGCTATTTATCCTCTGCTCCCAAAAAAATAAGGGCACCTTTGAACAGAAGATATGGACAACAATTTTCATAGAAGCGTTATTCATAACAATCCAAACTGCAAACAATACAAATTTAATTAATAGTAGGAAAAACTGCCATATGCTCAAACAGAGGAACGCTATGGCGAAACTACAACCTCTGCCCAGCTTGCAAGATAAGAATTTGTTAAAGGATGATAAAACAAAAACAAAGAGGTCTATGTGAGAAGCCCTCTGTGGCCTGCAACTCCTCAAATATTTACTGTGTAAACATTATAGGTTTGCCTGACCCCTGTTACAGAGCAAAAAAAAAGACACCTAAGTGAAAAAACATCAATGATTCTTAGAAATATTGAGCAAAAGCAGCTTGACATAAAAACATGAATGATGACAGTATAGAATGTGTAGGAAAAATAATAAAATACATGGTGACCAAAAAAAGCACGATGTATAACTACACTGATACACAGTTAAAAATAGGCACAACTAAATAAAATATAATGAAAAGAAATGATTAATTATATGATAAAACTATAAATAAAACCCTTAAAGTGCTTGGTATGGAGAGCAGGATGGTAATTACCTTTGGGTGTGAGGACGTAATATAATCGGGAAGAGACAGAGTACCCCTGGGGTGCTGGCAATGTTCCGTTTCTTGACCTGAGCAATGACTATTCATAGATATATTGCTTTTATACTGATGAACTTGCAGACCTTTTAAATTAACAAATAAATGAAAGAGCTCAACAATACCAAAAGCTTGTTCTTTAAAAAGATCAATAAAATATATGCATTTGTAATGAGATAGACAGAAAGAGACCTGGTGCAAATGAAAAATATAAGAAATTAATGGGAGATGTAATTCAGATAAAGTAGACTTTTTTTTAGTCTTGAAAGAAGATTATGAACATTTTTATGTTATTAAATTTGAAATCCTAGATGAATTCATAATTTTATGACCCTACCCTCCTGTTAACTCCAGCCAATAGAGCAGGTGAATGTTACCAGTAGGCAACAAGACAAAGATGTCCACACATCACCCCTCTGTTCAACTTTCTGTTGCAGGGTTGAGGCAATGCACTAAGACAAGAATAAGTTATAAACATCAGAAAGTAGGACAGGAGCCAGCCCTGCTGCCGAGTGGTTCAAGTTCCCATACTAGGCAGATCCCGAGTGTGGACTCCAGTCATCACCATGCTGTGGAGGCATCCCACAAACAAAGTAGATGAAGACTGGCGCAGATGTTAGCTCAAGGTTAGTCTTCCTCAAGCAAAAAAAAAGAGGATTGGCAACAGATGTTAGCTCAGGGCGCATCTCCCTCTCAAACACACACAAAAGTAATGATGAAATAAAGAGTATTAAAAAAAAGAAAGAAAGAAAGTAGGACAGAAAATTAAGGTTATATTCAAACAATATCATCATCAACATGGGAAAAGAAATCCAAGGAATGAATTACTTAAAAGAGCAAATGCTCCCCCAGAAACCAATGTGAAAGATGACATGAGTGGAGCCACACAAATAGAGCCGGAGAAGCCATTTCGGAGGAACTGCCTTGTTTTCTTTTTCTGCCAAACTGGGCCAAACCACCAACAGTCCAAGAAGTCAGTAAGGACAGAATATCCTGTTTGTAAGGACTGATGAAATTGAACTTTGCTGATAACCAAATTTCAAGTCAATCTGTGAACTAGAAACCTAGCCTCGCCTCATCCAGCACCAATCAACTCTTCTTTAATACAACTTACCTCATCCTCCCATTTTCCCATAAAACCCCTGAGCCCCTCTCCTGTAACTGGGACACTATTTGGGTTTCTACTTGAATCTGTGGCTCCCCGAATTGCAATGCTTTGACCCCAAATAAATGCTTTGCCTCTTCAACTGGTTTCTGTTTTTGTAGGCTGACACCTCTAAGCGGATTTTCACACATACAGCCGGCTAGAACTGCACCAAATAGTAATATGGGCGTAGTGATTTCATTTCACAGAAATTCAATCACTAGCAACGGGAACCGTACCCACCACGACTGACTTAAGACCAACCAGGACTTACAAATAAACCGGGATATTGGACACCTTGCCAGAGGGATGAATACTTAACAAAAAGAAAACTCTGTTAACAAAAAAGAAAGTGTGAATGTATGTCAGGCAAGTAAGCAAATTAAGAGGCGAGGGCAGGTGTTGGCAAACATTTCCAGCAAAGGGATAAACATACATTTTCAACTTTGAGGGTTCAGGTCTCCGTCACAAGAACTCAATCCTGCCTTTGCAGGGCAAAGGGAGCCATACACGGAACTACGATACTATGTAACAGATGGGCGTGGCTGGATTAGTCCCTCCGTCTGCAATTAGTCAACCCCTGGACAAAAGGCCAAAAAACAGACGGTTTCGAACGAACTGCCCTGGGCTGTACCGCATTCTGCCCCAGCCTCCGAGGTCAGAACCTCAAGCCAATCAACAGCGGGGGGTCCCACGCGTCCACAGCTTCAGCCCCCACAGTCTCTGCACCACAGACACTGAGCACACACCCCCTTATTAATCCGAAACCTGGACCATCCACCCAGCATCACTACGCCCATATTAAATCCCCAACCTGAACCAGACACTGGGATCATCGTAAACACCACCTGCATCATTTACAAGCACAAAGATCCAGAAAGACCCCATACTCTGCCGGTCGGGACACGGTCGTTCATCTCTACAGACCCTTAACTGTTCTAATGAGCCCCCTCCCATACCCCAACCATACACAAGCGCGTCATAGATTCCCACCTGGTTCCGCTCCCTGCGCCCGACCCCGCCAATAATTCCATCGGTCCACCCCACACCACTTTCACTCTGTGGACATCACTTCACTCTGTGAGAGACAAACCTCCCAGGACACACACACAAAAAACTTCAAGGGACAAAACAACACACTGACCTGCTTTATCCCGAACCACAGGGAGAGCCTCAACGGAACACTTCCGCGAACGGCTTCCACTTCTGGACCCGTCGCTCAGATTTTTCGTTCGCCTACGGCGGCCGAAGAGGGTCCGACACATTTGAACGAGCAAGGACAAGTGGATTTCCGGCAGGTCCTTCGGAGGCAATATGGCCGCGCCCAGCTCGCCATCTCTCGGGCGCAGCCATGTTGGGAGACCTGACGTACAGAAGGCTGAGGGGCGCGTTTGGGGCCGGTAGCCAGGGGTGGCCGACAGGTGAGAAGGCGCTGAAGTTATGTGGTTTCCTGGTCTTTCGATTCTTACGGAAAATGGGTGGATTTTTAGAGACTTGAGCTTCCCCGGGCAAATATGGAGCCAGCTAAATTGCGTTCGGCGGGGTAGGAAGAAAAGCAATATTGCGGCCGCCTGTGTTTTACACTGTGTGTGAAACAAGCAAAAACCGATTTCAAAACGGACAAGTAGGAGTCGGGTGTCGGTAAAATAGCAGAGAACGAACTCCTGGAAAGAGAAAAGGTAACACATGCGGTGAACGGACACCCACGGAAAGCTTCTGGCAGAAAATTTCTTGCGGGAAGCTGTTTTTAAGAACAGAAGAAGATTTCGAGAAACTGGCACAGTGGGAGGCTGGTTTAAGGGGAAAAGAGCGACTGGGATGAGCCTAAGTTTTCATTGGGATCCGGGCCTCGGGGAGAGTGTCGCTAAAGTGAGGCCAGTGAAGGTCTGGAGCCAATGAGAAATGCACCACCGGAATTGAGTCCAAAAATATTATTAAGGTCAATAGCTTTTTGACCAAGGTACCTTGATAATTCAATGGGGTTAGTCTTTTCAACAAATGATGCTGGGATCATTGTATATCTATTTGCAGAAAAATAAAGACCCTTAACTCTAACCATATACAAAAATTAACTCAAAATAGATCACAGGCCTAAATATAAGAGTTTGTAAAAGTATAAACGTTAGAGAAGCAAACGGGAGATAATCTTCCTGAACCTAAGTTAACCAAAGAGTTCTGAGACAAGACAGTAAAGGAAGAGCCATAAAAGAAAAAAGAATAAATTGGACTTAGTTAAAATTCAAGACTTTTGTACTTCCAAGTGATGTGGACTAAGGCTGCCCCAGCTAGAGAAGCCCAAGGTGACCTGGCCTACATGCCAAACTATATGACCTGGTGGATTTTTATGGTATAAATTAGGGTTGCCCCGGGGAGAGAAGCCCAGGGCATCCTCACCTACATGCCAATCTATATGGCCAGATTCGTATCTAAAGTTATATGACCGCACAATAACCAGACCCCATCTGCACTGAAATCATTTAATGACTTTTTACGTCGTCTTTTCTTTTTCCAGTAAAAATAAGTCACGTACCCATGCCTTATAAAATTAGCCCTAATCCTCAACTCAGGGCAGCAGCAGGAGCTCTGACTGCCCATGGGTCCTGTCCCCATGCAGCAGCAGCAGCAGCTCTGACTGCCCATGGGTCCCGTCCCCATGCTATTCCACAGTATTCTCTAAATAAAAAGAGCACTACTGCCAGATCTTGAGAGTCCAAGAAATCTTCCTTTCGACTCCTCGGCTCACCGACCCCGCATCACAAGCACAACATTTAAGAAAGTGAAGAGTGGAGCCGGAAATTGGGAGAAAATATTTCCACATTATACATCTGATAAAGGACTTATATTCAGAATATATAAAGAATTCTCAAAACTCAACAGTAGTAAAATAACCGTCTAATTACTTTTTGGGGTCATGGAAATTTCTAAAAATTGGATTGAGGTGATGGTGGTGCAACTCTATAAACTTACTAAATGTCATTGAGTTGTACACTAACTACTCTTAAATGTTCTGTGTAATTTATGACGATAAAGCTGTTAAAATTCATTGTTCTTCTATACTACAAAATTTATGAGGTATTGATTTTTTTTAAAGGCACCAAGTATAACTGCAAAATCATAAACTACATAGATTAAAAGTAAATGGAGGGGCTGGCCCCGTGGCCGAGTGGTTAAGTTCGCGCGCTCCGCTGCAGATGGCCCAGTGTTTCGTTGGTTCGAATCCTGGGCGCGGACATGGCACTGCTCATCAGGCCACGCTGAGGCAGCATCCCACATGCCACAACTAGAAGGACCCACAATGAAGGATATACAACTATGTACTGGGGGGCTTTGGGGAGAAAAAGGAAAAATAAAATCTTTAAAAAAAAAAAGTAAATGGAGATGTCTGGGACATACAAGAAAAAAGGTGCAGCAAATCTTGGAGTGAGAATTAAGAATTTGGTAAATGAGAGGATCATAATATAAACTGAACATAATTCAAGATTTTAGGTTTTCCAAGTAAACCCCACTTTACTGCATACCTTTTATGACTCTAGTTACCATCCTACTAGTTCACCCATGATATTATTATAGCCACTTAATTATATATAGATATACATAAAGTTTTGTAATATGGAAATATGTTTATAATGATAAATTAAGTGACAAAATTAGACTACACCTTTTTTCCCCACTTTTATTGAGATGTAATTGACATAGATTATGCCTATTTTTAATAAACTTTTTATTGGGGGGAAATTTTAGATATACACAAGAGTCACAAGGTACTACAAAGAGTTCACATATCCTTCATTAGACTTCCCCGCGTGTGAACATTTTACAAAACCATGGTATGTTTGTCAAAGTGAGAAATTAACATTGGTACAATACTCAAACTACAGATTCTATTTGGATTTCACAAGTTTTTCCACTACTGTCCTTGTTCTGTCCCAGGATACAATATTACATTTAGACATCACGTTTCCTTCAGTTTCTCCACTGCGTGACCATTCCTCAGTCTTTTCTTTTTTTCATGTCCTCAATTATTTTGAGGAGGACTGATCAGGTATTTTGTATATTGTCCATCTTTTGGGTTGGTCTAAGTTTGCCTTGTTAAATAGGGGTTATGTAGTTTGGAAAAGATACATCAGAATTGAAGTCCTTTTCTCATCACGTCATATCTAGGGGTACAAAATATCAAAATGATTTAAGATTGATCTCCTAGTAAAGGTAATGTTTGCCAGGTTTCTCCACTGAAAACAGCAAAAACAAGTCTGACCAAAGAGAGCAATCCTACAGGGCTCACATCAACAGATTTCAAGACTCATAAGCCTGTAGGAGTATTGGTATTGTTAGTATTGGCGAAAGGATAAACCATAGGTCAATGGAACAGAATAGAGATCCCAGAAAAACACCCATACAAATCAAATATATTCAACTGTGTGCTAAAGGTATAAAGGTTATTCAATGAAGAAAGGATAGACTTTTCAACAAGTGATGATGGAACACAGAGGTCCACAGGCAAAAAAAAAAAAAAAAAAGGAATCTCAACAGATTCATCACACAAATCACATATCCGATAGAGAACATAGAAAGAATTCTTAAAAGTCAACAATAAGAAAACCCAATTTTAAAAATGGGCAAAGCCCTTGAACAGAAACTTAAACAGTGGCAAATAATCATATGAAAAAAAGATCAACATTATTTGTTATTGGGGAATTGCAAATTAAAACTGCAATGTGATACAAGTACCCAGATATTAGAAATACTGAAACACAAAAAAAACTGAAAACGTGAAATCCTGGGGATAAGGTGGAGTAACAGGAACTCTTATTATTTGCAAGAGACAATGCAGAAAAGTACAGCCATGTTAGAAGATAGGCGGGTTCTTGGATGTATCTTTATACAGATGATACCAATTTTTAGGAAGATAGTCTAAAAAAATTTTTTAATGAAATGGTTTTCACTGAGGATTAGAATTTAGGAAAATGGTTGTTTTTACTTCTGTCAAACAAACCTGAAAGGAAATATCCAAGAGTAAATTTTGTTGTGAGATGCACAAAAATTCTATATTCACAGACACACCACTTGGTCATGATGAACTACTATGATTTTTGTGGAGATGATGAGAAGAGTGGATGTAGGAGACACATTTTTAATAGGAACCTTGAGAAAAGACTTTTACTTGAAAGACTGAAAAGAAATGTTTCCAGCATCCAAAGGTCAAGCCTCAAATCACCCACTAGCCTGGGGCTGTGGGTCTCAAAACTTCCAGATTCCTTTGCTCTCAAGCACAGACAAACACTACATGCACCAAAGAACACCGACTTCAAATTCAATCTGAAATTTACCACAGAAACTCTCGTCCAGTGACACTCCTCCTCCTACCCCAGGTTTCTCCTTGTCATGAGCCCCGTTAAATCGCTAACCTAGACAAGAAGCAGTGTTCACTGGTACACACCTTCCACTCAGTTTTCAATCACCAAGTGTTGTAGAGTTAATATTTAGACCCTAAGGCCTGGCCATGGGACCTTAAGTCCTTAATCTCTTCAGACTAAGTTTTAACCAAGGTCCCTACACTAATGCCCAGATTCCTCAGGGACTGAACCCAAATAAATCCCCAAACAAAATGTTCACATGCATTCCTGCATCACCAACCCCACAGGCCCCTCACTTGGAATCCGGACCCAGAATCAGACTCACCAGATCTTCAGCCTCTGAAGACGCCACTGGCAGCTGCCAAAGGCTGAACCCAGGTCCAGCCACTTCCAATTCCGGTGCTCTCCCACCAGTCCCTCCTTGCCTGTCACTAGGGATGCTGAGGGGATGGGAGCAGTGTGTCTGGTGAGGGCTGGGGTCATTCCCAGGAGTCTGAGTTCTGGCCTTGCAGGGGTTCTATGAGGTCACACAGCACCATTACCTCATTGAGCAGTATTCTGATGTTTCTGACGGGAGTGGCCATAACGGCTGCGAGGACTCTGCCCCTTGAAGAAATGGAAATGTCTTGTGGGCACCCCAGTGCGTTCCTCTCTGGAAGAGATGGTCACAGGCACAGAGCTTACTATTTTTCAGAGGCTAGAACCCATCCGAGGCCAATATGGTGTGGGATGCATTCTAATCATCGATTTGGGCAAAATGGAAAGTCAACGGTGCTCTTGAGTCTTAGGCAGGAACACCTTGGATGTGGCCAGTTTGCATGAAGTCTGATGTCCATATGCAGAGAAGACCTCAGAGAGCTTCTGGCTGGATCTTAGGTTGAATTTACTTGAGGTCTGTATTGCAAACATCTATAGTTCAGTCTTCTTCCTGTATTTCTCCTTTACTCTCATGCTACTGCCACACTTGAAACTGGTGGCCAGATAGCCATTAACGATTCTTCTTAAAAGTCATGTAGATAAGCAATATATTATCAGACGCCCACTAGGTTGCTTATAGATATCTCTGATACTTGGGTCACCATGGTACGGGTGCTTAAGTTATTTGTTAGGAACCGAGAGTCAACTCTTTGTCCAGTTGAGGCCAGTTAAGACCACTGACCCATTAACTGGGTCTGTACAAATGTTCAACAGCTGAGCCTTTGATGTCAAGGAGCTGAAAACTTGACCCTCAGTCATGCTAATACCACCATTTTGTGAATATGCATCCTATGAAGAGCCATGAAGCTTGACTATACCTGCATAGATCATCTATTACCTCACTTCTCCCTACCTCCAATCATCTTTCTCCACACTTCAGACCACCCTGCCCCTTCACCCTATAAATATCCCTAATCTCCATTTTTGGGGAGGTGGATTTGAGACTTGTCCTCCTGTCTTCTCGCTTGCCTGCCTTGTGAATAAACCTTTTCTCTGCTGCAAACTCATTTTGGTGACTGGTATACTGTGCAGCAGGCAAAACAAGCCTAGTTCAGTAACACACTCACAACACTTCTGACACTTCTGGTCACCCAATGTGGTGGGGTGTGGAAGGTTCCCTACACTAAGCAATTCTCCAGACATCAGCTGGATGTCCTACAATTTAACTCAATTTTAACACTATCTTTCTAGAGATAGTCAGACCCCACAAGTTAAGGTCTCAGTCCCATAAACTGCTCCCACCCGACTTCAGATGCCAATTACAAGTGTTAGGTCCCCAGGTTACCTAAAACTTCTGTCCTACTTGGCTACAAGTAGGAGGTTCCCATGACCCCGTCCTTGGGTTTAATTCATTTGCTAGCCCAGCTCACAGAACTCAGTGAAACACTTACTTTTACCAGTTTATTAAAGGATAAAGGATACAGATGATTAGCCAGATGAAGAGATACATAGGGTGAGGTCTGGAAGGGTCTCAAAGCACAGGAGTTTCTGTGCCTGTGGAGTTGGGGTGTATTACCCTCCCCATACGTGAGTGTGTTCATCCACCTGGAAGCTCTCTGAACTCCGTACTATTGAGATTTTATGGAGGCACCTTCACATAGGAATGATCAATTATTAACTCCATTTCCAGCCCCTCTTCCCTCTCTGTAGAGTGGCAGATGGGGCTGAAAATTGCAAGCTTCTAATCACAGCTTGATCTTTCTGGTGGCCAGCCTCATCCAGAAGCCACCCAGAGCCCAACCAGAGTCACCTCAATAGGACAAAAGATGCTCCTAGTGCTCTTATTACTTAGGAAATTACAAGGGTGTCAGGAGCTCTGTGCAAGGAACTAGAGGCAGAGACTAACATATATATTTTCTACTCATCTCACAAGGTCAAACACCCAATCTCAAAAAGGTACATGCTAAATGATTCCATTTTTCTAATATTCCACAAATGACAAAATTGTAGATACATAAAGATCTGTGATGCCAAGGGTTAGGGTCAGGGAAAAAGATGTGACCATGAAGGGGGAGCATGAGGGAATTTGTGTTCTGAATTTTTATGGTGGTTTTAGTTACGTGAACCTATATATGTGATAGTTTCCTAAAACTATATATAAAAACCAAACAAAAGTGAGTACATGTTAAAACTGGTACAATCCAAATAAATCCTGTACTTTACAGCACTGAAATAATTTCACTTTATTTTATTTGATAATGAACTATGGTTATGTGAGGTTTTACCTTTGGGAGTAGCTGACTGAAGGAAATTAGGAAATCTCTGGAATATTTCAGTTTCTGTGATTCTAAACTTACTTCAAAATTTAAAGTTATATTAATTTTATAAGCCAGTTGATGCTATTCTAAACTTTGTTATACACATCCAAATATGTGGAGTTACGCTTATGAAATGAATATATTCAGTTTCATTTTGAAGTACTTTAAGTATTCTGAAATAACACAAACTTCAAACCAAAGAAACACAAGTTAATTTTATAATGAAATAGACACAGAACACTCCTGCATTGTATACATTAAAATTTAATCCATGATGAGAGTAACTGCCACTATTGAAAATTTATAAAACCAATGACAAGGCCACTATAAATACGGCTGAAGGTATCTTGTCCCCAATTGCTTGTGAGGTGTATTATCTAAGTTTAGACTTGTGACAAAATGCTGTCATTCACCATTTCTCCAAGATTTCTTTCCTTCGTTGTCTGATATTTTCCTAAACTCCACCACATTGAATGTGTTCATAAGATATTTCTATATGGATTTCCTGGAAAATGATGAGGCAATATATATTACTGTAAACTCTGCCATATTCATTGCCAAAGGAATGTATTTCTCTACTGTGAACCCACATCTATTGAGGTGTCACTTCTAGGCAAAGGCTTTCCCACAATTATATCTCTACAAATTAGAAATATTCATTCATGATTGATTGATGATCACAGATGATAGGGTCTACTTCTCCTGAAGGCATTCCTAGTCTATCACTTTCATAGGATTTATCTCAGCATACACTTTTTAGACATAGGTCCTAAAATATTTTCATCAAGGCTGATTGTATCTGAGTTGTTTTCTAAGTTTTTTCAACATAAAATATGAGGTAACTGATCACTAAAGACAAGACCACATTCTTTGCATTGTTATTCTTCATTGCATACTGTTATCTTGAGGGCCTACAACTGGCAACAGGCTTTCCCAAAGTGACTACCTGTGAATTCTCTTATGTTTAACAAGGATTGACAAGTGGGCAAAAGCTTTCCCACAATCACTGCATCGATAGGGCCTCTCTCCAGTATGTTTCCTTTGATGAACATTGAGCCCTGACTTTGTAGTGAAGGCTTTCCCACAGTCACTGCACTCATATGGTTTCTCTCCCGTGTGAATTCTCTGATGGGTAATGAGGTCATTTTTGCGCAAAGAGAATTTCCCACATTCAGTACATGCAAAGGAAGTCTTTCCTGTGTGAAATCTCTGATGTTGAATTAGGCAAGTCTTCTTCCTAAAGGCTTTACCACAGTCATTGCATTTGTACGGTTTCTCTCCAGTATGAGTTTGCTGATGTACACCTAGAGTACTCTTCATGGTGAAGCCCTTTCCACACTCATTGCATATATACGGTTTCTCTCCAGTATGAGTTCGCAGATGTGCAATGAGCATGCTTTTCCCAGTTAAGCCTTTCCCACATTCATTGCATACATAGGGTTTCTCTCCCGTATGGGTGCGCCGATGTACATTAAGATGACTCTTCTCTGTGAAGCCTTTTCCACATTCACTGCATATATAGGGTTTCTCTCCTGTATGAGTTCGTTGATGTCCAATCAACCGAATCTTTGCTGGAAAGCCTTTCCCACATTCACTACATACATAGGGTTTCTCTCCTGTATGAGTTCGTTGATGGACAATCAGGCGGCTCTTTACCGTGAAGCCTTTCCCACAATCACTGCATATATATGGTTTCTCTGCAGTATGAGTTCGCTGATGGACAATGAGATCACTCTTCATGGTGAAGCCTTTTCCACAAACACTACATACATAGGGTTTCTCTCCTGTATGTGTTCGTTGATGTCTGATGAGAGGGCTCTTCAAGGTGAAGCCTTTTCCACATTCATTGCATATGTAGGGTTTCTCTCCAGTATGAGTTCGCTGATGTACGATGAGACAGTGCTTCATTGAAAAGGCTTTTCCACATTCACTGCATGTATACAGTTTCTCTTCTGTATGAGTTTGCTGATGTGTAATAAGACTGTTCTTCAAGGTGAAACCTTTCCCACATTCACTGCATATAAAGGGTTTCTCACCAGTATGAGTTCGATGATGTGCAATAAGACGCCTCTTCTCAATGAAGCCTTTTCCACATTCACTGCATATATAAGGTTTCTCTCCTGTATGAGTTTTCTGATGTGTAGTGAGACTAAACTTTGTAGAGAAGGCTTTCCCACATAGACTGCATCCATGGGGTTTCTCTCCTGTATGAGTTCGCTGATGATAAATGAGCCGACACTTTTTGATGAATGCTTTCCCACATTCACTACATGTATAAGGCTTCTCTCCCATGTGACTTTTCTGATGTGTATTGAACTGTGATTTCTTGAGGAAGGTTTTGTCACATTCAGTGCATTCATAATATTTCAGTCCTGTATGAATTCTCTGATGTTCAGCTAGCCTGGATTTTCTGGAGAATGCTTTCCCACACATACTACACCCATGAGGTTTCTCTCTAGTGTGAACTCGCTGATGATCAATGAGCTGAGACATCTTGAGGAAGGCTTTCCCACATTCATTGCATACATGGGCTTTCTCTATGTTGTGAGCTCTCTGCTGCTTAATGACCTGGGACTTATTCTTGATAGGTTTTGCACTTACAGGGAATTTAATTTCTGTACAAAATTGTTCACGGTTAGCATGGAGAAGAGATTTCCCATCTCCATTACACTCAACAGAGTTCTTTAAGTTACAGCTTCTGTTCTGGTTTTCAAAACTTAAATTTGATTTTAAAGTTTTTTCATGTAAGTCAAACACAGCACGTTTTTGCTTTAACACGAAAGGACTTTCACTCCAATTAACAATATCTGCAAACATATTATGTTCGCAGCATTGTTCCACACTCTTCTGAATGCTTCGATTTTGCAAGTGATGCTGCAGAGGATCATCAACTTTCCTGATTTCTAGAAAAGAAGAGAACAATGAATCAATCTGTAATCTCTCGTAATCTTATTCTGGAAAAAAACTGTCTCAAAAAAATGCTTTCATGTGAAGTAACTAATTAGTGGCAATCTTATGTGTGGTGTAAGAAATATATTTGGGGGCTAGCCCAGTGGCACAGTAGTTAAGTTTGTGTGCTCTGCTTCACCAGCCTGGGATTCAAAGGTTCAGATCCCAGGCATGGACCTACACCACTCATCAAGCTATGCTGTGGGGTGACCCACAAACAAAATAGAGGAAGACTGGCACAGACGTTAGTGCAGGGACAACCTTCCTCAAGCAAAAAGAGGAGGATTAGCAACAGATGTTGGCTCAGGGCCAATCTTCCTCACCGAAAAAAAAAACTATATATATATTTGGTCTTGGCAGAGTTCCTAAAACCCGTGTAATTTCCTAAGTGATAGGAGTATCTTTTGTCATTCATAGCAAGCCCTTCCAATCACACCTGAATTTATGCTAATGAGGTGACTTAGCATAGGGCTCCTACATAGCCTCAGGAGGGGGCCAGTCACCAGAAAGGCCAAGTGATTAGAAGGTTGGAAATTTCAGCCCTACCTACCAACCTCTGGGAAAGGAGGGAGGTCCTAGAGATTAAAGCTCTATAAAAACTCTCAACCATTTGATCAGCTTCTGGGTTGGTGAACACATCCATGTGCTGGCAGGATGGTACACCCCAGTTCTATGGGGATCAAAGCTCTTGCATTCAGGAATCCTTCAGACCTTGCCCTATGTAACTCTTCATCTGATTATTCCTCTATATCCTATATAATATTCTTTATAATAAACTGATAAACATAAGTAAATGTTTCTCTGAGTTCTCTGAGCCACTCTAGCAAATTAATTGAACCCAAGGACGGGGTCGTGGGAACCTCTGATTTACAACCAGCTGGTCAGAAGCACAGGTAATAATCTGGACTTGGGACTGACATCTGAAGTAGCGGCAATCTTATGGCACCAAACCCGAAACTTGTAGTATCTGACATATTTCCAGGTAGCTAGTGTCAGAAGTGAGCTAAACGTGTAGGAACCCCAGGTTTTGTTGCAGTTATAGACAACCAAAGCAGAGAAATAAAGTAGGCAATTGCAGTGTATAAAACATAGTTAAAGGAGCAACGGAGACATAAGAGGTGAAGGAAATCAGGATATATGTAAGGAAAAGACAAGTCACTGATGGGCTCAATGGGAGAAGCAGGAAGAAGTTAATGAAAGTGAGGACTCAAGGATTACTCCAGGAAGTATATGGCTTGAGCCACTGGGAGGGTGGAATGCCTCTTAATGAAATGAAGATTACTGAAGTCCAGAATGAGGGGGAAAGCTAGCGTGCACTGTGAAACAAAGTTTAAGATGATTATTACATATCCAAGTACAAACATGAAGAAACTGGTTGAACATATAAATCTTAGAAAAGGTCTTATCTGAAAACAGCAATGTTGGATATCATCAACCTATATAAATTATTCAAAGAAAGAGTACTGGATGAGACTGTGTTTGGACACACGTATAAGAAAAGGTGAAGGCACAAGGGCCAAGACTCCAGTCATTCCAACATGTGGAGTTTTGGAATTCAAGAAGCCCACAGAAGAAAACCAAACATTGAGTATTGTGATCAGACCCAGGTGTAGAGAACAAATACTGTGGTGAGTAAGCAAGTGGATCCTCAGCATCTGATTTCAAGATAAGTGTGACAGACTATTGAGAATTATCATATTCCAAAAACTGGCCATTCTTCTGCATTCCGCAGACCATCATGAACCTAACTCTTCCAAAGCACTAATCTCAAAGCTAGACAAAACCTTCTGGAATCAAGACTCCAACCAATAGTCTAGTTGAAACATACTCTCCTGTGTTCCCACATACAGAGGGAATGGCGATACACAATAACATGTTAACTCAGCGGCTTGGGTTACTCCATCCCTCCACATTCCACAGAAAGGACTGGTTCTGACAGATCACTGGGAGATAACCTCTGAGTCCTTGGAATATCCTGTCTGAAAAGAGTGTCTTTTTATACCTGATGTCTTAGGCCATATCATACAGTTTACACTAACAATGTCATTTATGGTAGATACCTGTTTTTGTACGCCTGGGGCTTTGGAGAACACTAACATTTTGACTCTAAGGGGCTAGAGGGACCAGGTTTAGGTGAGCTTCCCTGGTTGGCAATACTTCACACTTGTCAAACATTGTGGCTAGGAAAATTCAGCCCTGTTCACGTGACTCTGCCAGTGGAGGATGACTGGAAGTTTGTGTCTAGTTTCTCTTGGATTCTTTCCTATGCATTTTTTAGCTTTGATAATTTTAATCTCTATTGTTTTACTATCATAAATTATAACCCTGACTATAACAGTACTACAATATTGTGATTTATAAAAATACATATTTGGTCATTCAGATGACCAAAACATATTTCTCATATATATGTGGTCTTCAGCCACAGTTCCCAGCTCACAGCTCTCCAAACCCTTGGAGTTTCTAGTTTATGTTGATGAAGGTGACTTTTGGACCCCACCCAAGGGCAGAGACTTGTTGCCATGTGATCAGAAGGTTGGAACTTTCAGTCCCACCCCAATTTCCAGGGAGGGGTTGGGAGTGGGGCTTGAGGTTGAATCAATTGCCAATGGCCAATGACTTGGTCAATCATGACTATGTAATGAAGCCTCCATAAAAACCCAAAAGGACAGCTTGTTGGCCCATTTTTCAAAGAACCTCCATGTTGGGGAACCAGAACACTTCCATGTGCCACTGTGCCAGGTCCCAAGCTCCACGAGGACAGAAGCTCCTTTGTTCAGGACCCAGTCCTATGTATCTGTTCATCTGGCTGTTGATTTGTATGTTTTAATATCTTTTGTAATAAATTGGTAATTTAGTGAGTAAACGGGTGGTCTTGAGTTCTGTGAATCGTTCTAGCAAATTAATTGAACCCGAGGAGTGGCTCATGGGAACCCTCAGTTTGTATCCAGTTGGTCAGAAACATAGGTAACAACCTGGCCTTACAATGGGCATCAGAAATGGAAGGCAGTGTGGACAGATTTTTGGGACCCCTCTTCCTCTTGTAACAGGTGAATCTAGCAAGCAAACTGCACAGGCTTTAAGTCAGGACAGTAACATCCACACAGGACTGTGGAGCAGCTGTGCAGGCCATCTTCAGCCCACACTAAAATGACCTTGCAACCCCACACCTCATGACTGAAGACGTGAGCTGGAGAAATCAACAACAGGAAAAGAGAAAGCGTACCTCCCTCCTACATCCACAGCTGCATTTCTTAGAGATTTAGGGAATAAATAACGACCCTGTCCTTGCCTCCCTCCACACATAGATAATATCAGCTTCTCCGAACTTCTTTGACATATAACTAAGGAATTCTTGTTTATGTTACTTTTAATGTATAATCTAGAGAAGAACCAGATGTACCCTATCCTTTCGTAACAGATATGAAATCTAGTCGTAAAGGTTTTCTCTTTTCCTCTTCCCCGCATGTGCGCTGTTTTGTGAAAGAGACATAAGCTGCTCTTAAAGTCACACGTCTCAGAGCAGTTCCATCGGAGCCCTGTGCTGAACTGTTTTCCTGGGGTGTGAACTCCTCATGCTAATTATTGAATAAACTCCGTCACTAATATCACCTAGACTCTTTATTTCAGTCGACAGCAGTCTTGTGGGACTGAGCCCTTTACCTGTGGAATCCGATTCTGTCTCTGGGTAGACACTGTCAATTGAGTTGAATTCTCAGACACACTGGTGGTGTCCAAGACCTGCTTCTTGGTGTGGAGGAAGCCTCCACACAAACACGTTGGAATTGGGTCCAGGAACCCAAAAGAAGTACACGCCCCTGCCTGATAATGTCTACCTTCTATATAGTAGGCAAAGTGATCCATTAAAAATTAGTTATATAACGCCACTCCTCTACTTAAAACTCCCTACTGGTTTCTCAACTCATCTGGAATGAAATCAAGGTCTTGAATGCCCTTGACAGGCAATATGTGACCTATGTACCAGAATCTCCAGCTACGACCCCATTGTCCTTATCTCCAGTCATGTTCCCTCTTGCTCATTACACTCTCTCCACACAAGCTTCCTAGAAGTTCCTCAAACACATTCCAGATTCAGGTCTTTGAACTTCCCGTCATCTCACATTTGGAGAATTCCAAGGAGCTTACTCACATCCCTCATCCACATGCTCGGAGGCACCTTATCAAAGAGCCATCCCCATTCCTAAAAGCACAGTTCCGGGACTCAACACCCACTGTTCCAGCGGCTGCTTTAATTTTCCTTACCGCAGCTTTTGCCCTAAGATGTGTTATTTACATACGTTTATTATTGATCATATAGTACTTCCACTGAGAATGAAATGAGGAAACATACATATAAAACGTTCCAAAATAGACTGTGGTGATGGTTGCACAACTATGTGAATACACTAAAAATCAGTGAATTATATACTTGAAACGGGAAATTGTACGGTATGTGAATTAAATCTAAATAAAATCAGTAAACAATATGATGTGAAAACAAAAGCATTAAGAAAATAAACACAGTGATGAAATCTAAGAACTAAAGGAAAATCTGAATTAGCAAAACTATGAAGGAAGTAATTTGAAACAAACATGAGTTACGACCTAGTTTTAGCATGCGGCATGTTAATAAGATCTTTTCTAGTCAATCAAACGAAACAGTAGAGACCAGAAGACAGCTCAGCACCCAGGGAACGATCAAGGTAACGCCAGGATGGCTAGAATCAAATACGTGTATGCTGAGAGAGAATCTAAATTTCAAAAATGATGGAGGGAAGATGACTCCTGTTCTCACAAAATGGGAAGTCAGAGGCCAGCCACCATGAAGAAGAGTAAAACAAACAGAAATACAGTGTACATTAGACAATACAAAGGGAGAAGTCAATTTGGCAGTATCTTTCAGGGAACAGAAAGAGGTTAACTCATGAGAATGGAGGAAACTTTTAAGACATGAGAACCAAGAAGAAAACGAAAAGTATGGAGAACTGGGAGGTAGGCAGGGGGAGGAAGAGGGGACCAATGAATTTCACATGAATGCACCGAGAAAACCAGGTCATCGCGGGGACACGGCATCCAAGGTGGGGCTGGATGTTAAGGAGTGAAATCATTATTTCCTAACAGGGCAGGAAGAAGGTACAGTAGGAAAAAAAAAGTGATGAATTCAGAGTTCTCTTTCCAGAGACACCTGGAAAGCAGAACTTCATAGCAAGAGAGGCAGAGACACCGTGACAGTGGACAAAAAAGAGGAAGGGTTGAAAATCCTAGGAAGAAGATAGTTATGCAAACAAAACCAAGATGTATATAAAATAAACAGGGCTTAGATCTCAGAAGAGAAAAAAGGGGTATATTTTCCACTAAACGTCTACAAAGAAAAAGAGTTCCCATATGGAAAGATACATGGAGGGGCTGCTGACATTTCCCCAGAGACTGTCACAGTTCTGACATCTTCTCTGACTAGCTTATGACTTCCACAGCTGCCCATCTTGCTGGTTCTCACCCACTCACCTGGACAGGTTTGACTGGGGGTTTCATCTTCTCCTGTCCACAGTTCTTCTCCTCGTTCCAACTTGAAGAGCGCATCTGGTTTGCTGGCTTGATACCCTGCTCATGAAAAATGATAGAAGATTTAGACTTATCGAATTGGGCTGGGACATGTCAAGAAGGGCTAATTGTTACATTTTAGGGAATAACCAGGTTTCACGTCTGCAACATCAAAGTTTTTCTCTTAGGAGAGAGGACATTAGATCCTCTTGTCTAGGACAAGAGAAGGATCTGAGAACCTGCCATTTCAGAGTAGTGCAGTTATTCTAAAGAGTTAAACAAATGAAAAAGAAAAAGCCACCGACTGGGGACCCTCTGAATGACACAGGGGAGCGGTCCTCACCCAGTGACACCAGGTTTCTGTAGCTCTCCAACATCACCTCCCGGTACAGGTCCTTCTGAGCAGGGGCCAGGAGCTGCCACTCCTCCCAGGTGAACTCCACAGCCACATCGTCAAATGTCAGGGATTCCTGTCACGACACGGTCGTGTTTAATGAAGTGATGTTCTTTTGGTGATGTGGAAAAAACATAAAGGAAATTATTCTGCTTATTTTCGACACAGAGGAAATTGGTGGGGCTTTTTTCTTAACACATTGTGATAGAATAAGAATTCTAGTAAAATGTCACTGCGCAGTCTTCCATTCATTCAACACAGCTGAAAATTCAAGAAGTTTCTGTAATATGTACCATTAAATCCTCTTGCTAATGTAAGAACATCTGCAATCTGTATAAATTTGAGCATCTATCCACCAATACTGAACTATAAGTTACTTATAGGTGGATGAATAATACAAATTCCTAAATTCACTGTGAGCATTCGAGCCAGTACCAAAACCAGTAACAGAGAGACTCCAGATGCTAGAATCACAAGACAAGACACACTATTTTCAATGGTTAATATACTAAACAAAATAAAAGAAACTATAAAATATGTATGAAGCACAAAAAATTATTAGATGATTAAGGAAATTTGTAAAAGAAATTATTCTTTAAAGAATATATTTATGGAAACATATGTACATAGACAAATGCATATGTATGTGTGTAGATCATGAGGCGGGGTTAACACCACATTAGACACAATGAAGAAACAGCTGTAGGAAACATGTTTTTACATTTAGGAGAAGTAAGGTCAGTTAAGGACACCACCCACCACATCACCTCTATGAAGAACCATCAAAGACCTATGTGAACTTCAGCCCTATGTGCCGTGACACATTAACATCCCTCGAAGAACCGGTCTGCTTTCTCCTCATGGCTGATGTCTATATTATGATACAATAATAAACGTATATTTAGTCTTCATCCTTGGTTCCTGGCACAAGAGCTCCTAAAGTCTTTGTAATTTCCTAATCGATAACGGTGCGAGTGGCATCTTGTGTTATTCATAACAGCCTTTCAACCATATCTGAGTTTCTATTAACGCATGACTCTGGGGTGGGCCCCTAGATTCCCAAGTCTGAGGGCTGGTTGCTAGGGAACCAACCTTGTGATTACAGGGTTGGAACTTTCAGCCCCACTCCAGCCCTCTCAGGATGGGAGAAGGACTGGAGATTGAGTTAATCAACACTGACCAAGGATTTAATCAATCACACCTACGTAATCAAACCTCCATAAAAAACTCTAAGCCACGGGGCTCAGAGAGCTTCCAGGTTGGTTAACAAATCTAGGTGCTGGAAGGGTGGTTTGCCTGGAGAGGGCATGGAAGGTCTGTGCCCCTTCTCCCACACCCTGCCCTACACATCTCTTCCATTTGGCTTTCCTAAGTTGTGTCCTTTATAATAAACAGGTAAATTTAAGTAAAGTGTTTTCCTGAGTTATGTGAGCCATTATAGTAAATTACCAAACCTGAGGAAGGGATTGTGGGAACCTCAGATTTGTAGCCATGTCACAAGTATGGGTACCTTGGGCACTCAATACTTGGCATCTGAAATGAAGGCAGTCGTGCGGGACTGAGCACTTCCATTTATGGAGTAACTCCGGGTGGTTACTGTCAAAATTGAATCAAATTGTAGACATTCAGTTGGTATCTGGAGGGTTGGACAACTGGTTGTTGGTGTGGAATAAACCCCACACATTTGGTGTCAGAAGTGTTGGAAGTAGAAACAGATCATAGTAACGCCTATCATGTAACTTACGATTCTCTTGTGACGTCTGTCCGAGATATCTGATGCACACTGACAGCTAATGTCACCCACAGGGTCTTGCACAGTCACATATTATATTCCAAGAGGAATCACGTAGTATGAATCCCATGAATGATATATTTTTGATCCTACTTTGCTCAGACTCTTCCAGATCCTGCTAGTTTCAATTTAAACTTTTCTATTTAATTACACTGATTTTTACCGGCTCTACAAATCCATTGGGGAATAAAGGAAAGATGAAAAGAAACCAAAAGTCACCTGGGACTGGATCATTTTCTTCCGATTTTGCGAAATGGCTGCTAACTGGGAAGCTCTGTGTTCAGCTCTGCTGGATCAGCTCTGAATTTCTGTTCAAAAATCTCAGTCTCCAGTCAAGGGTGTCCCCAGAAATGATGACACTGAGGTCTTGGAATCTCCTCCTCCTTCTTTCCCTTGATCCCTCTTGTTCCTAGGGAGTGGCACCTGTGGGCTGAAGAGCAAATTACTCGAGTGGCACATTCTCTTCACGCCCAGCTGTTGTCACTTTTGCTGTGCACTCACCTTAAAAGAGGGCCCCCAAAGAGCTATCTGTCCTTTTATTAAGTACTCCAGAAGCTCTTCCATCTGGGCCAATAAAACATAACATTCAGAATGTGGGAGGTACACATTTCTTCTGCAAAGTGGAAGTTACTTGACTGTGAAAGGGAACACGGAAGGAGAACCAGCAGAGCATGATGCCCCGGCGGCAGGGAATCCTCACGTGGATCAATTTTACAAAAGAGGACATACAGGGAGTTAAGACGGACATAGTTTTTCTTTTATACCATGTGTGTCCATGTGCCTCTTCCAAAGTCTTTGTGCATCCCAGGATGCCTACACTTCAATATGAGGAATATCACACTAAGCAAATAATAGGCACTGTCTTATTTAATTTCTTACTACCATCCACTCGATCCTCTGGAGAGTATTGTTAGTCCAAAACCATAAAGGATACTCCGCAAAAAATGTCCTTTAGGAATAAAACTGAAATAAAGACATGTTATTATTATTATTTAAAAACCTGAGAGAATTCTTCATCAGAAGACCTGTATGACAGCAAATGCGACTGTTCTTCAGGCAAAAGGAGAGGATCCTCCAATGTCAGCAGAGGAGCAAGGAGGAGTGAGAGGAACAAAACTGGTGAATAAGAGTTAAGTCTAAATTAGTACCCACGTGAAAAATAATAACGATCACATCAGGAGGTTTTAAAAACATAAAAGAGTTAAAATATACCACGATAGCACACAAATTAGGAGGCCGGTAAATGAAAAAGTGTTCTAAGATATTTGTATAGATAGAGAAGATTAAAAAAGTACTAATTACCATAATACTTTGACAAATAAAGGTTGTTATGTTATTTGTAATCCCTATGTTAAGAGTAAAACTAATAGTTTTTAAAAATAAACATAATTTCCATGTTAAGATAGGGAAAATGTAGTGCATATGGTTTCTGTGGCAATTACTCAACTTTATCACTGTAGCTTAAAAGCAGCCAAATTAAAAAAACAAAACCAAACCAAACAGGGTTGCCTAGGTTCCAATAAAACTTTATTAACAACACCTGGACTGGGCCAGATTGAGTCCATGCGATCTGGTTGCCCAACTCTGAATTAGAGCAGAAAAGCCATATGATCATCTAAATCAAGGGTCAGTAAGAGAGTGTCCAGGGCCTGGACCACCCATTTTTGTAAACAAAGTTTAATGGCAACACAGCCAGATCCCTTCTGTGACTACTGTCGCAGGTTGTTTGCATACTACAACACAAGGTGCCCCTCTCATCTTGTGAGAATTCGGGTCTGGAAACATTACTCAGTGCAATGCGGTTTGGAAAAAGAATCAAAGACAACTTTTGAATATACGAAGAGGCAAATTATCAGTATTTGCCTAATATGTCCGTGTACCTCTTCCATCAGGTGGCTGGTGACAAAGTTTAAGTAGAAAACTCTTATCATATCCTAAAGGACACACAGATCCAGTGTCAGTGTTAAAGAGCAGAACATTCCATGCGAATAATTTAACATTTGATGGAAAACAGCCAGTGAAAGAATCACGGGTAACTTCAAACTCCATTTCTAGGAATTTCTGAAAAGGAAATATTGGCAAAAGAGTGATATTTGACAGGTCATTTTAACTTTCTGCATTGTCTTTTATCTAAGTGCACTTAAGTTTTAAATCAGAAAAGTGTCAGCATTCTACATTTAAAATAAAATTGCTCTTGCTAGGTCATTAATGTAAGTTCACGATTTTAAAAATTTTCATTACTAAAAAAGGAGAGAGAGGGAAACATGGAGAAAGGCAGGGAGAGAGAAAACAAGTTACAGCCACAAACTGTCTAAACACAAAACCAGAAACATGGAGCAAAACAAGCAGCCCTTTCCACTCAGATACATCACGTCCCTGCCATCCATTTCACTATTTTCGGTATTTTACTTCACTTAAGCTTCAAAATAACCCTGAGGGAGAGATTTTCAACTTCTCTTTTTGCTAACAAGGAAACAGACACAGGTCACACAAATGGCATTATGAGCAACGGGCGGAATCTGGATTGAAAAACCAAATTCGTTTCTTTCTACTTTACACCAGGCCAAAATTATTTGTAAATAAGGTCTTTGTTCTTGAAGTAAACAAAGGAAACAAGTAAGAAGCTATGAGTAGAACTTTACAGGATCGCAGAAATAAAGAAATGATAGAGAGGTCTGCAACTTACTTTGAAATGCACCAAAACCAACAACAACAAAAGACTAATTTACATACAAACAGAGGGATACAGAGAGAGAGAGAGATCAGCAGTAGAGACGGTTTAGTACTATCTTAATGGTAAAATCTAGGTGCTAGGTATATGGGTATTTACTCTAAAATTCTTTTATTATTTTTGTAGTTTTGAAAATTTTCAATAAATGCAACAAAATCTGAGGTGAAGAGAAAAATATAGCATTATAAATTTAGTAAAGGGGCCGGCCCAGTGGTGCAGTGGTTAAGTTTGCACATTCCGCTTTGGCAGCCCAGGGTTCCGACACAGCACCGCTTGACAAGCCATGCTGTGGTAGGTATCCCACATATAAAGTAGAGGAAGATGGGCACGGATGATAGCTCAGGTCCAGTCTTCCTCAGCAAAAAGAGGAGGATTGGCAGCAGATGTTAGCTCAGAGTTAATCTTCCTCAAAAAAAAAAAATTCGTAAAGTGATCAAATATAAAACAAATATCAAAAGTTAATTGCTTTTTTATGTTATAGGAAATTATAAGGAAAAGGGAGTTAGAAATTAACAGGTTTATAATTACAATAAAAATAAATAGTCTAGACTGGAGGTGAAAGGTAGGGGGAAAAAATCCATGGACAAGTGCATAATCATAAAATGTTCCTAAAAATGATAGCTAAATATTTTAAACATTTCATCTCTATATAAATGCATACACTTAATATGAATGCACTTATTAAAAATAATTTGTAATTGTTTACTACATGAAATAAAGTAAAAGAGAAAATCATAGTACCGTTTATCTGAATTATGAATATTCAGCACATAAAATAAAAGCCTAACATTGAAGTATACTAAAACTTTGACAAGGACTGTCCCTTGGGAACAGAACTTACAGTGACACAGACGTCATTTTACTTGTGTCAGACAGAACCTGAAAAGAAACATCCGAGAGGAATGTGCGGGAATCTTGTAGGCAAAGGATAAAAGCTCCATCTTAAATATAAAACATACTAATACTAGATATGCTGGATCACTCACCTCGTCAAAAAACGTTCATTTCTGAGAGTTCAAGAGTAAGTGGTGATGTTGGGTGGCAAAGAAGATTTAAAAACTAGCGGTGAAGGAGAGACGTGAACCTAAAAGGCAGAAGAGGAACGTTAAGGTACATCAAGTCTATTCCAGCAGCCAAGGTACCCGGGCTCCCAAGGTATCCGCCCACACACACATCGGTACCCCAGATGCCTACTACCACCACCCGGGTTAATCCCACAGACCGCCGGACATTAACTCCCAAACAGTTTCTCCATCATTTAGCCCCAAACAAAAGCCGAACCATACACAGCGTTCCAATGACAAACACCACTCTCCAGATCCACCTTCCAGATCACTGAGCCCTACAGACAGTAAACGGTAAGGACCCCAAAATGTGCTCTCGGGACTAAGTCGTTGATCTCTGGAGATCTTTAAGCACTAAGCACAGGAGCACCTCCTGACTGAGGCCGGAGGAACCCCAATCACACACACCCTATTACGCACCCCTTAGGGCTCCCTGCAAAAGAACACCCCATGCACCTTAACCTCCCGCTGGAACTCCTCATGCACCACCCGCCGCGGACGCCGGCAGACCCTCCCTCACCACTGTCCACGCAGACACCGGCCACCGACCTGATTTCCTCTACGCACCCTCGCGACCCGCGGGCGGTGAACTCACTTAGCTGAACTTGGTCCGCTTCGCTCACCATCGCCGTACGGTGGCCCACGAGGGTCTGAGGCACGTCTGCAGAGAAGACACCTCTGGATTTCAGAGTTGTCCTCAGAGGTAACATGGCCGCGCCCTCGCAGCGGCCCCTGGGGGCGGCCATCTTTGAATCTCGGCCGTACGGGGGCAAAGAGGCCGGTTTTGCGCTCCTGAGCAGGGATGGCTGGGACGATGGGAGGTCACCGAAACTGTCCCATTTCTTGTCAACTGCACCCTTGATGAAAACGGACATAATGTGCATAAGCTCGAGCTTACACAAAACAAAAACGGTGCGGGTCAAATCCCTTTCAGCGAACTGACTGCAAAATTAAAATGGCAGCGACATTTACCCACTTTGTACGCAAGTCAGGAAACGGCCCAGTGGGCGCACCCATCTTACAGGAAGTGGAGGTCTCCGTACAGCACAGAACCCGCTCTTGGGAAAGTGCGAAGCGAAGATTCCTGCCTTGGTCGAGTTTCTAGCAGAAATTGGCTCTAAGCGACTTTTGAACAGAGAACAGGGTTTGGAGAAGCTCTGACCGTACAGGGATCGCGGTCATAGACTAGGAAATAAAAACAGCTGAAAGGCCTCAAAGTTATGTTTGGGGCGAGTCGTGGGGAAAAGGCCAGTAGAGGCCAGTAAAGGCCCAAACAGGTCATTGCCCAGTGCAAAGGGCGGAACCTATGACGGAGGCGGAGCTTTCCCTTTGGACCCACGTGGGTCCAAAAAGGCAGGCAGGGCTCTGCAGACCCGTGGCCAGAAATTAGGGAAATATGACACTTTCCAGGAGAACAAAAGATTGTGTAAAAAGAGAAAGTAATCGTGTTATACTACCTGTGTCAGTTGCGAATAGCTTCAAAAAGTCTTAGGTATGTAAACTATAAATATGGATCCAACTCAACCTGTCAAATATATTGGAAGGAGAGGAAATGTCTTTGTGTGCGATATCGATATAGATATGTGCATAGAGAAAGAGAAACCGCCAAACTGTTTTAAAGAATCAATGTACCATTTTCCATTCCTGGCATCAATAATATGAGAGATCCACTTTCCCTGCATTCTCTCTAGCATTACAGAGATTTTAAAAGGAATAAGAAAAACAACCTAATTTTTAGTAGCTAAATAATTAATAAACAGGCCACTTATTGTTTTAAATAGCAAATACTCATTTTTTAAAATAAGTGCAAAGTAAATATGAAACAAGAATGTTTTAACCCTTGAGATTCATAAAGATTAAATGATGGATAATATTCAGAGTGGTAAGGCCATGGGAGAAAGGCATTCTATCTACGCCTAAGTCTTATTTTTCTCATCTGTGCAGTAGATAGCAGTGTTGTCCACCACATAGAGCTTTGAATGAAGATGTTATCATCAAGCTTAATATGATTTTAAGTTAAAAAAATGCACACTACTTTTAATAAATACTCGGCATTACATTTGGTCTTTTTTCCGGGGACAGGATTGAGTCTAGACTATATAAATTAGTACAATGTTTTTGGAGTGCAATCTGCAATTCCCCAATTTAAACTTTTCCTTCTGTTTGAGATGCCAATCAATTTTGAGGATTCAGTAGAAATTATCTTTGTGAGAACATGACCAGGGATATTATGAACTATGTTCACTGCAGCATTATTTACAATAGCTATGACATGGAAACAACCTGAGTGTCCACTGGTGGATGAATAAATAAAATGTGGTTTGTATACACACACACACACACACACAATGGAATATTATTCAGTCACAAAAAGGGAAATCCTGCCATTTGTGACTCATGGCTGGACCTTGAGGGCAGTTTGCTAAGTGAAATAAGTCAGAGAAAGACAAACAGCATATCTCACTTATATGTGAAAAAACTGAAGTCATATGTGAAAAAGCTGAACTCTAAAAAAAAAAAAAAAAAAAGGCCGAACTCATAGATACTGAGAACAGATTGGTGGTTGCCAGAGTTAGGGGGGTGGGGAGGTGGGCAAAATGAGTGAAGGTGCTCAAAAGGTCCAAACTTCCAGTTATAAGATAAGCAAGTCCAAAAGTAACCACCATAATAATAAAGTGTTGAACATCATTAGACATCAGGAAAATGCAAGTTAAGCTCAAGATCAGATACTACTACGTACCCAATAAAATGGTTAATGTAAAATAGAATGACAACACCAAGTGAGGATGAAGAGCAACTGACTCTCATATGTTGTCGGTAGAATGGCTAAAATAAAATATACTGAAAGTACCAAGTGCTGACGAGGATGTGGAACAACTACATTTCATACACTGCTCGTGAGAATGTAAAATAGTATAGCCACTCTGGAAGAAAGTTTGGTAGTTTCTTATAAAGCTAAACACAACTTACCATATGTAATCACACACCTGAATATTTATTATAGAGAAATGAAAACTTATGTTGCACAAAACCCTGTATGCAGATTTCAGCGCATCTTTATTTCTAACAGTTGAAACCAGGTAACAATACAAGTCTCTTTCAAGACTGAAGGGGTAAACAAACTGGGACACCCAGTATGTATGCTACTCACTAATAAAAATAAAACTACTCTTCACCAACACAAATAAGTCTCAAGAGCAATCTGCCAAGTGACAAAAACATGAAAAGCTTACATGCTCCCTATTAATAAGAAATTATAAATTTGTATAAATACAACTTATATAAAATGTATAAAATCCAGTTATAAAAAGGATTTTTATAACATTCATGAAATGGCAAAAATATATGGGGGGAAGCAGATAAGTGGTCACAAGGGGTAGGTGTGGATAGAGTGTGTGAACATAAAAAGGACAGCAGGAGCAAGTTTGTGTTAAACAGTCTTACATCCTGTTTGTGGTGGTGGTGACATGAATCTGTATACATGATAAAGCTTCTTAGAATTACAAACTAAAAAAAAAAAAAAAAAATCATGTGAAATCCAAATAAGATGAGTTGTTTAGTTCACAGTCTACTACCAACATCATTTTCCTGAATTCGATAATAAAATATGGTTACATAAAATGTTTTTACTGGGAGAAGCTAGGGAAAGGACACTAAGGAAGTCTCTGGACGATGTTTGCATTTTCTCAAAGGTAAAATGACATCCAATTATACCTTTTATAAAAATAACAATGAAGATGGTTCTGTAAAGTATTTGGTTGTATTTATAAATTTAGTTAAGCAAGTGCAAATACGTCTTCATCTTCAGTTTCCTTTTAAAGTCATTCAGTATGCTAAATTTACAAGCAAATTCAGAGCCAAAGAAAGAGCTAATCACACATTATGGAGGTAGGCATAGAACTCTCCAGAGAACAAACACTCCTCGATGGTGTTCAGCAATCACAAGGAGTCAGTGATGAGGAAAGCAGACTACTTTTGAAAACAATGGAATTGACAAGGCAACTAGAAAGGAGGTTCAAAGTACTGTCTGAACATGCACATCAGGTGAATTATCTGATGTATGAGGTTAGACTTCTAACAAGCACTCAAACATTTATCATTTTCACAGGACTTCATGAGCTCTCTGATACCTGACTAAAGGTGCTCCACAGTTAGCATGTTCATCAAGTTTTAACTTCTATATGGTTTCCTCACAAATGAGGAGGAAGAATGGATCACTGAAATCTTGCCATATATACTGTCCTCTTAAAATTTTTCTCCAGTGTAAACTCTTGACACTCACTGAGGTCTTCTTTCTGGGTATGGTTTTCCCATGATCATCATATATATATATTCTTAATCATATTTCTATCAATGATGAGCTCACTGATGATCTATGATGATCCCTGATAACAATGTCTCTCCACAGAAGGCTTTCCTAGTCTCTGCATTCACAGAATTTGTCTCAGTATATACTTTTCAGACATAGAACGAAGTTAAAAGTTTTGCTCAAGGCATCTCAACCTTGAATGTATCAGTTTTTCCAACATGTTTTCACTGACAGAAAATGTGAGGTAAGGATCACTAAAGGCACTACCATATTCACTGTATTCACCAGGTTTATCTCCAGGGCAAACCCTTTAATCTCCTCAGAGCACACATCCCACAACAGGCAGTACCACGGCTATATCCCGATCCGTCTGAAAGACAGATGTTTAATGAAGTCTTAGATGTCACAGAAGGCATTTCCATGGTTACTGCATTAACAGGGTTTTTGTTCTGTGTGACTTCCCTCATAAAGTAATGAACTCTGGTTCTCTCTTAAAGGAATTTCCAACTTGACTGAATCTACCCATTTCTCTTATGTGCATTTTTTTATGTTTAACAAGGTTTGACAAGTGGGAGAAGGTTTTCTCACAATCACTGCACCCATAAGGTCTCTCCCCTGTATGAGTTCTTTGATGTACATTGAGTACCGACTTTGTAGTGAAGGCTTTCCCACAGTCACTGCACTCATAGGGTTTCTCTCCTGTGTGAATTCTCTGATGGGTAATGAGACCATATTTGTGCGAATAGGACTTTCCACACTCAGTACATACAAAGGGCGTCTTTCCTGTATGACACCTCTCGTGTTGTATGAGGCATATCTTCTGGCTGAAGGCTTTCCCACATTCATTGCATTCATAGGGCTTCTCTCCTGTATGGGTTCGCTGATGTATAATGAGAGTGCGCTTGGTGGTGAAGCCTTTGCCACATTCATTACATATGTAAGATTTCTCTCCTGTATGGGTTCGCTGATGTATAATGAGAGTGCGCTTCACAGTGAAGCCTTTGCCACATTCACTGCATATGTAAGATTTTTCCCCTGTATGAGATCGCTGATGGACAATGAGATTACTTTTCACCGTGAAGCCCTTTCCACATTCATCACATATATAGGGTTTCTCTCCAGTGTGAGTTCGCTGATGTACAACAAGATAGCGCTTCATGGTAAAGCCTTTTCCACACTCACTGCATGTATAGGGTTTCTCCCCTGTATGAGTTCGCTGATGCACAATGAGATTGCTCTTCACAGTGAAGCCTTTTCCACATTCATTGCATACATAAGGTTTCTCGCCACTATGAGTTCGCTGATGTGCAATTAGATAGCGCTTCATTGTAAAGCCTTTTCCACACTCACTGCATATATAGGATTTCTCTCCTGTATGGATTTGCTGATGTACCATGAGACTGCTTTTCCCAGTGGAGCCCTTTAAGCATTCATTGGTTGCAGACGGTTTGTCTCTTGTATGAGTTTTCTGATGTTTCGTGAATGTGGCATTTCTGGAGGAAGATTTCCCACACGGATCACATCCTTGGGGTTTCTCACCTGTAGGAAGGCTCTCACTGTCATTGAGCTGAGACTTCCTCATGCAGGTTTTCTCACCTTCAATGCCTGCCGGGGGTTTCTCTATTTTGTGAATCCCGTGATGCTTAAAGATGTGGAATTTAGTGCTGGCTTGTTTTGCACTTTCAGGGTATTTAATTCCAGAACACAACTGTTCATGATTATCATGTAGAAAGGATTTCTCATCTCTATTAAATGCAATAAGGTTCTTTATTTCATATCTTCTCTTCTGGTCAACTAAACTTAGACTTGACTTCAAAGCTTTTCTACATAAGTCAAACATACGACTTTGCATTAGGGCAAAATGTGTTTTGCTCAGATGAACAATATTTCTAAATGCATTCTGTTCACTGCATTGTGGCACGCTCTTCAGATATCTTTGGTTTTGAAAGTGCTCTTGCAGATGCCTGTCAACTTTCCCAATTCCTAGGAAAAAAGAGAATAACAAATTCTCTTGTGAGAATGGTATGGAACAAAAGTGCTTAAAAGATGATGTGATGGGGGCTGGCTCTTTATTGTCTACCATATGATCCTGGTATAAAAGAAAATTACAAAGATGTAAGACGAAATAAATAAGTATCAGATCCAAGAAGAGACAAGGACTATATTTAAAGGTAAATACCCACAAAGAACAAGAGTTCTCAGGTCGGGAGATGAACATGTGGAGGAGCTGTTTAGGCATCCTAAGACATCCTTACAGCCGTGAGACTTTCTCTGAATGACTACAAAGCGACTTCTACAGCCACTCCCCTTGCTGGTTCTCACTCACTCACCTGGACAGGTTTTAGTCTGGATTTCCTCCTCTATTCTCCACAGTTCATCTCTGTGTTCCAACTTGAAGAGCACATCTGGTTTGGTAGCTTGATACCCTGTTCATGAGAAATGACAGAAGACTCAGATACAGTGATTTGGGGTATAGTATGTCAAGATGGGAAAATACCACATTTTAGAGACAAAACAACTTCTCCTATGCAAAATAAAAGTTCTCTTTCAGGATAGAGGAGATTATACCCCTTCATCTGAGGCCAGAGAAAGGACTGAAAATCTCTCTCTTCAGAAGACCACAGTGACTGCAGAGCTCTCATCAAGTGATAGACGAAAGACCAGTGACAGGGCACCTCTAAGTGACACAGGGAGCTGTCCTCACCCAGCGACACCAGATTGTGATAGTTCTCCAACATCACGTCTCGGTACAGGTCTTTTTGAGCAGGGTCCAGGAGCTGCCACTCCTCCCAACTGAACTTCACAGCCACATCCTCCAATGTCACCAATTCCTGTAATAACACAGTCCTGCTTAATATGATGTGAATTCCTTTTATTAATATGGAAGAGGCATGAGGGAAGTTGTTCTAATTTTTACCACATAGCCTGTATCTATATCCTTTCCTCAAACACATTTTAGTAGAAGCAAAATCCTATCTTACTATCTATATATTTTACCACCTATTTCCAAATCCTAAAAACATGCAAATAACATCAGCATAAATAAAATATTCCTCCATTATAATGAAACTTCACAGCCAATATGAGAATCAACCATGATCAGACTCCATATCCAGAATTTACAAGACAGTGGGGTTTTTTTTTTTTGAGGAAGATTAGCCCTGAGCTAACATCTGTAGCCAATCCTCCTCTTTTTACTGAGGAAGACTGGCCCTGAGCTAACATCCGTGCCCATCTTCCTCTATTTCATATGTGGGATGCTGCCACAGCACAGCTTGACAAGCTTGACAGGTGGTGAATAGGTCCACACCCAGGATCTGAATCGGCGAAGCCTGGGCCACTGAAGCAGAATGTGCGAACTTAACCACTGTGTCACTGGGCTTGCCCCTTTTTTTTTTCTTTTCAAGGCAGTGTTTTTAATAAACATAAAAGAATAAAAGAAACTATACAAGATATGTCTAATGCCAAAAAGATTATTAAAGTTGATTAGAAAGATTTGGGAAAAAAAACTTTAATAGACAAACATATTTACAAATACATATATTAATGGACAGATTAACAGCATTATTAGATATACTGTAGTGAACTGGAATATATAACTGAAGAAATTACAGGAAATGCAGTACAGAGAGAAGAGAACAATGTAAGGAGGAGGTTGATAAATACAAAGTGTAGTGTCAAAAGATCTAATGTACGCCTACTTATAGTTTCTGAAGGAGAAAAGAGAGTAACGCAGAAGGAGCATCCAAAGGTCTAAAAGCTGAAAAATTTCAAGACTGATTAAGCACGCCAAACCTCAGATTCAGGAATCTCAACAAATTCCAAACAGGAAGTCTATACCTAGACACATCTGACTAAAATAATAATACACAAATGTAAGGGGAAACTATAAAAGCATCCAGAGACAAATGACAGATGACTTACAACAAATGATGAAATTCAGAAAAAAATGGCATACCATCTTCAAAGTCCTGATTTTTGTGCCAAAAAAGGCCAGACATGAAGGCCATTTGGTATTGAAACATACGACTCTCCTCGTGGAGTCCTCAACAGCATCATCTCCTCCCAGCTACAATGTATGATAATACTCAACAGTATGGCCAATCAAGGAAGTCCACCTAAATCTGTGTCCAGTTTTTACTGAGGCTTCATTATATATGCATGATTTACTGAATCACTGACCACGTGGCTGAACTCAATCTTCAGGTCCTTCCCCTTCCTGGAGGTCGGATTGATATCACATGGTCAAAGCCATGACCCTCTAGTCACATGGTAGTTTTTCTAACCTGGACAGCTCCCATTTTGAGTTCTCTCATTAGCACAAATTATCTAGGGCCCATATGAATCACCTCATTACCATAAACTCTAAAGTGTGGGCCCAGTGGCCCAGGATGAATAACAAAGATACTCCTATCACATGGGTAATACCAAGGGTTTAGAGGTTACCTCTCAGGAATCAGAGATAAAGGTCAGTCAAATTCCTTACTATACACTAGGTATTTATGGCCCTGTGTAGTACCCTTTCCTTGATAATGGGCTGGCCTAGTGAACTGTTTCTAAAGAAAAGAATACAGTACAAGTGACGAGATGCCACTTTTTTTACAATTAGGCCACATATGACTTCCATCCTACTAACAGAATCTGTCCTCTGATGACTTTGACGAAACAAGTTGGCACGTTGGGGAGGCCCATGTGGCAAGGAACTAAGAGTGTTCTTACATGAGCAGACAGGTAGAAACTGAGGACCTCATTTGATCAGCCCTTCTGGAAATGAATCCTGCCAACAACCACATAAGTAAGCTCAGAAATGCATCCTGCCCCATTTGAGCCTTCAAATCAGACTCCATCCTGGCTGACATATTGACTGCAGCCTCATGAGAGACTGTGAAAAAAAGTACCCAGCAGTGATATGATATATAAATATTTGATCTTGTCCCTGGTTCCTGGTACACAGCTCCTACAATGCTTAGAATCTCCAGTAACAAGTGTTTTTTGTATGCTAATGAGATGACCGGAAGCCAGCGCCCCTAGATAGCTTCAGGATGAGGGCTGGTTGCCAGAACAAACCACGTGATTAAAGGGTTGGAAATTTCAGCCCCACTCTCCGGAGTGTGGGGCTGGAGATTGAGCTCAATTACCAATAGCCAATGATTTAATCTATCTTGCCCAAGTAATGAGATCTCCATAAAACCCCCAAAACTACAGGTTGGCAAGCTTCCAAGTTGGTAAACACATTTAGGTACTGAAAGGATGACACACCCCCACATCTTTCCCTACGCATCTCTTCCATTTACCTGTTCCTGATTTGTATCCTTCATAATAAACCTGTAAATCTAAGTAAAGCACTTTCTTGAGTTCTGTGAGTTGTTCTAACAAATTATCCAACCTGAAGAGGGGACTGTGGAAATCCCTGATTTATAACCAGTCAGTCAGAAGTACAGGAGGCCCAGGACTTGTGACTAGCATGTGAAGTGGGGGTCACTATTGCAGGTCTGGACCCTAAAATCTGTGTAATCAGACGCTAATTCCAGGTACCTAGTGGCAGAGAACTGGAGAAGTGGTGTTGGAAAAGAGACCACCTATTTGGTGTCAGGAGGAAAAAACCTTATCACTTGCTGTCAGAAGTGTGAGTAAAAACAATACAGACCAGCTAAGCCATGCCAACCAATATTACTGACCCACAGAAAGGGAGAAATAAAAAATGTGTTGTTTGAAGCTGCTAAGTTTTGCAGTAATTTGTTAGGCACCTGTCAGGGAAAAATTCACTTCTATTTTCCTTTCAACACTCACAGAGAACACTTCTGTGACCAGACTTCTATGATCTTAGCGTGGGTTTTCCAGACCAAGAAATTCTGGCACTAACTGCCTGAAGTTAGAGCAGACCCCACAGGTTAAGGGCTCGGTCCCACAAGACTGCCCCTCATTTCAGACACCAATCCCAAGTAAGGGTCTTCGGGTAACTCACTGAGTTGGCTACAAATCAGAGGTTCCCATAACTTTCTCTTTGGGTTCGATCATTTGCTAGAACAGCTCACAGAACTCAAGGAAACACTCCTTATGTTTACTGGTTCATCATATGATATTATAAAGGATATGGATGAACAGTCAGATGAAGAGGTACATAGGGTAAGGTTTGGAAGGGTCCCAAGCCCAGAAGCTTCTGCCCCTGTGGAGCTGGAGTGCACCACCCTCTGTGGGTGCACCAATCCAGAAGCTCTCTGAACCCTGTACTTGTATGGAAACCTCATCACATAGGCATGAACTAATAACTGATTAACTCATTATCCAGCTCCTCTCCCCTCTCTGGAGGATGGGGATGGGGCTGAAAGTTCCAAGCTTCCAAGCTTGGTCTTTCTGGTGACCAGCCCCCATCCAGGAGCCATCCAGGAGCCCACCCAGTCACCTTATTAGAACAAAACACAGTCCTATCACCCAGGAAACTACAAGGGATTTAGCAGCTCTATGTAAGATGCTCCTATCACCCCCGCCACTCAGGAAATTACAAGGGTTTTAGGAGCTCTGTGTCAGGAACCAGGATAAAATACTAAATATTAGCAGGAACCAAGGGCACAGACCAATATATGTATTTTTTATTATTTCACAGCACCAATAGATAATGAATAGGACACAAACTTTTCCAGAAAGAACTTACAAAAGAAGAGAAGAAAATATAGACTGCCTACAACACAAGTAAAAAGCCATAAAGAAAAAGACTGACAAATTTTAATTTAAATCAAAGATAAAACTTTTGCATGGGAAAACATATTAAGAACAAAAGCTAAAAGACAAGTAAGAGTCTAGAAAAATATCTGTAACAAACAAAAGGATCAACATGCAGTCAAGATAAACAACTATACATCAGCAAGACAAAAAAACAATTTTTAAAATGAGCAAAGAATGAGGACCACATACACCAAAAGAAATAATCCAAAGGAGCAACAGAGATGAGAAGAATCTGAACCCCACTGGTGATTAGGAAAATGCAAAATAAAATAAGGCAAAAGAATATTGGATCATACAGATTGTGGAAAATATGCAATTTGATTAGAAAATAACAAGTGTTGGCAAGATTTGGGGCACTGGATGTTCTTACATACCACTTTTTACACACCAGGCACTCTTCTAAATTCTTTGTAGATTAACTCATTTTATACCCTACATTATCATTAGATGCCATTATCATTATTCCTATTTTACAGAAGAGAAAACCCAGGTGTGTAATGGCTAAATGAAGTCGGCAGTCACACAGCTGGCAATTGGCTCCAGAGCCAACACTTTTAACCATAACACTAAATTGACCATAACCTGGAACAGCCATTTGGACAGCAACTGGAAGGATACATTAAAATGTAAAATGACCACACCCACTAATTGATTTCTTTCTAGCCACTCTGAAGAAATACGGATAGAATTTCACAAAAAGTCATTAACAAGGAAGATGAAGGCATGGGACCAAGTTTATAGTTATTGTAGCATTAAGAGTTTGGGGGGCCGGCTCCGTGGCCGAGTGGTTAAGTTCGAGAGCTCCGCTGCGGCGGCCCAGGGTTTGGATCCTGGGTGCAGACATGGCACCGCTAGTCAGGCCACGTTGAGGCAGCGTCCCACATCCCACAACTAGAAGGACATGCAACTAAGATATATACAGCTGTGTACAGGGGGGGTTTGGGGAGATAAAGTAGGAAAACAAAAAAGATTGGCAACAGTTGTTAGCCCAGGTGCCAATCTTTAAAAAAAAAAAAGGTAAAAAAAAAAAAGGGAGCTAAGAATTGGATTTTTTTTTTTCTTGAGGAAGATTATCCCTGAGCTAACTGCTGCCAATCCTCCTCTTTTCTGAGGAAGAGTGGCCCTGAGCTAACATCTGTGCCCATCTTCCTCTACTTTATATGTGGGACACCTACGAGAGCATGGCTTGCCAAGCAGTACCATGTCCACATCTGGGATCCGAAATGGCGAACCCCAGGCCACCAAAGCAGAATGTGTGCACCCAACTGCTGTGCCACCAGGCCGGCCCCAAGAACTGGATTTAAACACAGAGAAAGACTCCACTTTCACTCCACTCTGAGATGGAGTGCAAGTTATCAAGCAAACCCTGTAGATGCCAACAACCCAAGCCCTTACTAGAGAAAATTACTTTCAACCCACTACTGCTGAATTTCTACTCAAACTCTACTTCAGCTACTTGTTCATGGAGCACCATTTGAGAGTCATGCAACCTTTTCACTTTTCTAGGCCATTTTGGTTTTATTCCTGGATAAAAGCAGACTGCCACAAAGTTGGGTCCCTGGGTCACCAGGCTATGGTTCTCTGAAGAACTGAATCCACCTAGCTCTGCTTAATACATTCCCAGAGGAGACTCTGAGGCCCTCTCTAAGAAACAGCTGTAGGAAATCTGCTTTTCCACTTATCAGAAGGCTGTGGTTAAGGATATGGTCCACTGACCCCTCTAGGGAAATCCATCAAGGAAATTTCCTGAGACCTAAGTGACATAAACTATTGAACCCCTAAGGAACAAGTCTGCTTTCTCCTCAGTCAGTGAACATCATATAGCTTTTCATGGCTCTCTGGCTGTGATGTCTGTTAGAGACACAAGACGCAGAGAGACAACTAACATAACCCAGAGGATCCACCACAGTCACACTATATTCCAACATTAGTCATTTAGTATGACCCCTATGAACAATATATTCCTGATCCCACTTCGTCCTGATTTTAAATTTAGAGTCTACGTTAATTTCTCCCCAGAACCAATTATCACAATTTATACTTCTTTTACTTGAATTGATTTTTCTCAGGTCACCATAAATTCATCAGAAAACAAAGGAAAGACATAACAAAACAAATCACCTGGGCCTCGATCATTTTCCTCTGTGCTCTGGAAATAGTGAGTGACACGGATTCTAAGTCTTTTGTCTCTCCTGCATCTGTCATGAGGTTCTTATAGGCAGAAATCTTGGTGTCCAGTTAAAGTTGTCCCCAGAAATGAAGATATCCAAGTCCAAGAATCTCCTCTCTCTTCTCTCATTCCTTCACTTGGTCTCTCTTGCTCCTGGGGAGCCAGGACCTGTGGGCTGAAGAGCAAACTGACTTTGAGCATACATTCCCTCTGGGCCCAGGTGTTGTCACTGCTACTGTGCACTTACCTTAAATAAAGGACCCCAATATTGCAACTGTTCCTTTGTTTGGGGCCCCACAGGCATTCGCATCCTTGGGCAATACAACAAGGTTCTAAATGTGTGAAAGGTATGCCTTTCTTTGTGAAGGGGACGTGGCAGACTACAAAGGGGAGGCAGGACAGCAGAAGCAGCAGAGCACTTGCCTCATACACAGGTGAATTATCAGGCAGAATAATTGCAGGAAAGAGGACATATGGAAGATGTCAAAGATCTACACATTGTGTCCTTAGAAAGCATGTGTGCCCATGTACTGCTTCCAAAGTACCTTATGTGGTCCATGGGCACACCCATCTCAGTGTGAAGACCAATGTACTAAGCAAATCATAAACACTGTCTTATCTCACTCTGTGCACTAAAGGATTAACCTGGCCAAAGAGATGTTGGGCTTTTGCTCTCAGCTTCTCTAAGCCCTTAGAATGTCCTGCCTGATAAGAGTGTCTTTGCTTACTTGGGAGGCTTGGGCTATGCAAGATAGCCTATGCTAATGATGTGATTTACAGTGAAGGGCCTTGTACCACATGGCATCAGCTCAACGTCTGGAGGGGCTGAGACTAAGGTCAGCAACACAGGCAGTCAATCAGGTGTATGTTCAATGAGCCCCAATAAAAACTCTGGACACTAAGGCTTATGTGAGATTTCCCTGGTGGGCAATAATGATAAAGAGGTGTATACATATGAGGAAGATATGATTACAAATCTATGCACACCTAATGACAGAGCTACAAAACACATGAAGCAAAAACTGACAGAAAGCTTCAATACCCCACTCTCAATAACTACAACACACACAGAAAATCAGCAAGAATAAAGACAACTTGAACAACATAATCAACTTAACTGACATTTATTTAACACTACCCTCAACAGCAACAAAATATCCATTCTTTTCAAAGGCGTATGGAACACTCACCAGGAAAGATCATATGTTAGGATATAAAGCAAATGTCAATAAATTAAAAATATATTTCTAACCACAACAGAATTGAATTAGATATCAACTTCAGCATGAAATTTAGGAAATACTCAAACATTTGGAAATTAAACAGCATGCTTTTGAATAACCATAGGTGAAAAAGTAATATATATATATATATATTACTTAGATGAAATGGACAAATGCCTAGAAGGAGACAAATAACAAAACTGACAGAAGGAGAGTTTCTAAAAACTTGAATACAAATATAATAAGTAAAGAAACTGAATTAGTAATTCAAAGTCATCTCACAAAGAAAAGCCTAGGCCCAGATGGCTTCATTGTGTGAAGCAAGTATTACCAAGAAATCAAAGCCTGACAAGAAAGCACAGAAAAAGAAAACTACAGACCAATTTCTTCCATGAAAATAGGTGAAAAATCGTTAACAACAGATTAGCAAAACAAATGCAGCATAATATAAAAAAAATTAGAGACAACAATTAAGGTGGACTTATTCCAAGAATACCAGGTTGGTTTATTGTGTGAAAATATATCATTTATTTTCCAAAGAGTCCAAAGTAATACAATAAAGGACAAAACCCACATGTTCTTCTCAATAGATACCAAAAAAGTATGGGACTACAACTAATACCCATTCATGATTAAAACTCTCAAAAAATTAGGAATGGAAGGAGATGAACTGATAAAGGGCATCTACAAAAACCAAAACTAATATCTACCTTAATGGTAAAATTCTGAATGTTTTTCTCCTAGAATTCTATCCCTTACTATACTAGCTGTTGTAATAAGTTCAATAGGTAACAAATAAGTAAATACATAAATAAAAATTACAAGCATCCAGATTGGAAACGCAGAGCACCACTGTTGTTATTCATAGACAACAATATAGAAAATCCTAAGAAATACATGCAAAAAATCCCTATTAAAAACAATTAGCAAGTTTAGCCAGGTTGCAGGGTACAGTATCAATATACTAAAGTAAATTGTATATCGCTATACTAGCAACGATCAGCCAAAATGGAAACTTAAGAAGCAATTCCACGTACAACAGCATCAAAAAGAAAAAAAAAATACTTAAGAAGAAATTAAAACCAAAGCAAGACTTGTATACTTAAAACTATAAAACATTTCTGAGACAAATTTAAAGAGATATAAATAAATGGACATCCCAAGCCCATGGAGTGGAAAATTCAATATGGTTATGATGGCAATTCTCCCCAAACTGATAGAGAGTCAATGAAATTACTATCAAAAGTACATCAGGAATTTTATAAATATCAAGAAGCTGATTCAAAAACTTACATTAAAAAGCAAAGAACCTAGAATAGCCAAACAAATTGTAAAATAGAATTATAACGTTGGAGTGCTTATACTAGCCTATTTCAAAATTTACTATAAAGCCACAGTAATAAAGATAAGCATTGTACTGACGTGATGATAGATATATAATTCAGTGCAACAGAATTAGAGTTGAGAAATAAATACATGTACAGTCAACTGATTCTCAACAAAAATGCAAGACAATACAATGTGGGAAACGATGGTCTTTGCAACAAATTGTACTGGGACAACTGGATATCCATTTCCTAAGACATGAGCCTAGACCTTTACCTCACACCATATATTAAATAATTAAATTTAAATAGATAATAAATTTAAATGTAACAGCTAAAAATATAAACTATCTCAAGAGAATGAGAAGACAAGCCACAGACTGGGAGAAAATATCTGCAAAAGACATATCTGATAAAAGAATATTATCCAAAATAAACAAAGAACTCCTAAAACTCAACAATAAGAAAATACAAATCGATGAAAAAATGGGCGAAAGACCTGAACTGACACCTCATCAAAGAAGATACAGAGATAGCAAATAAGCATATGAAAAGATGCTCAACACCATATGTAATAAGGCAATTACAAATTAAAACAATGAGATACCACTACAGACCTATTTAAATAGCCAAAATTCAAAACACTGACACCACCAAATGCTGGAGAGGGTACAGAGCAACAGGAACTCTCATTCACTGCTGGTAGGAATGCAAAATGGTACAGCCACTTTGGAAGACGGTTTGACAGTTTCTCATAAAACTAAACATACTCATATGATCCAACAGTCACATGCAAAATGAGTCGAAAACTTACATCGACACAGAAACCTGTTTATGGATATTTACAGCAGCTTATCCATCCAGACAGCAAAATATTATTCAGCACTAAAAATAAATGAGCTATCAAGCCATGAAGACACAAGGAGGAAATGTAAATGCATGTTATTAAGTGAAAGAAGCCAAACTAAAAAGGCTACATTCTGCATGATTCCAACTACATCATATTCTGGAAAAGACAAAACTACAGAGACAGTAGACAGATCACTGGTTGCCAGCAGCTGGGGGAGGGGAAAGATGAAGAGGCAGAACATAGAGGATTTTTAGGGTAGTAAAACTATTCTGTATGACACTAAATGATGGATACAGGTCTTTACACATTTGTCCAAACCCACAGAACGCACAACATCAAGAGTGAACCCAAACGCAAACTATGCACTTTAGGTGATAATGATGTGTTAATATACGTTAATTGATTTTAACAAATATACCAGTCTGGTGCAGGATGTTGCCACTGGGGAAGGTTGTGCATGTGTGGGAACAGGTGGTACATGGGAACTCTATGTACTTCCTACTCAATTTTGCTATGAATCTAAAACTGCTCTAAAAAATAAAACCCTACCCATATGTATAATCTATCTAACACACACACACATAAACACACACTATCTTGCAGGAAACACAGGACACATTTCTCTTGGCCTTGGTTAGACAGAGAATTCTCAGACATGTCACCAAACCAGAGAGCCATAAAAGAAGAAAACTGATAAACTTAACTTGTATTAAATTTTGCACATCAAAAGACACTCTAAAGAAAAAGGAAAAGGTAATCTATAGATGGAAAGAAAATATTTGCCATTCATATATCTGATAAAGGACTTGTATCCGGACCACAGAGAGAATTCTAAAAATCAACAGTAAGAAAACACAACAGAAAATTGCAAAAGACTTGCACAGATACTGAACCAAGGAAGATATGGATGGCAAATAAGCACATGAAAAGATGCTCAACATCATTAGCCATCATTAGGTAAAGACGAATTAAAACCACAAGCTACTGCTCCACACCTATTATAATGTCTAAAATTACAAAGAATGATGATACCAAGCACTGGCAAGGATGTGGAGACAAGAACAACCATACACTTCTGGTGGGAACACAAAGTACAAGCACACTGGGAAAGAGTTTAGCAGTTTCTTAATAAGTTAAGCATACATCTACCACACGATCTAGCCATTCATCTCCTCGAGATTTATCGGAAAGGAAAACCTATGCAAATATAGACTTGAACATGAGTGTTCACAGAAGCTTTATCTGTAACAGCTAAAAATTGCAAACTACACAAATGCCCATCAACAGGTGAATTAGTAAATCCTCCAGAATGAATTGATATCCCTACAATGGAATACAAAGCAACAAAAAGGGACTATTGAGATACAGAAGGATGAATCTCAGAATATTAATACTGAGTGAAACAAATCAGAATAAAAACAAGTCATAGTGTATGACTGCATTTAAATAAAACTTTAAAAAATAGAAATTAACTTATAGTAATGAAAAATAGAGCAGTGGTTGCTCGGGGAGGGGTGGGGAAACATGAAAGGGATGGATTACAAAGGGACACAAAGAAATTTCTGGAGGTGATGGGTATGTTCACTATCTTCATTGTGGTGATAGTTTCAAGAGCATATACGTCAAATTTATCAATCTGTACGATTCGAATATGTGCAGTTTATTGTATGTCAATTTTGCCTCAATAAATCACTTGGGAAAAAAGGGGGAAACTTAATGGTAATTATAATATAGACAGAGCTCAAAAATATTATGCTAGATGAAAAAAAGGTAGCCACAAAAGACTACAGATTTAATGATTCTGTTTATATGAAATGTCCAGAAATTGCAAATTAATAGAGGCAGGAAGATGATCAGCGGTTGTGCTTGGCTGGGGGTAGGAGTGGAGACCGAGGCCATGGAAGACCAAGAACACTTTTTTGGGGTAACGGAAACTTTTTAAAATTAGATTGTGCTGATGGTTGCAGAACTCGAGAAACTCAGCTAAAATCATTGAAGTGTATACTTACACTGGGGGAATTTTATGATATGTGAACGAAACCTCAGTAAGACTAACAACAACAAAAAAGACTTCCTTTTCTGCAGCACCAAGAGGGAATGAAAAAACAGGAACTGTAATTGCAAAAAAGTCTCAAGGAAAAGTTTACCCTGGACTAAACATAGCCAGAAATCTCTGGGACCAAAAAAAGGGCACGAGAAAAGTTTAAACGGAGTGGGAAAATCTGTGTAATCAGAAAGTCAAAATGGATTACTGAAATTATCATTGAATACTTTTGAATATTTTTATGTCAATACTACTCACATTAACGAATGCATTTGACTCCAGGCACCATGCCACCGGTTCAACAACCTATGCTGACACTATTAAAAATGTCATGGCAACTATTAAAAAATGTATAAAATATCATCTCATATGTTGAGGATGAGAAATTAAGAGACACAATTGTCCTCATGTTTATACAGATAATCATAAATGTAAAAAAAAGTAACATTAAAAAAAAGGTCTAACTGCGAAATAGAATATAGGGTAAAGGAGATGCTTTTACTTGAGTTAGTATGACCCTAAAAGAAAACATCCAAAAGAAGTATAATAAATTTGGACGCAAGGATAAAAACTACATCTTTAATAGTAAACATATCACTAGATCACTCGGAATCACACTGAATTTTGAGGGGACAGTGAGAAGAGCGGTCATGCGAAGAGACAAAAAGGTTTTAGGAAGGTCCGCGAGGGCGGACTTGGACTTGAAGGAGGGAACGGCTCTGGGTTAACTGGGGAAATGCAGTCTTCAAGTCTGTTTCCGGAATTCGAGGTTGGAGCCTGAACCTACCGATTCTCCGGGGGCCCTGGACCTCCTCGAACACCGACAGCCCCCACCAGGCGTCTCTACGACCGAGTCCTATAGTCAATGGCGTATTAAACCCCAAACATGCCCAAGAAACCAACAGGGACCTCCCCGTAACCCAGGCTTCTCTAACACGGAGCCCCAGATTAAGTCGCGAACCTTGAAGAGACCCAAGTTCACTGACACAAACTTTCCACCCCAGTTCTCAACCACTGAGTCCCACAAGCCGAGGGCTCCACGTGGACCTCAACCCTGACCGAGTCGGCCTCTCGAAGGATGATTTCTTCAGACTCTCAATCACTGAGCGCCACAGGCCCCATCACTTAACGCCCAGATCTCTCAGGGAGTGAATCCAAACCAAATCCCAGCTACAGTCCTTCACACAGGCTCGCGTGTCACCGTCCCCCCAAGGCCGGCAGTGCAAGTCCGGAACCCGACTCACCTGATCCCGAAGCTGTCTACACATCCGTGGCAGCGACTAAAGGCTGAGCCCACGTCCGAAACCACTTCCTACTCGGACGCCCTGCTTCGCGATCCCTGAAGACGCTGACGGGCTGGGACCCAACAGTCCGCCGAGGACCCTGGCGCGCTGCCGGATTTCCGAGTTCCGGCTGCCGCCCCGCTCTATGACGTAACAAGGCCACGCCTACTTCGACGTTTCTGACGGGAGGGGCCATAACGGCTGTGGGGAGAAATCCAAATCATTCCCGGCCACCTCAATGCTTCTACCTCGTCGTTGCGAGGAACGGACAACAATGCTGTGCTAACTGCGTAACATTTCAGAGGCCGGTGCCTATTCAAGGCCAGCATGGCGCGTTCAGCCGGCGCGCGGAACGAAGAAAGATGGCGGCGCCCGTTGTGCACTTTACGTCTGAGACGTTAGGCCGCAGCGCCGTGGGCGCGGCCATCTTAGAGGAAAGCGTTCGTCCGTACGGCAGAGGGCCCCACGCCCCGCACGACTTGGGAAGATAGGATTTGTAGAAGCCGAGATGTCACTGGAGAGGCGGCGGTCAAAGGGTCGACAGAAGCAGTGGTTATGTAAAGTCTGTTTGGGGAGAGAGCGGTTGTGTGTGGAGTAGATAAGGCAATAGGGCGGAGCTCCACAAAAATGCTAATATGTACCCACATGAGAGTGGATCCACAGCGACCTCTAGTGGGGAAAGGTAATGAAGGTACAAATATATGTACATGGTTTTTCCCCAAAATAAATGACGGGCTGGGGCATTTGAGAATATGAAATTATGAGATAATGTAATTACGCTTTGTATAGTTCCCAAATTAAAGAAAGATCACATTTTAAAATGTTAGTTATTTTATGCAGGCGTGGGAGGCGTAATTGTATTTAAGTAGATACTCCCTTTTTAGAAGAGAACCTGGATCCAATTTAAATTTTTCATTCTCTTTGACCCAGCAGTTCTAATTCCAACAGTTAATTTGGTGAAAAGTTTTCCTAATATTAACCACAGCGGTTTTTGTAATTTAGAAAAAATGAAAAGCTTAAATGTACATTGGTAGATGAATATTTTGGTAAATTATAGAACATCCACTCAGCAGTAACAGTATATAGCAATTAAAAAGAATACTACAATTTTCAGTATAAAAAAAGAAAGATAACTATATTCTCAGAGGAGAAAAAACACATCTGCAGGATAATATATGATGCGGGGTCGGTGAGCCGAGGAGTCGAAAGAAAGATTTCTTAGACTCTTAAGATCTGGCAGTAGTGCTCTTTTATTTAGAGAATAGTGTGGAATAGCATGGGGACAGGACCCATGGGCAGTCAGAGCTTCTGCTGCCGCCGCTTCTGCTGCCCCCGCTGGCATGGGGACAGAGCCCATGGGCAGGCAGAGCTGGTGTGTGGGGACAAGACCCACGGGCAGTCAGAGCTCCTGCTGCTGCTGCTGCATGGGGACAGGACCCATGGGCAGTCAGAGCTCCTGCTGCTGCCCCGAGTTGAGGGTTAGGGCTAATTTTATAAGGCATGGGTACATGACTTATTTTTACTGGAAAAAAGAAAAGATGATGTAAAAAGTCATTAAATGATTTCAGTGCAGATGGGGTCTGGTTATTGTGCGGTCATATAACTTTAGATACGAATCTGGCCATATAGATCGGCATGTAGGTGAGGATGCCCCGGGCTTCTCTCCCTGGGGCGGCCCTAATTCATACCATAAAAAAAGTCCACTGGGTCGTATAGTTTGGCATGTAGGCCAGGTCACCTTGGGCTTCTCTAGCTGGGGCAGCCTTAATCCACATCAATATATATTATGACCCCATTATGGGGGAGAGGGGTGTCATAAACATTTGTCATTTTGAAAATTGTTAATAAAAAAATAAGTAAAATTGGCTAAATACCACATTTAGTTTGGATTACTTTAGGTTTTGTGCTAACTGGTAGAGAATGACAGAACTTTTCACATTCCAAATTTTTGCACTTCTCCATTAATACAGTTTTGTATCATAATTATGTATTATTTTAGTATTAAAAGATGTCAATTTTTTTAAAGTTTTAGAATATTTGATGATGTAGACTTCATAATATAGTAAATGTAACATAGACTAGTCTCATTTTTTAATAAAATAAATATACTTGCATACATTTGAAAATGGGAGAATATACTGTGAACAATGCTTGACTCAGGTACAATTATGGACGATTTAAAATTTCATTTGCTTATATGTTTTCTAATTCCTATACATTAAGAATTTGTTTTCATAATTTCTTAATAGAGTATTATATTCTCTTCAGGGATTAAATTTCAGCCCCATTCACTTGGCATGTCAAGCTCTGAAAAGTAAGCTCAGCATCTGGTGGGCGGCAGAGCTCAGAGCAGCCTGGGCAGCCCGTCCTGGGATCCTGACTGATCAGTTTCAGGAGCGAGCTGATCTGATCTTGCCATGACAGCATGTGTAGGTTCACAGGACGAGAAGTAGAAAGGATCAGAGGGCCAGACTGGTGGAGTGCTCATTTCTGATTCTTTCCCATAGAAGATCTGCCTCGAGTCCATCCGGTTACAGTGTGGGGGTGGTGATAGGAGCACTAGTCCAGGATTTAGGGCAGAGATGTTCGAATTTAAATAGAGATCAGAAAGCTCATTTTGTAAACCCAGAGTCCTGGGCCCCAGTTCCAGAGGTTCTGGTTTAGGAGGTCTGGAGAGTGACTCAAGAATTTACATCTTTTACAAGACAATCCTTTCTCAGACGATCCTGAGGCAGGAAGCCCCGAGAAAACACTTAGAAACAGATGACAAATAAAAATGGCAAGCAATAGGATATATTGGAGCATATGAGGAAGCCATTTGGTATAAACCTACTTCGGCCTGACTTTGTTTTTTCCAAAAGGGCCTGACTGTGGCTATTGAGCACGCATTGCATATCTGCTTAGACATTTCCTATGGCCAGAACAAAGGCCCTTGAGATAAAGGTGCAAATTCCCCCCACATTGGTATTTCCTTAGGGATAAGCATTTTTCCTTAGGCTAGGAACTGATTGCTGCACTCACCTTTGACCACCCAGCTCACCTGTGACCAGTCAGCTGGAGACAACAGACTGCCACCCTGCTGTGTTCACTGAGACAGAAGACCTACCTGCTGTTTCCATCAATCCCCGTGCGGACAGAGCAGTCTCGCCACTATTGTAAAAGGGACACTTCAATCCTATGTGAAACATCCTCTCTGGGGGTATATAACCAGTCTGTGCACCTCACTTCTTTGGTGCCCTTTCTTCGGGAAGAAAGGCCCCGGGTTATAATCCTCAGATTTAAGCTCAGAATAAACTCACCCAAATTTTCATTTATAGATTGGTTATGGATTATTTTCGTCGACACAGATCTGCAGTGTTCCTGGCTTACAAATATTATGCCGGCTGGCTTCCCTCAGTACACTTAGGTGTTGGTTCAAATTACATCTGCCCAGAACAGCTTTCCTTGAAAGACCTTACTAAAACAGCTCCTCCAGAACAACCTGTGTCCTAGGCTTGATATTTCTTCATAGCATTTATCAAAACTGACCTTCTATTGTGTATTTATTTTACTCAATCTCCTGCACTAGACTGCATGCTCCTTAAAGGCCATGACTTTGCCTGTTTTGTTTATTGCTGTGTCCTCGTGCCTGGCACAGTGTAGATACTCAAAAATATTTTTAAAGGAATGGATTACTCAACATGGAGTTGGGGATTGAATTCTGCCACAATACTGTAAGATAAATGTCCCCCTTTTTTTTTTTTTTTGCCAAAAGCAGGACTCACCCTTTGTAAACTGGATTGAATATACTTATTATATCAAGAGAAGTAATTCAACAGAAAAGAGAAAACAAGGGCTCTGTTGCTAGGAAACTAAGAATTTGTTGCCAGCAAACCTACTCAAAGAGAATTGATAAAAGTTTTGACAAAAAGGAAATAACAGAAGGAAACATGTAACATCAGGAATTTTAAAAAAGGAATAGAAAGGGTAAATATATCACCAAGGGCCTGGCCCCGTGGCTGAGTGGTTAATGTTCCACTGGCTCTTCTTTGGTGGCCCAGGTTCAGATCCCAGGTGTGAACCTACTCCGCTCACCAGCCATGCTGTGGCAGTCTCCCACATATAAAATAGAGGAAGAATGGCACAGATATTAGCTCAGGGTTAATCTTCATCAAGCAAAAAAAGAGGAAGATTGGCAACAGATGTTAGCTCAGGGCAAATCTTCCTCAGGGAAAAAAAAAAGTTTTAAAATAAATAAACAAATATATCACCAAATATAATAGGCTATTCTCCATTTGAATTTTAAAAATTATGTTTAGGGACCGGCCCCATGGCCGAGTGGTTAAGTTCCCGAGTTCCGCTTCAGCGGACCAGGGTTTTGATGGTTCAAATCCTGGGCGCGGACATGGCACCATTCATCAAGCCGTGCTGAGGCAGCGTCCCACATGCCACAACTAGAGGGACCCACAACTAAAAATACACAACTATGTACAGGGGGGCTTTGGGGAGAAAAAGGAAAAATAAAATCTTAAAAAAAATTATGTTTAATGGTTGAGAGCAAAAATGACAGGTTTACCTGATGGGGTTCTCAATGTCTGTATAGGTGTTGACTGTCATTCGCTGTTAGGGAAATGTAAGCTAAGGCCATCATTATATACCCCCACATACCTGACAGGATGGCCAGATTCAAATATGACAGTGCCAAGTGCTAGAAACGACATGGAATGCTGGAGCGTTCAGAGACTGCTGGTGGGAATGTAAATTAGTACAGACTTTCTGGAAAAGTCTGGCAGTTTCTTATGAAGTTAAACACAAACTCAACATGATTCCTGGGTATCTATCCTACAGGAACAAAAACTTATGTTCACATAAAATTGGGTACACAAATGTTCATAGCATCTTTATTCATTTCGTGAAACACTGGAAACGACCCAAATGTCCGTCAACAGTGAACAGACAAACCAACCATGGGACTTCCATACCAAAGAACACCACTCAGTAACAAAAAGTAAAGCTATTTATACACCCCCTAAATTGGATGAATCTTAAGGGCATTTGCTGAATTTGCTGAGTGAAAAAAAGTCTACCTCAAAGGTGACATACTGTATGATTCCATTTTAATAGCGTTCTTGAAATGACAAAATTAGAGCGGTAGAGTACTATCAGTGGTCACCATGAATCAGGGTTGGGAGGAGAATGTGACCATAAAGGGGTGGCACAAGGATGTTTCTTTGTGTTGGCACAACAATTCTGCATACTGATTGTGGGGGGATTTACAGAAACCTATATATGTGATAAAAAATTTTTTAGAACTCTACAACAAAAAACAAAACAAAACAAAACCTCACACAAATTAGTGCATGCAGAAACTAGTGAGATCCAAATAAGGTCTACAGTTTACTTAACAGCATTGTACCCATGTCATTTTATTCGTTTTGATTATGTAGTATGGTTATGTAAGATAATATCATTGAAGAAGCTGAGCAAAAGTACTCACGATCTTGGTATATTTTATATGTGAGTCTAAAATTATTTCAAAACAAATTTTAGGAAAATCCTATTTAAGGTGTTTTTATAAACCATGTAATGCTACTTATAAACTTGGATAAATACACCCAAATATGCTGAATTACATTTATGAATATATTCCTTTTTCTTTTGAAGTGCATAGTGGACTGAAAGAGATGAATTTAGAGCCTAAGAAATGCAAGAGCTAATCACAGATATGAGGTGGGCACAGAAAATCCCTGTGTCATATATAACATTAAAATTTAATCGATCTTGAGAAGAGCCTACTTTAAAACTATGGAATCATTGAGAAGATGGCTCAAGGTAGCCTGTCCGAAAATGGACATCAGGTGTATAATAAGTTTAGACTCATGATGGAAAACTCAAGAATACATCATTTTCATGAGGCTTCTTTGCTTCAGAATTCTCCGATGTTTTGCTAATGCTATGCCACACTGAGTGTGTTCATAACAGTTTTATTTCTGTATGAATTCATGAGAAATGATGAGGCAGAATGTATTGCTGAAACCCTGCCATATTCACTGCCATCTGAAAATATTTCTCCAGCATGAGTATCAGACAACTATTGAGATTTTATTTCTAGGCAAAGGGTTTTCCATGATCATCATACTGCTCCTAATATGTATGAGCTCCCTGATGATGTCTCAGGAACAATGATGAAACAGGCTCTTTATTCCCGTAGACAGCTTTCCTAGTCACTCCCTTCATAAGATTTATCTTAGTATATACTTTTCAGACATAGAATTACCTAGAAATGTTTCTTCAAGCCTTTTCTGCATTGAATGTATCAGAATTTTTTTCCCACATGTTAATTTTGACATACAAAGTGAGGTAATTGATCATGAAGGCACTAGCACATTGTCTGCATTAATTAAACTTCACTCTGATGCAAATTCCACAATTTCCCAAGGGTGAAAATCTAGCAACAGGCTAATCTACACTGACTATATTCGAGTAGGCTAGGAGCACAGTGATGTTTAATGAGCTCACCAAACTATCATGGTTTGTCCCCTGCACAAGTTCACTTGCATGGAATGAGTTCAGATTCTCTGCAAAGGATTAAGTACCTTGACTTATACATTTCTCATATGTATTGTTGTATTTGTAACAAGGCTTGACAAATGAAAGGTTACCTCCAATCGCTGAATCCATAGGGTCTCTTTGCTAAGTTCTTTGATGTAGAATGGGTACTGAATTCGTGTTGAAGGCTTTCTCACAACAATTGCATACATACAGTTTGTGTCCTGTGTAAATTCCCTGCTGGGTAAGGAGACTGATACTGTATGAGTAGGACTTTCCACAGTCAGTACATATAAAGGAAGTCTATCCTGTGTGAAATCTCTGATGTTGTACAAGGCATGTTTTCTTCCTGAAGGTGTGGCCACATTCATTACATTGTTAGGGTTTGTTTCCATTATGAGTTTTCTGATGTACAAGGAGATTTCTCTTTGAGGAGAAACCTTTTCCACATTCGCTGCATATAAAAGGTTTCTCTCCTGTATGAGTTCGCTGATGAACGATTAGACGGCTTTTCACAGTGAAGCCCTTACCACATTCGTTGCATGCATAAGGTTTCTCTCCAGTATGAATCTGCTGATGTAAAATGAGCTCAGTTTCTGTGGCAAAGCCTTTTCCACATTCGCTGCATATATAGGATTTCTCTTCTGTATGAATTTGCTGATGTACAATGAGATAGCGTTTCATGGTGAAACCTTTTCCACATTCATCGCACATAAAGGGCTTTTCTCCAGTATGAGTTCGCTGATGTACCACAAGATTGCTCTTAAAGGCAAAACCTTTTCCACATTTATTGCATATATAGGGTTTCTCTCCAGTATGAGTTCGCTGATGTAACATCAGTCCACTATTCACAATGAAACCTTTCCCACATTCACTGCATCTGTAAGGTTTCTCTCCAGTATGCGTTCGCTGATGTACAACCAGCCGACTCTTCAAGGGGAAGCCTTTTCCACATTCACTGCAAATGTAGGGTTTCTCTCCAGTATGAGTTCGCTGATGTATGATGAGCATGCTTTTCACAGTGAAGCCTTTTCCACATTCGCTACATACGTAGGATTTCTCTACTGTATGATTTCTCTGATGTACAATGAGATTGCTCTTCCTGGGGAAGCCTTTTCCACACTCATTGCATACATAGGGTTTCTCTCCTGTATGAGTTCGCTGATGTTCAGTCAGACGACTCTTCATGGTGAAACCTTTCCCACATTCATTGCATATATACGGTTTCTCTCCTGTATGATTGCGTTGATGTATGATGACGTAGTGCTTTGTGGTGAAGCCTTTCCCACATTCACTGCAGAGGTAGGGTTTCTCTCCTGTGTGAGTTCGCTGATGTATGATCAGCATGCTCTTCCCAGTGAAGCCTTTTCCACATTCACTGCATACATAGCATTTCTCTCCCGTATGATTTCGCTGGTGTACAATGAGATTACGCTTCCCTGGGAAGCCTTTTCCACATTCACTGCACACATAAGGTTTCTCTCCAGTGTGAGTTCGCTGGTGTTCAATCAGGCGGCTCTTCATGGTGAAGACTTTTCCACAATCACTGCATACAAGGGATTTCTCTCCTTTATGAATTCTCTGATGTTCGTTGAGCCTGGATTTTCTGGAAAATACTTTTGCACATATACTGCATCCGTAAGGTTTCTCTCCTGTGTGAACTCTCTCGTGATCAGTGAGCTGAGACTTCTTTAAGAAGGCTTTCCCGCATTCACTGCATACATTAGCTTTCTCTGTTTCATGAGTTCTCTGATGCTTAATAACTTGGGACTTACTGCTAATGGGTTTTGTACTTACAGGGAATCTAACTGCAGAATGAAAATCTTCATGCTTACCATGCAGAAATGATTCCCCATCTCCATTAAATTTAGTTGAGTTCTTAATTTCATAGCTTTTGCTCTGGTTGACTAAACTTAAATTTGATTTCAAAGTTTTTATATAGAACTCGAACATGTCATGATTTTGCCTGGAAGAAAAATGACTTTTGCTTTGAGGAACAATACTTCCAAATGCATTGTCTTCGTGGCGTTGTTCCCCACCTTTCAGCATTCTTTGACTTTCCCAGTGACCCTGCAGATGATTAGCAACTTTGCCAGTTTCTAGGAAAGAAAAGAACAAAGAATCCTTTCATTATCTTGTTTAGAATAAAACCATTTAAAAAGTTCCTTGGGGGGGGCTGGCCCCGTGGCCGAGTGGTTAAGTTCATGTGCTCCGCTGCAGGCGGCCCGGTGTTTCGTTGGTTCGAGTCCTGGGCACGGACATGGCACTGCTCATCAAACCACGCTGGGGCGGCGTCCCACATGCCACAACTAGAAGGACCCACAGCGAAGAATATACAACTATGTACCGGTGGGGATTTGGGGAAAAAAAGGAAAAAAAAAAAAATCTTAAAAAAAAAAAAAAGTTCCTTGGGGGGTTGGCCTGGTGACATAGTGGTTAAGTTTGTGTGCTCCACTTCAGCAGCCTGGGGTTCACAGGTTTGGATCCCAGGCACAGATGTAGTGCCACTCATCAAGCCACGCTGTGGCGGCATCCCACATAAAATAGAGGAAGATTCACCCAGATGTTAGCTCAGCAACAATCTTCCTCACACACACACAAAAAATTCCTTGCTGTTTTAAACAAAATGGTACTTTAGTGACAACTTTATTAACAGTATAACAGAAACGCCATGTATAAATGCTCCTTATTTCTTACACATTGGTAAAAACACAGTAACATAAACAAACCAAAAGGAAAAGACAGTACCAATAAGGTTATACAGGTGACAATCTATGTAGATTTGGCTGCTTTCTAAGTAGGAACTTGCAAAAACTCAGGGACAGTAAAATATAAACAAGTCATTGTTAGCAGCAAATGACAGGGTTTGGAGGAAACCATTCCACAGCATTTAGAAAAAGAGCAGATCACAGAGGTGGAAGAGACAGCTGATCCAAGATGATGAGGGTTGCGTTTGTTCACTCCAAAACTATTTACTGAATGGCTCCCTTGTATCGGACACTATGCTAGTGTCTGGAATATATAAAATATGCCTTACTTTCGCTGCTCTTAAATCTACTTAGGGAAAACAGAAGAAAGAAGAAAGAAAAAAAGAAGGGAGTTGGAGATTGTTCAATGTGGTTTGAAGGAGCAATGGAGATGGTGGAAAGTGGAGGGAATCAGGATCTATTTCCATAAAAAAAAGACAAGGTTGGATAATGGGTTCAACGGGAGGAGTAGTTAATGAAAGTGAGGAAAATCAAGGGTTGCTCTGCTAACTATGACTTGAGCCACTGGGCAGAAGTATCTCCAATTGAGATGAAGAATATTACTGAAAGCAGAATGTGCAGAAACAAGTACGTATTGTGAAACATAAACTTGGAGATGATTATTACATATAGAGTACAGACATCAAGATCTGCTTGGAGGTATAAATGGAGATAAAATGTGGAAATAATCAATATATACCTAATATTCAAGAAGAGGATGGGGCGATATGTTGTCGGGAGAACATGTAGAGTGAAAGATGATGACGGTACAGAACCAAGGTTTTAGACCGTCCAACATTTAGAGTTTTGGGATTCTCTGAGTCCATTTAGAAGAACCAAATTCTGACTATAGAGATCAGGGTAATACGCATACTGAGGTGTAGAGAATAAATACATCTGCTACCTAGCAAGCAAGAATGTAAGGTCTTCAGAACTTGGATTAAAGTGAGCTGAGACAGACTCTTGCATCATAACACTGTTCCTAACTTTGCCCTCTGTAGACCAACATCACACCAACTTCCCCAAAACATCAGTCATATTTAGTGGACAACTCGTATAATCAACACTCCAACCTTTACTCTAGCTGTGTCATGGTATCGTATGTTCCATTCATAATGAAATAGGGCAACAATGATTGTCAGCAAATCTTGCAGCTGGCCAGTGTACCCTGCAGTCATCTTCACAAGCTAGTGCTAATGTGCTGCTCGATGGGATATGAAACTGTCACCCATTTCAATCACATTCTGCATTCAGTAGAGAAGTCATATCCAAATTTTTCCCATTTCAATGTCCCTGATATACTGTTCCCTCACCTGCCACCAGCAGCATCTACCTTGGGAATTCTACATTTATGTCCCGGCTGGCAACAGTTAGGTTGTACAAAAGGACAGACTTCCTCCTTTAAGACCAAGGCAGTGTCACCTTTACCTTCAGTTTTTCTTGGAACATCTGGCCGTTCCTTATTATTACTATACTACTGCCACCCAGGTGAAACGTAGGGCAACCTAGAGCTACAAAAATACACAACCAACCAGCCCTCCCCCATGCTACCTCAATTACTCACATGTCAAATCCAAACAGTCGGCCTAGCAACACAAGTGGACCTCACTGTGACTATTCCACTGATCTGTGTTTCCACTCCACTGCTCTCCTGTAGGTACCGTCTCACACTGGATTTTATTTGGCAGACTTCAGGCCACTCTTGATAGTCAGCCCCATGGCCTGGCACATTTCCTGTTTCACGCCTTCGTTTCTAATTCATGGTGTCATCTTCCTAACTCAAATGTAGATATACCTCTTACATATCATGCTGTCATTCCCATTCTGACTGTACAACCATGCACTCTATTTCCTCCATATTTCTAAGTTAATCCCTTTATTGTTCATTTGTACAATCACCTTCAGTGAGGATTTAATCTCACCCAAGCAGAGGTGTGGCTCTTGCCCTCAGCCACTGGGAGGTGTTCTCTAGGCCCCTGGAATGTCTTGCCTGGTGGGAGTGTCTTTGTTTGCCTGAGATCTTTGGCCACCAGACAGTCTAACAATGTGATTTATGATGGAGGCTCTGGGTGCTGCCATATCACTTCCAACCTCTGGACCTTCAGAGGACTGGAGACTACAGGTATTAGCCCGACTTCAGGAGGGGCTAGAAACTAAAGCTCAGCCATATGGGCAATATGTGATTGAGCCCCAATAAAAACTCTGGACACCAAAGACTCAAGTGAGCTTCCCTGGTTGGCCATACTGTCTGTGTGTTGTCACACATCATGGCTGGGAGGAGGTAATGCTGACACTGAGTCTAGAAGCACCATGTTGGGACCCTTCGTGGACTCTATATGACCCATGAATTCCACTCCTAGGTATATACCCAAGAAAAATGAAAACATATGTTCACAAAAAAAGTTATACATGAATGTTTATAGTAGCATAGTTCATAAAAGCCAAAAAGCGGAAACAATCCAAATGTCCATCATTAGATGAATGGGTAAATAAAATGTGCTCTCTTCATACAATGGACTATCATTTGGCAATAAAAAGGAATGAAATACTGATACATGCTACAACATGGAAAAACTTCAAAAACATTATGCTAAACGAAAGAAGCCAGACACAAAAGATGACGTATTTTATGATTCTGTTTATATGAAATGTCCAGAACAGGCAAATCTACAGAGGTAGGAAGTACATGAGTGGCTGTCTATGGCTGAGGGCTTGGGAAGAAACATCTTTTTTAAGTGATGAAAATCTTTCAAAATTGCTTGCGGTGATGGTTACCTAACTCTGTTAATATACTACAGAGCACTGAATTGTACGCTTTAAGTTGGCAAATTGTAAGGTATGTGAATTATCTCAATAAAGCTGTTAAAAAAACAAGAATGGGAAAAACAAATGATTTAGGGGAATGAATACAATGCTAACACCTAAGATGAACCAAAGGAAAATGAGAAATATCAAATGTATGAAGGCAGTAAACTGAAGCAGACATAGCTGTGATTTAGGCTGGAAATGATGAAGGACGCACAACAGTCTTTTCTAGTTCAACAGTCAACAGAGACAGGAGAGACTTCAAGAGGAGCACTCCATAGGGAGAGAACATTCAAGATAACACCCGCGTGGACAGGATAAGATACACAGTACCAAAGGAGAATCTAACATTAAAATGGATGGTGGGAAAGGTTTTTTGTGGAGGGACAATGATTCCTATTCATTACGCAGGAACTTGGAAATCCAGGCCAGTAAAATATCTACAACGAAAAGTGTATGCTAGACAATATGAAGGAAGATATCGATTGGGAGTCCCAGCCAGAGAACAGAAAGAGCTTAATTCATGAGACTGAAGGAAAATTTTAAGGATTAGGAATAGAGGAGAGAAAATGGAAAACAAAATCACTGAAGAACCTCAGAGTCAGGGAGAAAGAGACACTAAGGAACCGGATTGATGCACAGTACAAGACTAGGTTACAATATTCAAGGATGACACGGATGTTAGGAAGGGAAATCAGTATTTCTCAATGGAGCAGGAAAGTGCAACAGTCAGAAAACAGTGATGAATTTAGAGATGTCTCTTTGGAGCGAAGCCTGGGAAGTGGAATTTCATAGCCAGGGAGGTGGAAGGAAGAGGGACAGACATTATGACAGGGTACAAAGAAGGGGAAGGTGATAGAACCCCAGGAAGGAGAAAACTAGGCACATAAACAAAAATCAAGATGTAAAATAAAATAAGCAAAGATCAGATCTCAGGAGAGAAAAAAGGGGTCTATTTCCCTCCAAAGACCTACAGGAAAAGTTCTGTCTCTGTATCTTCAAACCCCCTCCCAGCCTTCTCTGACTAGAATACCACTTCCTGGGCGCCCACCTTGCTGGTTCTCTTACTCACCTGGACAGGTTCGACTGTGGATTTCATCTTCTGTTGTCCACGGTTCTTCCCCTCGTTCCAACCTGGAGAGTGCCTCTGGTTTGCTGGCTTGATACCCTGCTTGTGGGAAATGACGGAACATTTAGACACAACAGTTTGGGCTGGGACATGTCAGGATGGGAGAATGTTATGTTTAAAGGACCAGACAGTTTTCACATTGGCAAAGAGGAGGCTTCTCTCTCAGGGGAGGACACATGTGACAGGGTGATATATATTCAGTTTTTGCCCCCAGTTCCTGGCACAGAGCTCCTACAACCCTTGTAATTTCCTAAATCAAAGGCAGGATAGGAGTATCTTTTGTTAAAGTATTTTGTCTAAGTCCCAATTCCTCACACAAGAACTTCTAACACCCTTGGACTCTCAGAGTGCTGAGTGTCTTCTGCGTGCTAATGAGATGACTGGTGGCTGGGCGCTCCTAGGTAACTTGAGGATGGGGGTCATTCAACAGAAAGACCAGGGCGTGATCAGAAGGTTGGAACCTTTAGCTCTAACTCCCCGTCCCCCGCAGGGAGGGAGGGGACTGGAGATTGAGTTAATCACCAATGGCCACTGATTTAAGCAATCATGCCTACCTAAGGAAATCTCCATCAAAACCCCTCCAACAACCCGGTTGAGAGAGCTCCCAGGTTGGTGAACAAGTCAAGAGGCTGGGACACGCCTGAAGAGGGCATGGAAGCTCCATGTTCCTTCCTCCATACCTTGCCCTGTGCATCTTTCCCCTGTGGCTCTTCCTGAGTTTTATCCTTTATAATAAACTGGTAACGGTAAGTAAAGGGCTTTCTGAGTTCTGTGAGCCATTCTAGCAAATTATCAAACCTGAGGGGAAGTAGTGGGAACACCTGATTTATAGCCATGTCAGATAGAAGTGTGGGTACCGTGGGCACCCAAGACTTGCGACTGGCCTCTGAAGTGAGGGCCGTCCTGTGGCACTGAGCCCTTAAACCTGTGGAATCTGATGCTAATTCTGGGTAGCTAGTGTCAGAATTGAATTTAATTGGAGGCCACCCAGTTGGAACCTGGAGAACTGGAGAACTGGGTGTTGGTGTAGAAAAAACCCACACGTTTGGTGCCAGTTGTGTTGGTAGTAAAAACAGTTCATAGCACATTATACTCTTTTATCAGGAGCCAGAGGAAGAGACTCTGCCATTCAGAGCACTGTAGTGACTTCGAAGTGTAAGCAGCTGAGAAAGGAAAGGCCACTGACTGGGGACACTCTGGGTGACACAGGGGAGCTGTCCTTACCCACTGACACCAGGTTGCTATAGTTCTCCAACATCACGTCCCGGTACAGGTTCTTCTGAGCAGGGGCCAGGAGCTGCCACTCCTCCCAGGTGAAGTCCACAGCCACATCACTGAATGTCAGGGTTTCCTGTAGTAACAGAGTCCTGTTTAATATGAGTGTTTCTCTTTTGTTGATTCATAAGGAACATAAAGGAAGTTGTCCTGCTCATATTAACCACAACTCTGACACCAATTCCGACGTGTGCGTGTGTTTTCAACAAACCACCAAGCAATTCTCTGAAATCAGGTGGGTGTCCTACAATTCAACTCAATTCTAACACTATCTACTTGGAGATAGCATGAGATCCCACAAGTTAAGGGCTCAGTCCCACAAGACTGTCCCCTACCCCTACTTCAGACTCCAAATGCAAGTCCAGGTTGTCACCTGTGCTTCTAACCAGCTACAGATTGGAGTTCCAACAACCCGCTCCTTGGGTTTGATTAATTTGCCAAAGCAGCTCAGAGAACTCAGGAAAACAGTTTACTTATTGTTAACCAGTTTATTACAAAAGGATATGATAAAGGATACAGATTTCATCCAGAGAGGACATGCATAGGGTAAGGTATGTGGGAAGGGGTGTGCCACTCTCCCAGCACCTGCACATGTTCACCAACCCAGAAAGCTCTCTAAACTCCAGATCGTTGGGATTTTTATGGAGGCTTCATCACACAGGCATGATTGACCATTATCTCTCTTTCTAGCTCCTCTCCTCTCTTTGGATAATGGGGGATAGGGCTGAAAATTCCAAGCTTCTGTTCATGGCTTGGTCTTTCTGGTGACCAGCCCCCAACCAGGAGCCCACCAAGAGTCACCTCAACAGAACAGAAGACTGTCCTGTCACCCAGGAAATCCCAAGGGATTTAGGGGCTCACTGTCAGGAACCAGGGTCAAAGATCAAATACTAGAATAAAAGATGCTCCTAGTGCTTTCACGTAGGAAATTATGAGAGTTTTAGGGGCTCTCCGCCAGGAACTGGGGTCAAAGACCCCTATTTACAAGGGTTTTAGGAGCCCTATGACAGGAACTTCAGGCAGAAACCAATGTATATATTTCTTATTATTTCACAAAAAGTGAAAGTGTATCTTAGATACACTGAAGAGAAAATTAGTGAACTGGAATATGCATTTTAAAAAATAACCAAAAAATGAAGCAAATACACAAAGAGATCAAAAATCTAAAGGAGAGTTCAATAAATATGGAGGATAGAGTGAGGTCTAACATATGCCTGTACATAGTTTTTGAAAGAGATTATAGAAAAGCAGAGAAGCAAAACGAAAATCTCAGGAGGAGAAAATATCAGAACTGAATCAACCTCCTATAACTCAGATTGAGAAAGTCAGCAAAGCCAGGCAGGAACTCTGCATCTGGACACGTCAGACTGCAACTGTGGAACAGCAATTGCAAAAGTCGGATGATAAAAACAACCAGAAAGAAAAGACACATTCCCATCAACAGAAAGACCAAATTTACTGAAATAAACAGAAGCCCCCAAATATTATGATAAATATATATTTAGTCTTCGTCCCTGGTTCCTGGCACACGGTTCCTAAAACCCCTGGAATCTCCACAGTGATAAGAGTCTTCTGTGAGCTAATGAGAGGACTGGTGGCTGGGGGTCCCTAGGGAGCTTCAGGATGGGGGCTGGTGGCCAGAAAGACCCCAACCTCCAGGGAGGGAAGAGGGACTGCAGGTTGAGTTCAATCCCCAAGGGCCAGTGATTTACTCAATCTACATAGTAAAATCACCATAAAAACTCTTAAACAACAGGTCTGGGAAACTTCCAGTTTGGTGAACACACTGAGGTGCTGGCAGGGCGGTGTTCCTTGAGAGAACTTCCACACCCCCTCCCCCATACCGTGCCCTATTCATCTCTCCCATTTGGCTATTGCTGAGTTGTAGCCTTCATAATAAACCAGTAAATGGAAATAAATCGCTTTCCTGAGTGCTGTGAGAATATGAGTCATCTGGCAAATTACCAAACCAGAGAAGTGGGTTGCAGGAAGCTCCAAATTTAGAGCTGGTCATAAGAAGTACAGGTGACAACTTGGGACTTTCGAGTGGCACCAAGAGTGGGGGCCATCTTGTGGACCAAGTCCTTAACCTGTGGAGTCTCTGCTGCCTCCTGGTAGTTATTGAGTTGAACAGCAGGACAGAATTGAGTTGAGTTGTAGGACACCCAGTTGGTGTCCGGAGAGCTGAGGATTGGTAGGTGTGAGGAAAATACCCACACATCTAGTGTCAGAGATGCTATGAATAAAAACAGGTCAGAAGTATGGAGTATCTTCAATGTCCTGATCTTGTGGCCCGAATGACACCATGGAATGAATTGAGACCTGCTTGTAACTGAACCACCAGATCAGGGAAAAAGTTATGAGACAACCTCTCCCCATGTTCCTGTACAGATTACTACATAAAGAAGAGAGCAGACGTGGCAGAGGCTGCAAATTCTTAACACCAGTGATTTTATCACATTCTGAATTATTTCATGTGAGATGTAGATCCTTTGGAAAAACAAAAACGTAGGTTCCTATCTAATTTCACGCTCAAAAATATCTTTTCCTGTTTCAAGTCCTAACCATAAAACAAAGAATCTATAAGAGCAATACAGGCAAATGTGAAGTATATTCATGTCACAAGACAAAAACCATAAAAAAAAAAAAGATTTTATGAGAGGAAAAATTAAAGCATCTGCATTGAAAAAGATATGGACAACCTAAGAGAAAAGTAACAAGAGGGGAAAATATTTTTTATAAATAAAAGAAAGGATCAAATATAGTAGATATAAACAACTCCTATTAATCATTAAAAAATTAGTTTTTTTAATGTAAAAATGATAAGAACAGGCATTTTGCATGAGAAAAAAATCTAGCTGGCCAACAAATCTATAAGAAGGATTTCAACCTCACCCACGATGAGGAAAATGGAAAATAAGGCAAAAGAATATTGGACCATTCAGATTGTTTAAAATTATGCAGTTTGATAATATCCTGTTATTAAGTATTGGCAAAGATTTAAGGCATGGATGATCCCACACATCACTTACTATGTAGCAGGCACTCACCTAAATGCTTTATATAGTTTAACGCATTTTTTTGACTACGCCTATAGATAAATGGAATTCTATTTAGTTACCATTCATCAATCAATTACAGTCATTATTCCTTTAGATGCTTAAATTATACCATTTTAGGCCAACAGGTTATGCTCTTTGGAATACGATTCCATTGATACAGAAGATGTCCTAATAGATGTGTTTACGTACACAGATGTGTACATAAATCCAAAGACATTGTAAACTCATATACACATGCACACACAGGTTCAGTGACAGCAAGGACACACTACCAAACATTTGTTAAAGCAGTATGAGCGGATGAGGAAGAACGTCATGAAGAAGGAATTTACTTTTTGCCCATGTGCACTCTATCATCGGAAATTTTTTCTTTAAAATGTATCCAGGAGTAATTTGTGTAATTACAGAAAATAAAAGCAATAAAAGAGCAGGTAAGAACTGGCTTTGAAAATGGGAAAGGATTCTGCATTTTCTGAGATGGTGTGAAGTTATAAAGCAAACACCCCAGAACCCAATAACTCAAGCCCTTACCAGACAAAATCTCTTGCAACTGTCTAATGCCAATCTATACATTAATGCCAGTTCAGCCAGCTGTTCATGAAGGACCATTTGAAAGCCATGCAACCTTCCATTTACCTAGACCATTTAGGTTTTATTCCTGGCTAAACTCAGACAGACACAAAGCTGAGTCCTTTGAGTGACCTTGCATCGGTCCCCTGAAAAACCGTGTCCACTGAGTTTGTTGGTCCATCCCGAGACGGGTCTCTGAGAAACCCTATAAAAAGTAGCACTAGGAAATCAGCTTCTGCCTTCATTAGCCTGCTGTTCAAAACACTGTCTACCCCATCACCTCTAGGAAGAAAATAAAATTACTGACAAGACCCAAGTGCCATGAAATCCTGACATTGTCCAATGAACCTGTCTGCTTCCCCCTCACAGTCATTGCATATCATATAACTTTGCATGATTCTCTTGTTGTGTTAGCTGTCAAAGATATTAGACACAAGCTGACAGCTAACATAACCCAGAGGATCCTTCAGTCACACATTGTGTTCCAACATTAGTCATCTGCTAGAAAGCATATAAGCTCTATATTCTTGACCCTTCTTTGGCATGATGCGGAAGTTAGAATCAAAGCTTATTTCTCTCTGGATATGAACCGATTTTTCACAAGCCTCTACAAATCCATTAGGGAATAAAGAAATGAATAAAACAAGACAAAAGTCACCTGGGCACTGATCATTGTCTTCTGTTTTGGGGAATGGCCAGCAACTGAGATGCTCTGTCTCTTCGGCACACACTGTAAATTTCTAGTTAGAAATTTCAGTCACCAGTGAAAAGTGTGCCCAGAAATGACAATATCAAGGTCCTGGATCCTCCTCTTTCTTCATTCATTTCTTGTCTCCTGCCAGGACCTGTGGGCTGAAGAGCAAAATTACTTGCAGGGTTACATTCTCTCTCGCTGTGCACTCACTTGAACACGTGGTCTGCAGTATTTCTGTCTCTTTATTTGGTTCCCCAGAGGGTCATACATCAGGCTAATGAAACATCAGACCCCAAACGAGTGAAAGTAGCCTGAATGTGAAAGGGAAAGTGGGAAAGGAGAATAGCAGCGCACTGTGCCTCAGGGGCAGGTAATTTTTAGAACAATTATAGAAATGAGGCCATATGGATGGTGAGGAACAGATTTTTTCTTTAAACTCTGTTACCCTCATACCTTATTAAAAGTCTTTATATACCCTGTTTATACACACACTTCAATATGAGAAACAATGAGCACACCGAAAAAAGAAGAGAGACAGAAGGAATATAAGCTATAAATATAAATTTCAAAAATATAAATGCTGGGAAAACAGCAGCCTTTTATACTCACATATAGAACCTGAAAGAAAATACGCAGTAAACTTGCAGGAGGAAAGATAAAAACAGAATCTTAAATTAAAAGCTTATGAATTGTAAACATGCTGAATCGTTCATCTTCCCCAAAACTTTCCTTCCTGCGGGTTCAAAAGGATGAGATGATGTGGGGAGCCAAAAGGAATCAGAAAATTAGTCGTGAAGGAGGGATTTGCACCTGAAACTTTCGGGGAATGTTAACGTTCAGCAAGTCTGTTCCAGTAGCCGAAGTCTGAGCTCAACACACGTCCCAGCCAGGACTCCTGAGCCTCCGAGCCTTCTGCGGCCACACATCTCCGAACAAAAGACAAAGGCCACCACCCTGCCTGATTAACACCGAAACCAGACCAGAAACACACGGACACTGCCCTCCGTTAACGGTTCCTCGAATACTGAGCTCCAAATTATTCCAGAGCCCGAACCAGATGCCATATGCAATGACAAACACCACCCCACCAGTTGTCAATCACCTACAAGAGGAGTGACCCGCGAAGACCCTAAACCCTGACCTCGGGACTCCAGGTGGTTGATCTATTCAGACCTTTAATTACTGACCACCAGAACCCCCCATGGTTGACCCCAAAGACACCCCGATCACAAACACCCAGTACAGACTCCTCTCTGCTCTCCTCCAAATACAAAACCTGCCCTGCGCTACCTTCATCGACTCACAGGAGCCATAAGCTACGCAGGTGCCGACAGATCGCCTCCTCTCCCCGCCTTTCCTACAGAGAGAGGCACACACTGACCTGATTCCCTCCTGGACCTGCAGCGGCCTCTTCTCACCCTAACTTACTTCCCTAAACTTCTTTCAGTTCTGCTCTTCTCGCTCAGCCCTCTCTCCGGAAAGCGTCCGACGAGGGGCTGCTACGTTTCTGCCGCGTTTCTATGGACAACGGAATACGGGCTTCCAGCTTTTCCTTATGAGGTAATATACTCGCGCCGCCATGGCCTCGGCGCTCTGGAGGCCGCCATCTTTGGGACCCTAACGTACAGCTTGGCGGCCGCTTTTGCGTCAGTGACGTGACGGTGAGAGACCGCTACTGAAACTGTCCCATTTTCCCGCACCTCAGTCTTTAAAGGGAAATGAAGAGGTTTTAGAGGCTCGAGCTCACGCAAGGCAGACATGACGTGGAGGTAACCTGCGAACGGTCAGGGCCTCGTTGTAGGGGACCGTGAACGGCTCAAAGTTTTCGAAGGCCAGAGCCCATTAGGACCCAAAGGGCGCAGCGTACATTCCCAGCGGCTTTTAAAGCTGTGACGTCTCAGCTCGGTGGGAAATTAACTTCTGAACACGTCGATCACTAGTCTAATTGCGAAAAGATTTAGAAGTCGAATAAAAACTTCAGCACGCTTTAGCCCTGTGGCGCTTGCGCCGTTAGGCGAGGGCCCCATGGGCGCGGCCATCTTTGAGGAGGTTCGGCGTCCGTACGGAACAAGCGCGTTCCGGGGAGCTCAGCGTGGGACTGGCAGGTGGCAGTGCCTTTCGAAGACTAACAAGGTTTGGAAAAGCGAGATGATATGGGGCATGCAGCGATCCCAAAGTGGGAACAATGGTCGTTGTGAGCCTCTTCCCAGCCTCAGCCCAACCACGCCACTTGCCTGGCCCAAGTACAGAACATGCTACATCCTAGACAGGATTAGAACTGCCTTCTGTCACTATAGTCTGCATTTTACGAATAGAACCTTAGTGTACGTACTCTTTTTATCTGGCTTCTTCCACACAGCATAATTGTTTTGAAATTCATTACTGTTTTTAATATCAGTAGTTCGCTCCCTTTTGTTGCTTAGTATTCCATTGTATGGGTGTTAGAAAACGTGTTGAATCATTTACCAGTTGGTGGACCTTCGGGTTATTTCCAGTGTTTGGGATATTGAACTGCTATGATCGTTCATGTGCAAAAAATAAAATCACCTCAAAGAACTGTACTTCCTGCAGTTCTGCACACCTCACCAAGAGGTCTTTGCCAGCCATCTGCAGGCCTACTACCCACTTCCAGCCCTGCTCCCGCTCATGTTTTCCTCCTCCACCCACCCCTGAGCTAGAAGGCTCACTCCCCCTGAGGAACCAGAGATCTTGAGAACACAGGCTGTGACACAGATGCCAGGTTCACCTACTTGCCTGCATTATGTTCAACCCCACAGGCCATTATAATTCTCAGAACACACCTGATACAGTCATGTGACCGCAGGTCAAAGCAGGAAGTCAGTTCCATCCTTCCTCGCTTCTCCATCATTACGGTGCTAGCCCAGTCTCTCACCTGAGAAACTAGAATTGTCCCTGTTTGCACCCTCGGCCTGTACTATCTCGTCTTCATAGAGCAGGCAAGGCGATCCTGGTAAAACAAATCAATCATGAAATTTTCCCATTCTCAATTATCTAATGATTGCATTACGGAATAAAATCTTGAGTACTGAGATGGCCAAGCTTAGCTGCTTAAAAATATATGTTGGAGTGAATTTACCTGATAATGCAGGATTTGTGAGGGAAATGTAAGACAGCTACTGCACAGCAAATTTCCATTTCTTGTTCTCTACGCAGGACTCAAATTTTGGCAGGATATCTTGATTGGACCAAGGGAACGACTCTGGAGAGAGGACAAGAGCCCCACTCATAAGAGTAAGAAGGAATGAAAAAGAAGGAAAATCACATGTCCGATTAAGCAGGTCACAGAGGAGATGGCATCTCTGAAATGATAGCGGCTGTCGAAGATGACACATCTGTGAACAAATAAATAGGTTTCTTCTCTAAGACATCCCCAGGGGACCTTACCTCCTCTCTCTATACTTTCCACCATCTTATCCAAGGGTTTCAAGATTTTTATTTTACTTATCCTGACAATCCTATTCCTTTTCTGCTCGCCTCCATTTATATTCAGACAGACATTGAGTCTAATAACACAGACATACAAAACTTTTTGACCAATTCCATTCTTTAGAAACTGCCTTCCGATTGCTCATTCTCTACAATGACAAAAGACTTTTTCTTTTAGTCCATTCACATTCATCTTCCATATCAATATATAGTTGTTTTAATTTTTTTATGTCATGAGGAATATATGCTTCTATAAACCAGCACCGTTCAACAGTCTGTTCTGTGATGACAGAAATGTTCTACATCTGTACTGTCCAATAACATAGTCACTAGCCACAAACAACTACTGAGCTCTTGAAATGTGGCCATTGATACTGAGGAACTAAATTTTTAATTTAATTTTAATTAATTTACATTTGACTAGCCTAGCCACATGTGGCTAGTGGCTACAGAATTAGTGCAAAACTATCGGGGAACGTGTAATCAATGTGGGAAGATAAGACATGGACTTTTTTTTAAAGCATTTGTATCCTGGATAACTTACACATTGTTAATAGGAGTCCTCCCCACCTCTCCCTTTCAAATAAATAATAGTCTCTTTAGGGAAAACTTTATTTTAGGATTTTTTTAACTTTACCTGATTCTAAATACAAATTCCTTGATCCAATTACTCCATGTCCATTTCACCTCATGCAGAGTTTACATACTCTGAGTACGTTAGACAGAGTATGAAGGTACCACTGACATGTAATTCACCTAACTCAGTGCTCATTCCACAAGGGCAGTGACATTTCTCTTTCTTTCACCACTGTGTGCTCAGCTGGTAGATTAGTAACAGGTACAAAGGAAGTACATACTTGATAAAAATTCGTTGAATGAACAAATAGATTCAGTGTAAGGCTATTGTTTCTTAGGTTCCTCTGAATAGTATCAAGTCCTGACAATTAATGATAGAGGTACTGGTTTTCAATTAATACTTCACACTGTCCTTGGAAAACTGAACTGGTATTATTTATGTGCCCCACGTTCCGTTAATCAGATACTGCTTTTTTGGACCAATGTCTTCTCCTAAAGTTTTCCATTTCTAGCAACATCCAGATCCAAATGACTTACCTCTTTCAATAATCTCAGTAATGTTTTTCTTCACTTAAATTATCTCAGGCATTCCAGAGATTAGCTGACAAAATTGAGCGATCGGTATGTATTGGTCCTGGGGTTAACAGATTATGTCTCTATATCAACACATATTTAACATAGGATGAGTTTATCAGGCTTTTCCTGTGTCTGCATTCATATGATTTCTCTCAGTACATACTTATCAGCTGTGTAATGAGCTAGAATGTTTTTGCTCAATCTGATTCTACGTTAATTGTAACTGACTTTCTTTCCTATGAGTTAAGACATAAAATGTGTTGGAATTGATCACTGAAGACAACCACATTTGCTACATTTATAAGGGCATTTTTTCCTCCATGCAGATTCCCTGCTATCTCCTAAGGGTGCACATCCAGCAAGAGGCTGTTCTGAAAGGAATATGTTTCTATTTGTTAGGAACTCACAGATATTTAATGATGTCTGAGGGGTTACAGAAGGCATTTGCATAATCACCGAGTTAACAGGGTTTCACTTGCATGTAAGGAGCTGCGACTCTGCAGAAGGATTTTCCACCTTCACTGTATCTACAGGTTTCTCCCATGTGTGTATCTTCTTATGTTTAATAAGGCAAGACTACAGGCAAAAGCTTTCCCACACTCAGTGCATTCAAAGGATCTCTCTCCTGTACGAGGTCTTTGATGGACAATGAGCTGTTGCTTTGTGATGAAGGCGTCCCACATTCCTACCTTTATGAGGCTTTCCCTCCTGTGTGAATTTTCTGATGTTTGATGAGATCCTGACTTCTGAGAATAGGATTTTCCAGTCACTACATACAAAGGGAGTCTTGCCTGTATGAACTCCCTGTTGTGATATGAAACCTGTCTTCTGGATGAAGCCTTGTCCGCATTCACTGCATATATAATGTTTCTCTCCAGTCGGAGTTCACTGATGTACAATGAAACTGACCTTCTGGGTGAAGCCCTGTCCACAATTATTCCATATATAGGGTTCCTCTCCAGTATGAATTTTCTGATGTAAAATGGGACATGAGTCAATGAGAAAGGTCTTGCCACATTCAGCACATACATAAGGTTTCTCTCCTGTATGAGTTTTCTGGTGTTCAGTGAGCCTGAACTTTGCGGTATATGATTTCTCACATCTATTGCATCCATGGGGTTTCTCTCCCAGGTGAATTCTCTGATGTTTAGTGAACTGAGACTTCCTGATGAAGAATTCCCCACATTCAGTGACTATGTGGGGTTTCTCAATTTTGTGAGCTCTCTGAGGCTTAATAAACTGAGCCTTAGTGCTGATGGGTTTTGCAATTTCAGGCAATTTTAGTATGAATTTGCTCATGCTTTGTAAGGAGAAAGGATTTCCTATCTCCATTACACTCAACACGCTTCTTTATTTCACAGCTTGTGTTCTCATTGACTAAACTTAAATTTGATTTCAGAGTTTTTCCATGATTTGGCCTTAAAGGAAAATGATGTTGGTCTGGATGAACAATGTTTTCACAGGCCTTATGCTCATAGCATTGTTCCATTCTCTTTAGACATCTTTGGTTATGCAAGTGTCCCCACAAGTGATCATCAACATTTTCAACTTCTAGGAAAGAAGAGAACAATGAATGCCTAGGTGTGCATTGGCTCTTTCGTGTTGACTGCATGATCTCAGTATAAAAGACTTTAATAATGTTCCTTATTTCTTGGACATTGGTAAAAACACAATATACAAATATCAAGTGACAAAAGCAGTAAGTACACAAACAAGCTTAGATAATTCACAATGAATACATATAGATTTGGCTGCTTTCTAAATTGCACCTTGCAAAACACGCAGAGATAGGAAAAAACAAGATAGTCACTGTTAGAAGAGAAAGAGAGGTGGAAGGGAAACCTGATCTACATAGAGCTAGAAAAATCCAACCCTCTTCCCACCCATCCACCATGCCCTGTCAGTTACTAATATGTAAATTCCAAGCAGTCAGCCCGACAATGAAGTTAATACTGCCTCAATTACTCCATTTACCCATATTTCCATTCCACTACTTCCCCCACAAATACTATCTATTATTAGCCTTCACATGGCTGTCTTCAGGCCAATCTTTTGGCAGTCTCTCTCTCTAGATAGAGGACTATGAATTCAAAGATCTCTGTTTGGAGTGAGGCCTGGAAGGTGGAATTTCATAGCAAGGGAGGTGGAAGAAATAGACAGAGACACTGTGGCAATGGACAAAAAAGGAGGAGATCTGAGAAACCTAGGAAGAAGATTAAAGGAAAAACCTACAGTTTTTTCCTTCCTATGTGTTTCTTTCCTGTGAGTCTCCTTTACTATTCACACAGAACATTTTACTTCTGACACCTCTGGTCACCAAATGTGTGGAGGTTTTTCCCCACAACAAGCAATTCTCCACACACCAGCTGGGTGTCCTGCAATTCAACTCAGTTCTGATTCTATCTACTTAGAGATAGCATCAGATCCCACAGGTTAAGGATTCATTCCTACAAGACTGCCCCCCTACATAGACAGCCACACACACACACACACACAAACATTTCAGATGCCAGTCATAAGCCCAGGTTATTACCTGGGCTTCTGACCAACCACTATAGAGTAGAAGTTCCAAAGACCCCCACCTTGGGTTCTATTAATTTGCTAGAGCAGCTCACAGAATTCAGTGAAACACTTAACGTTCATCAGTTTATTATGTAATAAAGGATACAGATGAACAACCAGATGAGGAGATACATAGGGAGAGGTCTGGGAGGTCCTGAGCACAGAAGGTTCTGTCCCAGGGAAGTTAAGGTGTGTCCCCCTCCCAGTGTGAATATGCTCACCAACCTGGGAGCTCCCTGAACCCCAAGCTTTTGATTTTATGGAGGCTTCATCATGTGGGCATGATCCATCATTAACTCCATTTTCAGCCCTTCTCAAGCGAATGGGGGGTGGGGCTGAAAATTCCAAGCTTCTAATCACAGCTTGGTCTTTCCAGGAACCAGTCCCTATCCAGGAGCCAGGCAGGAGCCCACCCAGAGTTGCCTCATTAGAACAAAAGACAGTCCTATCACCCAGGAAATTACAAGGTTTTCAGGAGCTCTGTGCCAGGAACTGGGGGCAGAGACCAAGATATATATTTTCTATTATCTCACAATAGAGAACTAGGCAAAGAAGAAAAAAAAAATCAAAATGTACATAAACAGGGATCAGATCTCAGAAAAAGAAAAAGGGGTGTATTTTCCCGTAAACTCCTACAAAGACAAAGCTCTCATATGGGAAGAAGCTACAGGGAGCAGCTGTATAGATAGCCTCAGACTCTCTCACAGCCGTGGCACCTTCTCTGACTGATTACAACATGATTTTCTCGGCTTCCTCCCTTGCTGGTTCTCACCCACTCACCTGGACAGGTTTGACTGTGGATTTCGTCTTCCATTGTCCATGGTTCTTCCCCCTGCTCCAACTTGGAGAGTGCATCTGGTTTGCTGGCTTGATACCCTGTTCATGGGAAATGACAGAAGAGTCAGACCCTGAATTGGGCTGGGACGTCAAGATGGGAGATTGTTCCATTTTAGGGACTATACAGTTTCACCTCTGCAAAGTGGTGGTTTTTCCCTCAGGAGAGGGAACTACATATATGCACTGTTGCCTGGAGCCAGAGAAGGGTCTGGGAATCTACCACTTGAAAGCACTGCAGAGACTCTGAAGCACTAAGCAGCTGAGAGGAAAGGCCACTGATGGGGCACCCTCTGAGTGACAGCGGAGAGCTGTCCTCACCCACGGACACCAGGTTGCTATAGTACTCCAACATCACATCCTGGTACAGGTCCTTCTGAGCAGGGGCCAGGAGCTGCCACTCCTCCCAGGTGAACTCCACAGCCACATCCTCCAACATCAGCGATTCCTCTAATAATGTGGTCCTATTTAACATGAAGTATTTCCCTTTTATTGATACAGATGGAACGTAAAGGATAAAGAAGGAACTGCTTATTTTTACCATATAGACTACATCAATACAAGCGTTTTTTTTTTTTTTAAACTTTGTAGTAGAAGGAAAATACTATTGGAATATTCTGCAATTATATATTCAGTATTCCATTTATTCAACAAGGTAGACATTTCTATAATGTGTAGCCATTAAATCCTCTTGCTAACCAAGAGTCACATATATATATATATGAGCACTTATTTGCCAAACATGATACACATTTGGGTGATATCAAGCTTAATAAAACATACTACTACATTCATCAAGGGCCTTCCCAGATTTGGTGGATCCGAATTAACCATGTAAAGACAACAGATGCAAAAATTATAAGATATGACATGTTTAATAGTGTGTTTAAAATGTTGTAAGGAACAAAGTCTTTTAAAATGTCTAAAGAACAGAAAACGATAAAGAGACAGGCAGATTTGAGAAAAAAAGTATTTCTGAAAAAAGAGATACACGTGGCGTGCGAGCACACACACGGATGCGTGCATACGTTAAAAGCATATTAGAGGCTTTGAAGGGATCATTAGTGAACTAGAAATTACCCAAAATGCAGCACAGAGCTACTGCAGATAGGGAGAATGTTCCATAAAGCCATGATAATTCGCTAGAGGGACTCACAACCCACCAAAAGCTCACAGTTAGAGTTCATTACAGTTAAAGGATCAAGATTAACATCAACCAAGAGAAGAGGCGCAAAGGGCAGAGTCCAGGAAAGTTCCAAAGGTGGAGCTTCCAGTTGTCCTCCTGCAGTGCAGTTACTTTCTGGGTATAAACCTGTGACAGTAGGTAGGGAGTGCTGCCAACCAGAGAAGCTCACCTGAGTACTGACGTCCAGAGCCTTTCCTGGGGCTCAATCGTGTCAGTCTGGTAGGACACCCAGGTATCTGACTTCAGTCTCCAGCCCCTCCAGAGGTCCACTGACACCAAGTGATCCATAGCTCCCACCCTAAATCATACTGTGGGTATGGTCTAAAGGCCCCACTCTAGACACATTGTTGATATCTAGCCCGGCCCAAGGCCCCCAGAGTAAACCACACTGTGGGTGTGGCTTTTCCTTTTTCCTTTGCTGATTTTAATCACTATCCTTTCTATAATAAATGTAACACTGAGTATAACAAGCTTTCTGAGTACTGTGAGTCCTCCCAGCAAATTATCAAACCTGAGGATGGTCTTGGGGACCCCCAACACAAAAGGGAAAGTCCTCATTTGGTGTATATATATGTTACTTTTCCTGGATTCATGGATACATTTTAAAGATAAAGGAGTCAAATGACTATATGTATTTCATATATATTATATATAAGATAAAAGATTCAAATGATTACATATATATATTTAAATAAATAATCAATTATTGACTCAATCTCTAAACCCTCTCCCTTCCCCAGAGTATAGGGGATGGGGTTGAAAGTTCCAAGCTTCTAATCATGGCTTGGTTTTTCTGGTGACCAGCTGCTATCCAGGAGCCCACCCAGAGTCACCTTATTAGAACAAAAGAAGCTCCTATCACTCAGGAGATTACAAAGGCTTTAGGAGCTCTGTGTCAGGAACCAGGAGCAGAGACCAAATATATATTTTTCACTATGTCATGATAAGGCTTTGGGATTAAATATCTTGCTCAAGAACACTCTGTGTGTTAGAGCTACAATTTGAACCCAGCTCTGCCCGTCTCCAAGCACATGACCTTAACAACAGCTGTATTCCCTTACCACATCCCCTCATCATAAAACTTAGCTCTGTTGCTATCTTCAAGGAGTTTACTACCCAGAGCCCCCTTGGAGGATGGCCATATAGTCAGAGACGCAAGACCTGAGCCTCTGAAATCATCTCTTACAACATTCAGCGGCACATGAAACCACTTTCTCCCATAAACATAGAAACACACAAACTGCAGGCTCCATGTCTGCCCCCAAAGCAGCAGATCCGAGGTCAACACTCATATGGCTTTCTACAGTCCAGACTCGAGCTTGGGTGAAAGGCTCCCGGGATAAATCGCCCACTTCTTGGATCATCTTGATCTCATCTTCCACCATACATGGCCACAAATCATTCTCTGATGAGCTCTCTGTGACTTTCCTGCACCCCCTAAACTCACAGGGCCCCTCACCTCCCATCCTGTATCTCCAGATTTTTGTTTTTTGAGGAAGATTAGCCCGGAGCTAACTGCTGCCAATCCTCCTCGTTTGGCTGAGGAAGACTGGCCCTGAGCTAACATCTGTGCCCATCTCCCTTTACTTTATATGTGGGACGCCTACCACAGCATGGCTTGCCAAGCAGCGCCATGTCCGCACCTGGGATCCGAACCGGTGAACCCCAGGCCGCCGAAGCAGAACGTGCGCACTTAACCACTGTGCCACCGGGCCGGCCCCTATCCTGTATCTCAAATATCAGGACAATTTGGTTGAGACCACTGAACCTCATTTGACTCTGTAACACCATCAGAGGAAAAGGTGCACAGCCCCAATGCAATGGTAGTCAAGGGAAGAATCAGTGAATGCAACTTAGAGGCATCCAGGGTATAATTCTTTCAAAAGTCAACTCTCCTTTCCCCACAAGCATCCATGGTCCTCCACTGAGGAACCCTTGAAGAGCTTCCACTTCATTTTTCAGCCTAAAGCACTTTGAATACAATGGAATCTCTCCTCTTACCTATAGTGGCTATGTCTTAACGTTGTCCCCAAAGGGCCCAACTGCTTTTCCAGAAAAAAAGAGAAAAATATATATATACCACACAGATACATAACTAGTCCTTGAAGAGGGATTTAGACTTATTTGAAGGACTGAAGGGAAAGTAACACTGAACAGGACTGGGCCTCCAAAGCATTAGCCTCTCAACTACAGACACACATGAGCCTCCCCAGATACTGACCATAGGACCCTGTCAATTGTCAAACCTGGGAAATACACTGTTTACAACCTGCCAGTTCCATCAGGTAGCCCAATATAAATTCCAAACTTGAATGGCATTTGTTGACAAATACTACTGTTATGGGCTGAATTGTGTTCCCCCAAATCCATATGTTCAAGTCATAACCTTCAGTACCTCAGAACATGACTGTATTTGGAGATAAGAGCTTTAAAGAGGTAATGTAACTGGTACCCTTATAAAAGGAGGAAATTTGGACACCGATAGACACAGAGGGAAGACTATGTGAAGACACAGGAGGAAGGCCATCTACAAGCCAAGGAGAGAGACCTCAGAAGAAACTAACCATGCTGACACTTTGATCTCAGACTTCTAGCCTCCAGAATTGTGAGAAAGATAATGTCTGTTAAGTCACCCAGTCTGTGGTACTTTGTAATGACAGCCCTAGAAAATGAACACAACCACCCTCAACTCCAGTTCCCCATCACTAGCCATATAAGGCAGCATCCCTGATCTCGGTACTCTCAGTTGTTGGCCACATACAACCGCACACAGTATGTGGTTACCTGTACTAAGGAGAAAGGCGTAAGGCTTCAAATGTTTCCCTAAAATACATGGAGATGGAAATGGAGCACTTGAGAGCATTAAATAACTAAATAATGCAGTTGACATTTGGCAAACAGCATATGTAATAAATGTTAGCTATAGTTGTTAAGAAGGAGGAGTGAAGCCATAGAGGATATTAAGTTGATATAGCCTGCTTAAAGAGGGCGATCTGGAACTGTCAACCCCATTAACATTTTTTATTTACCTGGGATATCAACCTCTGAAAGGTGAGTTCAGCGCCTGGTCCTCAGGGATTAGGGCAGGCCTTGGCACTCCAATTGGGGACCCTGACAGTTTCAGTGAGAAAGACGCAATGACTGCCGTGATAAGACGTGCAGATTCGTAAGACAAAGTGGAGAGGATCTGAAGTCCGAGTGGAAGAACTCCTTTCTGATTCTCTGCTGAAGAGCATCTATCTTGAATCCATGCCGTTAGAGGCCATTACTTTGCGTGTTTTGTTCACTGGTGTATCCCGTGTCTACAACAGTGCCTGGCACAGCACAGATGCTCAAAAAAATACTTCTTGTGAATTACTCAAAAACCCAGTTTGGAATTCAATTATGAGACAGCTACTTCATGGCAAATTTCTACTTTATTTTTCCTTATAAGCAGGACTCACTGTTTTTAAGCGGAATAATCTTTATTGGATCAAGGGAAAGAACCCTGAGTATAGAAGAGACGACAAGGGCCCCATTCCCAAGAGAGTGAGAATGAATGACAAGGCTAAATCACATCTCGATTCATGTCACAGAGGAGCCAAGATCTTTGAAATGGTGGCAACTCTAAAATTAGGTGACAGACCTGTGGATGAATGCAAGGGTTCTTCTCCAAGACATCCAAAGGGATCTCACCTTCACCTATTTCACAGGCTACCCTCCATTTTTGAAGCTATTTTCTTCACTAATTGGATGTATTCTATGGGTCCTATTCCTTCTCTGATCTGCCCCTTTTACATTCTGACAGTAGCTTCTATTCAGGATTTTAAAAAATTGTTTCTTGGAATAACACTGATCCTTAGACTTTCCTTCCAGTAGCTTCTTTCCTTCAGTGGCAAAAATAATTTTGATTACTCAATTAGGTCATTCATTCATCTTTCAAATCTATGTATAATTCGTTTCTACTTTCCAATGTGCTGGGGAATATACAATTATCTATAAACTATCAAAGAAGTTTTAATCTAGGTAGAGAGCCAAGACACGAACATTTTTTAAAAGTATCCATGTCCCATTTTATGTACGTAAAATTAAGTGAATCCCTTCCCCTCCCCCTCCAAATAATAACAATATGCCCCTTGAACGAGAAATTATCAGGACACTTTGTTCCTTATACTGTATGTCCCTTTCAACTAATGTACGTGTACACAGCCTTTGATCACATTTGCTGGAGGGTAACATTGCTATATGCATGAAATGTAGTTTTAAAAAAATTGCTAGCTCAAAGGTAGCAAGGACTTTTTGTTTAGTTCATTACTGTCATCATCTATAGGTCCTAGACAGTACTAGGTAAAGGAAATAGTTGTTAAAGTTTTCCTGAGTGGTGTGTGCACAGGATGGGAACTGTCTTCTATGGTAAGAGCTTGGCTAATAGGTTACTCAAGAGTTTTGAGCTTTGTTCCGGGGTGATATTTATAAAGTTAATCACTACTATTTCAGTAGTCTGAAATAAACTGAATAAACTTAGAAATGAAGAAATGCAAAACCATATAATGACCCTGAGTGGAAAAAGACACTCGCCCTTCAAAAAGGGAGGGGGATGCATTGTGTTACAACCTTAGTTGATGATGTGTAACATACACAACCTCGTTTGAATTGAGTCACTGACATATCAACTAGGAGTTTGATTCAAGGTATATTGTCCTAAAATGTACACTATGTATATTATCAGATGTATAATTATGTTAGAATTGACAGAAATCTCTAAAATAGTATTCATTTTCACAGGGCTTATTTCCTTTATGCATTTTTTTCTGACATTTTGCTGAAGAAGTTCCACAGGTGGTGTGTTCAGTTTTATTTCTATATGATTTTCTCTGCCAACTGATGAGGCAGAATGTACCAAGGGCAGCACTGCCAAATTCACTGTCTTCAAAGGTCCAAGAGTTTCTATCCTGTGTGAACTCTCTGACACCTACTGAAGTCTTATTTCTGGGGAAGGACTTTTCCACAGTCATTACAGTTCTACCAGATATGAGCTCACTGATGGTACGTGACCTAAGAAGCAGTGGTAGGGTTTATCTTTCCCCAAAAGGCTTTCCCAGTCTCTGTATTCATACTATGTCTCACAGTATACACTTATCAGCCATATAATAAGCTAGAAGGTTTTATTCAAGGGTTTTCTCCACCATGACTGTACCACAGTTTATTCCTGTATGTTTCTTGTGACATAAAATATGACGTAACTGATCACGGAAGGCACTACCACATTCACTGCATTCATAAGGTTTCTCTGTGCAAATTCTATTATCTGCTGAGGGTGGACATCTGGCACCCGGCTGTCCCACAATGGCTACCTTCCTATCTGCTAGAAGCCCACTGATGTGGAAGGAAGTCTGAGCTGCCACAGCAGGTATTTGCATGGTCACCATATTAACAGGGTTTTTCTCCTGTAAGAGTTCATTTGCATGTGAAGAGCTGTGAGTCTTTGAGAAAGGATTCTCCAACTTGACTGAACCTACACGTTTCTCTCTTGCATGAAGCATTCCCTTATGATAAACAAGGCATGACAAGTGGGAGAAGGCTTTCCCACAGTCAGAACACCCATATGGTCTCTCTCCTGTATGAGTTCTCCGATGTCTATTGAGGCATGACTTATCTCTAAAAGCCTTCCCACAGTCACTGCATGTATAGGGTTTCTCTCCTGTATGAATTCTCTGATGGTTAATGAGACCAGACTTGTGTGAACAGGATTTTCCACATTCAGTACATACAAAGGGAGTCTTTCCTGTGTGGAATCTCTGATGTGAGATGAGGCATGTCTTCTGGCTGAAGCCTTTCCCACATTCAGTGCATACATAGGGCTTCTCTCCAGTGTGAGTTCGTTGATGTATAAGGAGATTGCCCTTCTGAATGAAACCTTTCCCACATTCACTGCATATATAAGGTTTCTCTCCAGTGTGAGTTCGCTGATGTACAATGAGATTGCCCTTCTGAATGAAGCCTTTTCCACACTCACTGCATATATATGATTTCTCTCCCGTATGAGTTTTCTGATGTGCATTGAGCTGTGATTTCCAGCGGAATGTTTTGTCACATTCAGTGCATTCATACGGTTTTTCTCCTGTATGAGTTCTCTGATGCTCAGTAAGCCTGGACTTTCTGGAGAATGCCTTGTCACACAGACTGCATGCATGAGGCTTCTCTCCTGTGTGAACTCTCTGATGATTAATGAGCCGAGACTTCTTGATGAAGCCTTTTCCACAGTCGTTGCATACATAGGGTTTCTCTCCTGTATGAATTTTCTGATGAATAAGCAGCCGCGATTTCTTGGGGAAGGCTTTGTCACATTCAGTGCATTCATACCGCTTCTCTCCTACATGAGTCTTCTGATGCTCAGTGAGCCTGGACTTTCTGGAGAAGGCTTTCCCACATATAGGACATCCATGAGGTTTCTCTCCTGTATGGACTCTCTGATGATCAATGAGGCGAGACTTCTTGATGAAGGCTTTCCCACATTCAGTGCATACATGGGGTTTATCTGTCTTTTGAGTTCTTTGATGCTTAATGAATTGTAAATTTGTGTTTGTAGAATTTACACATTCAGAAAATTTAATTTCAGTATGAAAGTGCTCATGCTTTGTGTGGAGGAAGGATTTTGCATTTCTATTAACTTCAACAAGGTTCTTTACTTCATAGCTTCTGTTCCTGTTGACTAAACTTAAATTTGATTTCAAAGTTTTCCCATGTAAGTCAGATGTATCTTTCTGCCGTAAAGGAAAATTACTTTTACTCCGATGAACGTTTCCAAATGCATTATGTTTATGGTATTGTTCCATCCTCTTTAGACATCTTTGATTTTGCAAGTGCCCCAGTTGATGACCAGCATCTTTCTTGATTTCTAGGAAAGAAGAGAAGAATGAATCTTCCTTTGAGCTTGGTATAGAATAAAATTATTTCACAAACAGCTTTGGGTAGACTGACTTTATTGACAACACTATGACCTCAGTTTAAAGAAACTCCAAATAAATATGTTTGTTATCACCTGGACAAGAGTAAAACACTATAATCTAAACAAAGAATGCTAGAAACAAAAAATAATACAAACAAAGAAAATAAAAGGTAAAAACAGTCAGTGTATACACAGGGTTAGCTCATTCAAAATGAAACAATAGAAAGAATAAACAAATGGGACTTCATCAGACTAAAGAGCTTCTTCAAGGCAAGGGAAAACAGAAAAAAAACCAGCTCACTAATTGGGAAAAAATATTTACAAGCCACTTATCCGACAAAGGGTTAATCTCCATAATATACAAAGAACTCACACTGCTTAACAACAAAAAAACAAACAACCCGATCAAAAAATGGGCAGAGGACATGAACAGACATTTCTCAAAAGAAGATATGAATATGGCCAATAGACACATGAAAAGATGTTCATCATCGCTAATCATCAGGGAAATGCAAATCAAAACTACACTAAGATATCACCTTACCCCCGTTAGATTGGCAAAAACATCCAAAACCAAGAACGACAAATGTTGGAGAGGTTGTGGAGAAAGAGGAACCCTCATACACTGTTGGTGGGAATGCAAACTGGTACAGCCACTATGGAAAACAGTATGGAGATTTCTCAAAAAGTTAAAAATAGAAATACCCTATGACCCAGCCATCCCATTACTGGGTATCTATCCTAAGAACCTGATATCAGATATCTCAAGAGTCCGTTGCACCCCTATGTTCATCGCAGCATTATTTACAATAGCCAAGATGTGGAACCAGCCTACATGCCCAGAAACTGATGATTGGATAAAGAAGATGTGGTATATATACACAATGGAATACTACTCAGCCATAAAAAAAAAAAAAAAAAAGACGAAATTGGCCCATTCACAACAATGTGGATGGACCTCGAGGGCATTATGTTAAGCGAAATAAGTCAGTCAGAGAAAGACGAACTCTATATGACTCCACTCATAGGTGGAAATTAGTATATTGAGAAGGAGATCTGATAGGTGGTTACCAGGGAAAAGGGGGGGTGGGGGGAGGGTACGGAGGGGGAAGTGGTGTACCCACAACATGACTAACAAAAATGTACAACTGAAATTTCACAAGCTTGTAATCCATCATAACATTAATAAAAAAAAAAAAAAATGAGTAAATATAAATTTGGCTGCTTTCTAAATGTCACCTTATAAAGCATGGAGATAACAAAATAAAACCAAGTTACTATTAGCCCTAGACCACAGAAGAAAGAGGGATATTTGTTTCAAAATTACGTGGGACACATTCATATATCCACAAATCCTTATTAAATTATGACTATGTACTGTGCTGATGTACTGTGCTGATGATGAGGATATAGAAACATATTCCTTATTTTCACTGAGCATACTTTCTAGTTAGGGAAAACTGAACAAGAAAGCAGGGATCAAGGAGGCAGATACCAATTGTGAAAAGTGGTTTGAGGGAGCAATGGAGAACAAGGTGCAGGAAATCATGATATAATCTGGAGAGAGAAAAGACACGGCTCACTCATGGTTTCAACATGGGGCAGTTAACAAACATGAGGAATCAAGTATTATTCCTAATTATTTGACCATGGCCACTGGATAGGTGGGTTGTGCCTTTTAATGCGATGGGAAATATTACCGAGGTTTGGAATTTGGGGAAATCAAGTATGTATTTCAAAGCATATCAACCTTCAGATGAGTTTTAGATATCCAACACAGACATGAAGAACTCAATTGGATGTACAAATCTTGAGAAAGGTCTTAACTGGAGATAAGAATGTGGAAATCATTAGTATACAAAGACAGAGGACTGGATGAGATCATGTTTGAAAAAACGTGAAAACTGAAACAAGATGAAGGCATGGGACCAAGTTTATAGTTACTGTAGCATTAAGAGTTTGGGTATTAAAAAAGCCCAGTGAGGAGTACCAAACACTGTCTATACTGACAAGGGAAATAAACATTTCTATACTAAGAAAACTACAGTCATGCCTCGCTTAACAACAGGGGTACTTCCTGAGAAATGTATCCTTAGGTGATTGTATCGTTGTGTGAACATGATAGAGTGCACTTACACAAACCTAGATGGTATATCCTACTACACACCTAGGTTATACGGAACTAATCTAATGGGACCACCATTCTATATGCGTATCTGGTCTGTTGTGGACCAAAACGTCATTATGCGGTACATGACTGTACAAGTGTTTTAGGAGCTCTGTGCCAGGAACCAGGGCCAAAGACTGAATATGTATTTCTTTTATGACAATATCACACTAGGGAACTGTCACCTTTTTCAGTCACATTTTGTACCTGTACACATGTGATATTTAAATCGTTCCCATTTCAATGTAATGATTCCCAAACCCACATCTTGCCACTAACAGCATCTTCTTTCAAAATTCTACATAGATATCTTGCTTTCCATCATTTAAAGGGTCCTAAAAGATCACACTTCTGATCCTGGACCAGGATGCTTGGTAGTTTTGCTTTTCATTTTTCTTAGAACTCCAGAATGTACTTTACTATTGTGACACTGCTGCTATTCAGTGAGAAGGAAAGACTACATATCCAAGGATAAACAAGTCCAACTTACAACCCCATCATTCTACCTCACTTACTGACAAGGTCCACAAAAGCCTGGAAATAAAATGCACGTTGCCAAAGATCATCCCATTTATCCACATTCACACTCCACTAGTTCTTCAACAAATACCTCCTAACATTGGCCTTCACGTGGCTGGCTTCAGGCCAATCTTTTTTCCAACAGTCCCCACATGGCCTTGCATATTTCCAACTTCACACCTTCATTCTTTGCCCTTCATCATCTTTATTCAAATCCTAGATGTGCCTCCTCTCTATCATCCTCCCATTCTATGTCACTGTAAGCTCTGTTTCCCCTAAATTTCTAAAGTATTCCCCAACTTTACTGTTCATTTGGACAATTAACTTCCCATAGCCCTGAACTATAGCAAAAGATGCCTCATTTGAAAGCTAAACTTCTACATCTTATATGCAGATTTGTCCTCTATTTGCTACTAAAATCTTATCCTAGGCTGTATTGCTTTATTTCTCACTAAATTCAATCTCTTCTAGCACATATTAAGCTTGTGGTTCATGAACGAGGCTCAAGAGAGCCTGCTTACAGCATTATATATAGTCCAGCCCAGGCTGTGACCCCAAATCTATCAAGAACACACTCTCAAAAGCAGAGGTCTAGATTCAAGCGTTAGGAAACCATGCATTTAAGCAATTCTTGTCTTTCTGATTGCTAGTCATCCAAGGCTCTTCTCAATCTGTACTCATATCATAGGAGATCTCACTTAGTCCATATTTCTATCTCTAGTCCTAAACTCTCCCTGAACTCCTGGGGTATATCCAAATGCAGCAGAACGCTCCACTCGGATGTGAACAAACCCACCTAAATTACAATGTCCAAAACAGAACTTGATTTCTCAACCCAACATCTCCTTCTCCACCTCAGGAAATGGCAACGCCACTCCTCCTGGGACTCATGCCAAAAACCTTACCATCATCCTTCATTTGTATTTTTCATTCACACCTGTTACCTACTTCAATAGAAAACTCTTTCTGTCCTCCTTTATATACACATTCAGAAGCTAACCAGCCCTCACCCCTTCTACCCAGGTCAAAGACAAGCATTCTGTCTGTACTCCAGCAAGAAGCTCCCAACTGGATTTCAGGCTTCAACCTCTGATCATTACTGTCTCCTTTCTACAAAGTAGCCAAAGTGATTGTTTTAAATATAAATTATTTCATGTCACTCCTCTACTGAAAACTACCTAGTGTTTTCTCATCTCATTATTTTAAAAAGTCAAGTCCTAGGAGCCAGTCTGGTGGCACAGCAGTTAAGTTCACACCTTCCGCTTCGGCGGTCCAGGGTTCGCCAGTTTGGATCCCAAGTGTGGACCTACGCACCACTTGTCAAGCCATGCTGTGGCAGGTGTCCCACATGTAAAAACTAGAGGAAGATGGGCACGGGTGTTAGCTCATGGCCCGTCTTCCTCAGCAAAAAGAGGACGATTGGCAGTAGATGTTACCTCAGGGCTAATCTTGCTCCAAAAAAAAAAAATCAAGTCCTTTAAATGCCCTTGAAAGGTCCTACATGACCTGTCCACCTACCACACTGACCTTATCTCCCATCCACTGTCCCTCTTGCTCCCTCCGCTGTATTCACACAGGCTTCCTTGAGGTTCCTCAAACATATTTCTGCCATGGGCCTTTGAACTTGCTATTTTGTCTACTTTGGAATGCAATTCACCCAAAGCACCTCCTCATATCCCTCATATAGCTGCTTAAAGGCATCTCACCAGAGAGGCATTCCCATTCCTAGAGGACCTAAGATTACAGTGCCTACGCTACATTCCTAGCTGCTAAGAGCCGCTCCTGGGCCCCCTCACACAATATTCCATTTTGCAGTTTTATTAATCTTCCTGACACTTTCACAAGACATCATATTTATATATTTGCTGTGATGGATTGTGTGTCTCCTCCTTTTAACATGTAATCTCTAAGAAGAATTTTGTTGTTGTTGTTCACAGCTGTCAGTGCCAGTGTGTAATAGGCTATCAAAAAACATTTAAGGTAATCAGAAAGTATTTAAAGCAATGAACCAAGGAAAGATTCTCATGTAGGGAGCACAATGGGAACACAACTAAATATAGTTGACTTTGAGTTTACAAAAAGGAAAGCGAACTCTGTATGAGCAAGATGATACCATATCACAGAGGTCGTTGACAGAAGAGAGATTTCCATCTTGAATGACTAGTAACATGATTAATTGGGCCTCAATGTCCTCAGACTATCATAAGGAAAAGGAAAGATTCAAGGTAATATATCCAGCCCACCAGTATCGTGTAAGAATAACTAAAATAATGACCAGAATAAACTACAAGAGCAAGTTAAAGCATAGCAGACATGAGGTTTAGTGCTGTGATTTCGGTGGAGAATAGCGAACGAGAAATTTTAAGAAATCAACAGGAATAGCAAAGACTTTAAGTAATACAAACTGAGGATGGAGGGAAATGTCCAGGAAAAATCACACTTTGCCTGCCCCTAAATCCCTTGGAATTTCCTAGGTGACAGGAGTGTCTTTTGTTCTAATGAGGCGACTCTGGATGACTCCTGGATGGGGCCAGTCACCAGAAAGACCAAGTCATGATGAGAAGCCTGGACTTTTCAGCCAACCCCCCTTCTCTGGAGAGGGGTCAGGGGCTGGAAAGAAGTTAATGATCCATTGTGCCTATATGGTGCAGCCTCCATAAAATCCCAAAGTACAGGGCTCAGAAAGCTTCTGGGTTGATGAGCACGTGGAGATTCGTGGAGAGCGGCATGCTCAGAGAGCATCGACGCTCCAAACCCCTTCCCTCATACCTCCCCCTATGCATCTCTTCCATCTGGCTGTTCCTGAGTTATAATATGCTTTTATAATACCCCAGTAACCAAGTAAGTAAAATGTTTCTCTGCGTTCTGTGAACCACTCCAGCAAACGAATCAAATCCAAGGAGGGGGTCATGGGAACCTCTGTCTAGAGCTGGTCAGTCAGAAGCACAGGTGACCACCTGGACTTTTGACTGGCGTTTGAAGTGGAGGCACCGGCAGTCTTGCAGTACTGAACCCTTAACCTGTGAGTCTGACGCTATCTACAGGCAGACAGTGTCAGAACTGAGTGAAACTGTAGGACACCCAGCTGGTGTCGCAAAGAATTGCTTATTGTGGGGAAAACCCCCAAAGCATCTGGTGTGACAAGTGTTGTGAGTGTGGTAGTGAGGTGAGAGTAAAGGAGACACACAGGAGGAGGACCGAGGTTTACTACACAGTCAGGATATATGATGTAAGTAACAGAAGGTACTACAGACCAAATGTTTATGCACCACCCCAAATTTATACGTTGAAATCCTAAGCCCCAATCAAAGATGCGGGTAGATGTTAGGAAGGGAAATCAACATTGTCCAAAGGCGCAGGAAGGTGCAGCAGCCAGAAGACAGTGCTAAAATCAAACATCTCTCTTTGGAGAGAGGCACGGAAGCGGGAATTTCATAGCAAGAAAAGTAGAAGGAACAGGTGTTGATACAGTGAAGACGGGGGAAGAAGCATGGCAAGATTTGAGAATTCTAAGAAGAAACCTACAGGGGGAAAACAATCAAGACATAGACAAAATAAATAGGGATCGAATCCAAAAAGAGGTATGTTCCTCTAAACGCCTAAAAGAAAAAGCTCTTCCATGGGAGATTCGTGGAGGCTATGTTTATATGTCCTCAGACACCCTCACAGCTGTGACAACTCTGAATGACTAGAATATGACTTCCTTGGCTGCCCTCCTTGTTGGTTCTCTCTCACCTGGACAAGTTCGTCTGTGGATGCCATCTTCTGTTGTCCACAGTTCTCCTTGTTCCAATCTGGAGAGTGCATCTGGCTTGCTGGCTTGATACCCTGTTCATGGGAAATGACAGAAGAGGCAGGCTCTTTGAATTGGGCTGTGGCCTGCCAACGCAGAACAGTGTTATCTTTTGGGAACTATGCAATTTGCAGGTTGGCAAAGTAAAGGCTTTTCTCTCAGGAAAGGGCACATTATACTCTCTAATCTGGAACCAGAGAGGGAACTGAAAATCTACCACTTCAGAGCACCCCATACACTCCAGAAGTTTCCAGAAGCTGAGAATGGAAACACCACTGACTAGGAACCCTCTGAGCGACACAGGGGAGCGGTCCTCACCCACGGACACCAGGTTGCTATAGTTCTCCAACATCACATCCCGGTACAGGTTCCTCTGAGCAGGGGCCAGGAGCTGCCACTCCTCCCAGGTGAACTCCACAGCCACGTCCTCCAGTGTCAGCAATTCCTGTAATTACACGGTCCTGTTTAACGTGAGTGTTTCTCTAGTTATTGAAATAGAAGGAACGTGAAGGAAGTTATCCTGCTCATTTTCACCATATAGGCTGCATCTATATACTCAGGTGTTTTGAATTTTTTAAGCTACACTGTTAAAGAAGCCAAATTTATCCATGTTCAAACCTATGTCTAGAAAAATATTCTGTAATTGTGCAGTCAACCATCATTCAACAAATCAGAAATTTCTGTAATAAGTAGTCATTAAATCCTCTTGCTAAACTAGAAACATTCGCAATATATATATTTGAAGCATTTGCTACATATATATATATTTTTGAAGCAAGCAAATATTTGCTAGGCATTAAATTTATTCTAAGATATCAGGATGAATAAACACATTCCTATATTCACCATGAATCTTCATAACCATTATCAGAATCAACCATGAAGAAACTCCAAAAGATACAATTATAAGATACTATATATTAAATAAGTATGTTTTATATGTCAGGAGGAATAAAAGCTTCTTTCCAAAACTTATTCAAAGAACCAGACTACTGAAGAACATTAAGCAGGCCAAGAAAATAAACAGCATCCTTCAAAAAACAGATATATACATATAATTTATATTTACACTACCAGGCAGGTACACAGCATATTAGATACACTGAGGAGATAATGAACTGGAAGGTAAATCTGAAATTACTCAAAATGCAACACAAGGACAAAATAACAGGATATAGAAAAGACAGAATAATAAATATAAAGGACAGAGTGAGGTCTAACATCTCCCAATTCATGAAAGTTTACGAAAGTTTATGAAGGCACTATCCGAAGATCTAAGGGCTGAGATAGACGCATCTGTATATATCTATACAGACACAGATGGACACACAGGTGCAGCGACAGGACGTACACAACTACTGCCCATTTGTTCAGCCACACGAGGGGACTAGGAAAGAAGTGCATAAGGAGGAATCTTACTTTTTTGCTCTATGTACTTTGTATCACTGGAGTTTTAAAAATGTACACAGGCACATTTGTATGATTAAATTTTAAAAAGGCAATAAAAGATGAGGCAGGAGGGACTAGCTCTGAACACAGGGAAGGAGCGCGTACTATCTTAGATTGGGAGAAGTTCTAAAGCAAACCCTCTGGGATCCCCAGAATTTGATCAGGTAACAGTACTTTTAATGCCCCACTGCCAAATCTGAACTCAAACACCAGTTCAGCCATCTGTTCATACAGGACCTTTGAAAGTCATATAATTCTTCATTTTCTTAGGTCATCTAGGTTTTATTCTCAGATTAACCTGACTGCTGCAAGGCCAGGTCCACGGGTCACCTTATTATGGTCCCGTGAAGAACTGTGCCTACTGAATTCTCTTGGTCTGTTCTCAAAGGTGGTCTCTGAGGAACCCAGCTTTTGCATTTATGAGAAGGCTGAGATTAAGGACACTGTCTACCATATTACCTCTACGAAGAACCATTAAAAAAAAAAGCCCTGAGACATAAGTGCCATGGAATATATGTGACACCCTCTGAGGAACTGGTCTGCTTTCTCCTCAGGGTCAGTGCATATCCTGTAATCATGATTCTCAGCTTGTGATGGCTGTCAGAGATATGAGATATAAGCTGACAGCTAATGTAACCCGTACGATGCTCTTGTCACACATAACATTAGAACATTAGTCATTTAGTGTAGATCCTATGAACTATCCCTGATCCTACTTTGCCTTGATGTCGAAGTTAGAGTCTAAATTTATTTCTGCACAAATCCTACTTTACCAACTTACACTCTTCCATTTAACTCAACTGACTTTTAAAGTCTTCCAGAAATCAATCATAGAATGAAGGAAAGAATAAAGCAAATCAAAAGTCACCTGATCCTTGATCATTTTCTTCTGTTATTGGGAAATAATGGCCAGTAACCGGGATGCTGTGTCTTTAGTCTCTTCTTGAACTGCCCTAAATTTCCGGTTAGAAAGCTTAGTCTCTGGTCAACGATGTCCCCACAAATGATGACAGCCAGGTCCTGAAACCTCCTCCTCACTTCACTTGATGTATCTTGCTCCTGGAGCCAAGACCTTTGGGCTGAAAAGTAAATTCACTTTGAGTATAAATTTCCTCTGCGCCCAGATGTCATCACTGCCACTGTCCCTTTATTTGGAGCCCCAGAGACTATTACACTCTGGAGGAATAAAACGAAAGATTCTGACTGTGTGGGTAGCATGTCTTCCTTGTGTGAAGTGGAAGTGGGGTGACTGTGAGAGGGGAGATGGGAAAGGAGAACAAGCACGATACGATGCCCCCACAGCAAGGGAATTCTCATACAGAGTGGTTTTTGGAAAGAAAATATACAAAAGGTGAGGATCTGGACATCTATTCCTTTAGAACCAGGTGTGCTCATGTACCTATTCAGAAGTCTGTATACACCTAATGTGTAGACACACCTCAGTGTCAAATTTACGAAGCAAAGCATTACCTAACAGACCATCTTCACTAATCATTCTGTGAAAGAAACAAACAAAGGAAAACCAATAGAAAAAAATGTAAACATACAGAACAAAACTATGGGGGCCGGCCCCGTGGCCGAGTGGTTAAGTTCGCACACTCTGCGTGGGCGGCCCAGAGTTTCACCAGTTTGGACCCTGGGCGCGGACATGGCACTGCTCATCAAGCCATGCTGAGACGGTGTCCCTGACAGCACGATCAGAAGGACCTACAACTAGAAAATACAGCTATGTACTGGGGGGTTTGGGGAGAAGAAGAAGAGAGGGAAAAAAAAGAAGATTGGCAACAGATGTTAGCTCAGGTGCCCATCTTTAAAAAAAAAAAGGAAAAACTATGATTTGTGGATATATATACATTTAGTAAAAGTATACAACCATGCATTATATAAAATAAGTTCAAGAAAGCAGTTAGTTTTGGGCAAGGAAGAGGGGCATGGACTACAGGATATAACAAGATGCATTTGCATCAACTTATTTCTTCAAAAAAGTGCCAATAACAAAAAAAATCACGTACATCACGGAGGAAAATCTCACTGAGTGAAAATGGCAGAGTAGGAAGTTCCAAGGGCTCATCCCTCCACTGAAACATCAAAGTATCAAGTAAAAACTGTCAGAACCCTGACAAACAGTCAGAGGTTCACAGCAACAGAGAGAACGCTGAATCAAGAAAAAGGCATCTTAAAAATGGTAGGAAAGCTCTGTGCCATTTTTATTTGCCCTTCCTTCACTCCCTCCCCAGTTTGGTGACGGTCTTGGAGACGGCAGCCGGCATTGCCAGAGCGGGACCCTGGATCTTGGTCCTGGAAGGAGCAGAGCAGACCTTATTCGAAAAGAATCGTGTTTGTCTGTTCTAACCTGTCTGGGGCCTACCTGAAGGACGGATGCAACGTGCCCATCCCTGTTTTTCCTAATTTGGAACTCACTCAGGGAGGATAAGCAGCGGGCATTTCTCAAAAACACCGCAAGGCAGACAGACAACCTGCAGCTGCCTGGAGCAAAAGATTACAGCGGAGGCATAGCTGAAAGGTTGGGAGGAAAAGCTAGGAAGAGAGTTTCTTTGGGAAATTAGGCCATTCAAAAGCACCAGTGTATAGTGGGGAATTTATAAAGCCACGTACATTCACAGGGCAAGAAACCTGTTCAGAAAAGACATGAGAAGACCCTAAGCTTTCCCTCTGGCTGATCTCTATGCTCAGTGCAAGCAGGAAATGAAGGCTAAGGCAGGGTTGTAAATGGCCTAGCTAAGCAGTGAAGAAGTACCCCAGGACATAACACACACCATGGAAACACTGTACTGAGTGAGTGAAACAAGCCAGACGCAAAGGTCACATATTGTACGATTCCGTGTATATGCAATATCCAGAATAGGTAAATCCATAGAGACGGAAAGCAGATTGGCAGTTGCCAAGGTCTGGGGAAGGGGGAAATGCAGAGCGACTGCTTAATGGGAACAGGATTTCCTTTTGGGGTGATAACAATGTTCTGGAACTAGAGAGAATTGGTGGTTGCACACCACTGTGAATTTACTAAAAGCAGACTTTAAAATGGATAATTTTACGTTTGTGGATTTCACCTTAATTAAAAAAAAAAAATCAAACACATCCTACAAATGACCAGTGAAACAATAAGTACTTTGTCTAAAAGCAAGAGCATGGCTTGGATGAGCAGGATTGCCACCATTATCTATAACTATTCTGGAAATGCTATCCAGTTAATTTGACAAAGAATAAAGTAAGATTAATCAATACTAGAGAACAGGAAGCAAACCAATATGATTAAGCAAAAGTCAAGAGTTTCAGTGATTTCAGTGGACATCTATCAAAAATGACTTTTTAGATGGCTGATTACAGAATTTATATCTAAAAATTGATAGCATTCCAAAACACACACTTATAGCAGCGTTACATGATGGAATATTTTTGGGAAATAGTTTAACACTTTGTATTGACTACTTTCAGGAGTTATTATTAGAATGCAAAAATCCACTTGTAGGAATTTTTGCAAAGGAAACAACGGCACATACATGCAAAGTTGATATGAAAGTATTATTTACCTCTATTAATAGAGAATTAATTGAGTGAGTAAAAGTAGACACAACCAGTGAAATACTATGCAGCTATTAAAAATGCTAACAATATATATTTAGTGAAAAGACACATACCTCAAAGTTATGTATAGCATAAGCACATAAAAAGATGCTCAACATCACTGGTCTTCAGAGAAATACAAATCAAAACCACAACTGAGATATCACTTCGTACCCACTAGGATGGCATAATAAAAACATGAAAATAACAAGTCTTGGTGACCATTTGGAGGAAGTGGAACCCTCACACACTGCTGGTGGGAAGGTAAAATGGTGCAGCCACTTTGGAAAACAGTCTGGCAGATCCTCCAACAGTTAAACATATTTACCATATGACACGGCAGTTCCACTCTAGGTTTATATCCAAGAGAAGTAAAAACATGTCCACACAAAAGTTTGTGGCAGCATTATTTATATCAGCCCAAACGTGGAATCAAGCCAAAGATCCATCAGCTTATGAAAGGAAAGCACAATGTGTTATCGCCACATAATGGAAAATTATTCAGGAATAAAAAGGAAATGAAGTACGCATACATGCTACCACAAGGAGAAACCTCCAAAACAAGAAGCCGGTCACAAAAGACCACATGTTATACGAAACATGCAGAATAGGCAAATCCATAGAGACAGAAAGGAGATATGTGGTTGCTTGGAGGTGGGGAGAATGGAAGGATAAGGGGTGGTAACTAGAGGGTTTCCTTTCAAAGTGACGAAAATCTTCTAAAATTGACTCTGGTGACGGTTGCACATAACCGTGAATATACTAAAAACCGCAGAATTGTACACTTTAAACAGATGAATTGTACCAAAAGTGAATAATAAAGCTATTATTAGAAAAAAAAAAAGGCTATGAGTAGACCTCTAATTACACGCTTACTGAAGTATTTAGGGGAAATGTATAAATGTTTGCAACTTATGCTGAAATACACAAAAATGTAAAAAGATGGATTAATGACGACTCGAGGAGCGAAGTATGGATAGGTAATGTGATAAGGAAACAATAAAATCATGACAGTAAAATCTAGGTGATAGGCATACAAGTATTCAAATGTAAAATTCTTCAAATTTTGCTATACGTTGAAAATTTTCAGAATAAAATCATGGGAACTGGGAAGCTCATAATAATAAGAGTTCAATGAGATGAGCAGAAACAAAAATATTTTTAAGTAATTGCTCTTCTATGTAATGGTAAACTGAAAGAAGAGAACAAAAAGGTCAAAAATAAAAAGACACCATTCATAATGGCAAAAAAATTAAAAATCAAGGTGGAGATGAGAAAGAAGGAACCACACCCTTGGGTAAATGCAGAATCATAACCTGTTCCCAGTAGTGATAACTGAATCTTTGAGCATTTAAATTGTATCTAAATGAATGCACACATTGAGTGATTTCAGTCATAACGGCACGGGTTTGCCTTTTACTGAAATTTTTTAAAAAATTTTTTAAAGAAAAAATTTTATTATACCAATTTTTATGATATGAAATTAAACGACGAGGCGAATTTTACCAATATTTCAGCAGTTTAATGCAATTATGAAAATCAAGCATAGAACAATGAAAACTAAAAGGAAAATACATGAAAAACTTTAACAAACGTTACACTGGGGAACAGAAAAGGGGTAACAGATGTTATTTTACTTGCGTTAGAATGATGCTCAAATATGTACACGAGTGTGTGTGTACGCATACACACAGTCAACTTGCAGGAAAGACAAAACCCTCATCTTTAGCAGAAACCTTACCACTTTAGACGTGCTTAATCCTCGATCTCCAACGAAGCTTTCATATTTACAGGGCCGAGAGGAAGAGACGTGGGAAGCCAACGGCGATTTGCCATCTAGGCGGTGAAGGACCTGAAGGACCGAGGGGGAAACGAACGTTGGAACCTCAAACCAGCACCAACCAGCTTCAGCCCTCTCAGTGACTGACACACCTGGACCCCCCCAAGCAGCAGTCACACTCCCTTGGTATAATCCCGAAACCTGGACCAGACACCCGGATGCACTGACCATGAACCCCCGCTCCTCAGTCACTGAACCGCACCTTAAATCCCGAATCCGGACCACACACAGCTTTTACTGACAAAACTACTCCCCACCCCAGTCCTCGATCACCGAGCACTAAAGAGACCAAACTCTGACCCCGGACTTAAAATCGTTGATCTCCACAGGCCTTTAATCACTGACCACCAGAATCCTTCAGGACTGACGCCAAAAGCACCCCAACCAGACACCCCAGTCACCGACTCCCACCTGCTTCTTCTCCGCCCACGGACTCCACTCCATTCAGACACCCACAGACACCTCGACCCTCTCATCCTCCTCCACCGAGACAGCCACACACACCCCCGATTTCCTCGTGACCCCAAACGCGACCTCCTAGAAGCTGCCCTTCCGTGAATCTTTATTCTGCTGCGAGCCTCGCCCACCCTCCGCGCCCGCCTACGGCGGCCGACGAGGGTCTGAGACGTTTGTACGGAGCACGGACACTTGGATTTCCGGCTTTACCCTGGGAAGTAATATGTCCGCGCCCAAGTAGCCGCGGATCCAGGGAGCGGCCATCTTTCAATATTTGACGTACAGAAGGCGAAGCGGCCCTGCCGGCCAGAGTACACAGGGAAGGCTCGGAACGATGAAAAGCCACTGAAACAACCCCATTTCTCGGCACTTTACACCCTGCGCCGCAAACTGCGTTGATTTTCAGAGGCTCGAGGTTACACAAGACAAACATGCGGTGGGCTGCGTCCACCACAAGAGCTGTGGAGAGAAGTAATCCACGTTGCACAAAGAAAGATTTGGGCACGACACAGGGGGCGCAGCCGTCTTAGAAGTTAGTGTCCGTACAAAATGTCTTTTTAGCACAGGAAAAAGAGCAATCGTATAGGCCAAAAGGCAAATTCCTCAGGAACGCTTCTGGCTGAAAGCGGAGGGCAGGAGGAATATTATTATAAGGATGGAAAAGAGTCTGGAGAAGCACTCACTATAGGGAGATACTGATAACGCCATCAAAGGAAGTGAAGAACTGTGATTCACAGAAAGCTAGCTTAACGTTGCGGGCAGGACATGGTTACCAACCATTAAAGGTGAGGAGAGCGGTCCGGAGCCAATGGGGAGAGGGAATCCGATGAGAGGCGGGAGTTTTTCCACCTGTAGTCCCCGGCTTCCCTAGTGCCAGGGGTGGAGCCAGTATCAAGGGCGGGGCTTTGTCAGAACTGAAGGCCAGAGTTTCTGGAAGGAATAAGTAAGTCAACTCTAGGGAGAGTAAAAAGTTGTGCAAGAGAGGAAAAGTGAACATAGTATTTGTCGACTGAAATAAAGAGTCTTGGGAAAGGTTAATTAAAGGAGTCTATTTGATAGTCAAAGTGAGGAATTCGAATCTCAGGAAACAGTCCAACAGGGTATTCTGAGGAACTGCTCCAAGGTCCATAGATATGACTGTAGTTTGTATACTTTTTTTTAACAAAGCAGTGTATGTGCAGAAAAGGGCTTACACATCTAATATTCACATACTTCAAAGACACCATAAATGAGCTTTTCAGTTATGCATCAAACAGGGCTTGGAGTATTATTGTTATCTATGTGTGGAAGGAGGCAAGGGCCAGGGTGGTTACTTTTTCCTGCAATCTCTAAGAAATGCAGCTGGGAAACGTGAAATCGAGGTACCCTTTATGTTTTCCTGTTGTGGATGTCTCCAGCTGATGTCTTTATCATGGGATGTGGGGTTTCAAGGTCATTCTAACAGGCTTAGAATGGCCTGCATGGCTGCTTCACAATACAGCATGGATTTATGTACTCACTTTAAGCCCATGCAGCTTGCTTGCTAGATTCGCCTGATAGACCAGGGAGAGGGGTCCCAGTTTAGATTACATATACTACATGGCTGAGCTATAAATAGTATTTACAGAGTCATCATAACGTAAACACTAAATCTGATCCAACCAAAATTAACAAATAACTATATTGGAAGAATGGGGGAAAGGAAATGCTTGGGCGTGGAGGAGTGTGTTTGTAGGAGAGTTGTTTTCAAGCTTCCTTCATGATAAACCTATAGAAAATGTCCCCAAATGAAAAATCCATTATCAGTATATCCAAGTTACTTACAATATGCAAAGCTTTGAAAGGGTAAAAAGCTTTACAAAACTAACTCCTAAACTTAAGAGAATTGCAAAATGAAACTGAGAATCCTATGAGGCAGGAATTCCACTCCTAGATATTTACTCAAGAAGACTGAAATGATATGTCCTCACAAAGACTTACACAAGAATATTCATAGCACCTTTATTCGTAATAGCCCCAAACAAAAAGCAATCCAGGTGTCCATCAATATATGAACGGGTAAGCAAACTGTGGTATATCATACAACGGAATACAGATGTATGCAACAACATATGTTTGCCCAGGTTCAAACTCCTCACTTTGATTTCTGAATAAACCCCACTAATATCTACCTGGACTCTATTTCAGTCAACAGCTATTAGTTTCAAGTTGGAGTTCTTGAGAAAGGAAGGGTAGCAGCCAGTAAAGCATTCATTAATAGAACATTTTCGGACAACCATGTAGAATTATCTACCCAATTAAAAATTTTCATTCTCTTTGACTCGACAATTCCAGTTCTAATCACTTCTTCACTAGAAATTATATGTGAAAACATTTGAGTTGAGATAAAGCCTGCACAAAAATTTCTACCAACTATTTCTGGGCTTCTATTCTTCCCCATTTCACCACCCCTCACCTTGGTTAAAAGCATAGCCCCGGCCTCTCTCTTGGCTCTATCCTTCCAGGAGCCCTTTCTCTTCACCGTTCACCAGGACATGTCATCTAGCACCCACCACCAATCCTGGTTGGAGAAGATCTTTTCCTTCAACTCAATTTGTTTACTCTTTGTCCACAGTGAGTCAAGCTGCCTTCCTTGTACCACCTTGGCTTATCCAAACCCTATTCTGTCCTCCAGAAGCATTCCCAGAGTTCTCTCCACCTGCTTCCAGCCCTCTAAAGGACGACTTCCTTTCCTGTACGGATATTCGCACCTTTTTCAAGATGGCCGCGCCCACTGTAGTGCTGGGCTGCTGCTCACGTACCAGCGGCAAAGAGGGGAGGCGGACATTGTTGGGCTTGGTGAGCCTTGCTGAAGGGGATGGACCCCTGGTCCCCCATAGACAGGCTCGAGCACGCACATCGCCCTTGGCGATGCTGGTGATTGACGTAACGTGGACAAGTAACGTTTTCGTGGGCAGGAAAGTGGTTGTACGGACGGTCTTTCAAGATGGCGGGCCCCATGTAAATCCGCTAACAGGGCGCCGCCATACTCTCTCATAATGTCTTTGTCTGAAAGACCTGAAAGCTGAACGGAATGTTTGTCCGTGGAAGGACGTCCCGGGGTGGTGGTTGGCAGCCTGCAGACTCGGGTGCCACAGAGGTTAAACTTGACCAGTGAGGTGGAACAGCAGGGTTTCTTGAGTCTGAAGCCGAATTGGTGGACCGTGGCTTTTTCTACCCACCCAGCTGGTGCGCAAAGACTCTCTTGAGGGGTCTCATTTTCTTGTTTTGGGAGCGGAGTCAGGTTGAGCTGGGTTTGTGGAGATTTGTGGTTTGTGATGGGGAGAGCTGTGGGGAGTCCTTGAGAGGAGCCAGCCGCTGTGGGGCGGGGGATGCATTCCGTGATTGAGGGAACGGGATGGTCGGGGATTCGAGTGGCCTGGAGGAAGATTGGAGAGGCTCGGGGTTAGCCTCTGTGGAGGGGGTGAGTGTCTGGGGCAGTCTTGGAGGCAAAGCAGTGATTGGCGTGACGTAGGGGGTGGTTCTGTGATTGGGATGCACTTGGGGGATAGGTCGGTGATTGGGGTGTCTTTCAAGAATGTCAGGAATTGGGGTGTCCTTGAGGATGTGTCAGTGCCTGAAAAGTTTTCTGGGGGAAGATCAGTTGTTAAGACGGCCTTGGAGGGGGATGTCAGCGACTGGAGCATCCCTGGAAGAAGATCAGTTGACCGGGTCAGTGATTGGGACGTCCTTGGGAGTGCTTACTAATGGGAGTGTCCGTGAAGGGACGTCAGTGGATGAGATATCCTTGGTAGGTAGTTCAGTGTTTTTGATGTTTTTGGCTTAGGTCCATGTTTGGGACAGACTTAGGGGAGGAGGTCAGTGACTGGGTCATCATTGGGGGTGGTCAGTAAATGGAGTGGCCTTGTGCATGTTGACAGCTGCTTGGGGCAACTTTGTTTCTTGTGTTTGAGGGTCTCCAATGGTCATTGAGAGTCATGGGGGTCTGAGTGTTTGGGTCTGGGTCTGGACAGACCAGTGACAATCTGACAGAACTCATCAACTATGAACTGAAGTAGCTGTGTGGTCCATATTTTGGGTATGATGCCGTTAGGCATTGACACGCAAGAGATTTATGGGAGTTGGAGCTTGAGAGGTCTCTGCGTTTTGGAGGGTTTTAAAGCTCATTGACTTCTCATAGGTTGTATTAGTGCCTTCTTCAAAACTTGCTTTCTAACTTAACCCAAACCCACCTCTCACTGTCTCCACAACAATGAACAATGCTTTGAAATGATCAAGGTCTAAACAAATCTAAAGTAAAATGCTTATTATGAAAAGATGTGGTGTCTGGCCCTCTGGCCTCCAAATTTGCTGCATATTTCTCTGGGATCTTCCCTTCTTGGTCCTCCACATACGTGAGAGGACATTCCTACATCCAAAATCCTGATAGCCAGAGATACACAGTGTTAAAATTTTGGTATATTTCCTTTTCCATACTTTTCTATGACTCATTTTATTACAAGGCTGTGATAACACTGCATATGTAGTTTGTAATTTGCTTCTTAAAAGAAACATAGCCTTGTGTGATAAAATTGTTCCAGTATTACTGACTTTTGGTACAAAGTCTTGTTGATAGCTGCATGGTATCCTATGTTGTGGATCTTCTTGCAATGTTGACTGAAGTTACTTCAAATCTTTGCAATAATTTGCATAGACTTGACGTATTGAACTATTCATATGGATCTGGACATTACTTGTTAAGTTTATTCCTTAGACTATATCTATGTTTGCTGCAAATAGCTTCTCTTTCCCTTGTACTTTTATTATTTTTTATTTTCTGGTAGATATAAAAGCAGCTAATTTAAAAAAATATTTTCTCTTTCTTTTCCTCACTGAACTCTTATTTTACTAATGTGTTTCAGTTCATTCTTGTAGGTTTTCCAGATAAGCGGTCAGAACACCTGCAGGTAAGTTTAGCTCAGAGAAAAGAATATAGAATTTGGATTTGGGCTGACATAGGTTTTTATCTATATTCTGCCACTTACTGTGTGAACTTGGGCAAGTTTTTCAACCTCTCTGAGATTTTTTTCCCATTCATTTAAAAAAAAATCACTACCAACTACTCAGACAATTAAAGTACCTAGCACATAATAGGTACCCAAGACAGGTTAGCAAGCGTTATTCTGGTGTTTGTACCTGTTTCTCTGGATTTTTTAGGCTTTTAAAATGTTCTCATTTGACTTTGTTTTCACCCTATGTCTTTATAACAGTCTTTCTCTAAATGTCGGTTTAGTTTTGAGTACAGTTTTGGTAAAATTACATAATTTAATGAAGATAGCTTTGTTTGTGTTTCTTTATTATAAAATAATTATGTGTTTGTTGTAAAATAAACCATTGGGTAATGTGTATTACTTTTTTTTCTTTAGACTACCCTATTAACCTACCAGCTGAAGAAAATACAGTTAAATTTTAGATATTCATAAATGTGTGTGTATCTAAAATACGTACATACCTACAAATAAGGACTCACACAACTCTGAAAAACCTTTTTTACTCATAGTTGCAGTTTATTATAGCAGTGAATTTCTGTAATCGCCAGGTCCTGGCTTCCCGGGATTATGTAGTTCCTATGAGGGAAAGAAGTGAAGGTACCAAGATCAGCACTACATGCTTGACCAGAGACCAGTTAGAGCTTCAGAGAAGAGCCCAGAATCAACAACAGAGCAGATATTAGAGTTGCTGGCTGTGTCAAAGGGCTCCAGAAAATGTTCAAGTCCCAAGTGAGTTGTTTCTTTATATATTTATTTTCCATTTGTCTTTCCAGTGGATTTGAGGAAGTTTAATAATACAACATATTGAAAGAATATATTTATCTAATATTTATGAAGACTACTCTATACTAGATACAGCATGAAAGGATAGATGTCACAATTCAGGAAAAATACTGAGGCAAAAGATCAACTTCACAGCCACGTTGCAATGAGACTATGAAAATCTTATGTTTATATAATTGTTTAAAGTTAGAACATAGATTATAGCCCATGAGGTTCTAAATAGTTAATAAAATTGACCTGCAAACTTGTCTCTAGTATTCCTTGTTCCAATTAGCTATTGCTGCATAACAAGCCACCCCAAAACCTAGTGGTGTACATTTATTTTCGTCATCCTCATGGATTCAGTGGGTCAGGAAGTGAGTCAGGGCCCCACGGTGATGGCTTGAATGTTCTTGGGTTCCCAAGATCAACGATTTGCTAGAAAGAACTCACAGTACGCAGCAACACTGTTATACTCTTGATTATAGTTTATTACAGCAAAATAATTCAGATTAAAATCAGCAGCAGAGAAAGGTGCATAAGGCCAGGTCTAGGAAATACCAGGCGAAAGCTTCCAGTTGTTCTCTCTCAGTAGAGTCATGTGGACAGTGTTTAATTTTCCAAGCAATGAGGTGTAACAACACACATTGAGTATTGCCAGTCAGGGAAGCTCACTCAAGCCTTAGTGTCCAGGGTTTTTATTTATGGTCAGTCACACAGGCATAGCTGACTACATGAATGGCTGGTCTTAGTCTCCAGCCCTGTCAGAAGCCAAGCTGCTACAGTGTGGCCCAAGGCCCCCACCATAAATCACACTGATAGCGTAGACTATCTGGTGCGGCCCAAGGCTCCCAGTAAACAGATATTTCAAGGGCTTAGAGGTTGCTTCCCACAGACAGAGCCCAACCTTTATTTGTCACGTGCGAGATGTGGACAACCCAGACTCGCTGTGTTAATCCTTTACTGCCGGCTTGCCTCCACACCATGATGTCTGGAATGTCAGCTGGGAAGACACAAAAGGTTGGGGACTGGAATCTTCTGGAGGCTTCCTCATTCCCGTGTCTGCTATTCAGGATGACATGACTCAAAATCTAGGCTAAACTGAGGCTATTGACCGGAGTACTTAGGCATGGCCTTCCGTGTAGCATGGGCTTCTCACAGCACGAGGCTGGATTCTGAGAGAACCACACTGAAGGTGCACGGCCTCTTCTGCCTTAGCCTCGGAAGTTGTGCACTGCCACTTTTACAGCATTTTGTTGCTTATGAGCAAGTCACTAAGACCAGCTAGATTCACAGGGAGGGGAATAGGCTGCACCTCTTCGTGGGGGAGTGGCAGAAGGTTTTCAGGTGTTTTGGAATGTGAGATGCTATTGTTGCTGTCTTTGGGAAATATAATCTACCACATGGCCATAATAAAAAATCAGTGATTTGCCTTTCCTTAAGGAGAAAGCTCCTCTAGAAAAGTAAATTGTTCATGTCACTTAAGTAGGAAGAAATTTCTGTGATGTGTCATTATTATTTAGATTATGTAGTGCTCAGTGCCCTCAATAGCAAACCACTGATAAAGTGGTAAATTTCCTTTGGTTATTTCTCAGCAGTTCTCAGATAAACCAGTGGTGTCATACCAAAGCCACACTCAGTGCTTCAGGGTTTCAAAACAGTACAGCCCAAATCACAGCTTCCTGGTGGTCTGACTTTATCCAGGGATAAAACCTAGATTATCAAGAAGAATGGATGGATTCCGTGGTGACGTCTTCAAACAGCCCATCAAAGGGTCTTCCAGAAACAGCACTCAAAATTCATTTTTTTATTTAAATCAGTGGTTTTCAATTGGGGATGATTTTGTCCCCCAGGGGATATTTGACAATTTCTGGAGACATTTTTGATTGTCACAACTGGGGAGGGATGCTAATGGGATCTATTGAACAAAGGCCAGGAATGCTGCTAAACATCCTACAGTGTATGTCACAGGCCTCCACCACAAAGAATTATCCAGCCCAAAATGTCTGTCGTGCTGAGGTTGAGAAATTCCACTTTATATTGACTAGCAAACATTTCCAAGTTACATTTACTAGTGAAGTCTTAGAATATTCCCTTCATAGTCTCTTCACATCCCAAAATGCAGCATCAACTCTCAGTTCACAGTCAATACTTACTATTTCTTCTATTTAAAAAATTTCCGATTGCATTAGCGAAGCTTAAAATATTCTCAATGTCACAATTTCAAATAGTACAAAAGTTTATAAAGCAAAACCTGAAAGTCCCCCATCATCCTTTTTCACCACCCTCAAGGTAAATAACCTAAAACCTTTTATGTGTTATCTTCTGACTTCCCTTGTCAGCATTTACATATGTGAATTTGTATGAATTTGAGTTGGGGGTCCCGGGCCCATTGTGAGTTTCAATCAGTCTATAAGACTCAACTCACAGGCCTCAAAAAAGCTGTTATGCTCACAGTTATGGATTATTACAGTGAAAAGATACAGATTAAAATCAACGAAGGCAAGGATACATAGAGTCCAGGAGACACCAGGCATCAGCTTCCAGTTGTCCTTGCCCAGTGGAGTAGCATGAACAGCACTTCCTTCTCCCAGCAATGATGTGTGACAACAGGTGCAAAATGTTGCCAACCAGAGAAGCTCTCCTGAGCCTTAGTGTCCAGGAGTTTTATTGGGAGTCTGTCAACATAGGCATTCAGCATACAGGACTGACCTTAGCCACTCAGTCTCCAGGCCCCCAGAAGTCGAACTGATACAGCATAGCCCAGGGCCTCCGGAATATGAAAACACATTTATCAGGCTGGATATTCCAGGGGTTCAGAGGTTCTCTCCCAGCAGCAAGTCAAGGGCTAGTCCTCTTGGCAACAGGTCTTTCTTTGGAATGTACAGGGCATGGGCAACCCACGGCTTCTGGATTAACCCTTTATTGCACAGAACCTAAATACCCACATTGTCATAATTGAGCTTGCAGTTTATGTACTTTTCTGTAATTTATTATGTGCTCTTAATCCCATACCTTGGAATTCTCTCCATATCAGCATATAAATAACAAATAGGAGTAAGTGAAAATTTTTTGGAGTTCCTACAGTGTGCTCTGTTTGCTCCACATTCAGTCATTTAATCTCACAACAACTTAGGAAGAAATGTATTTGCAGTGTTCTGAAGGCTCCTGGTTTCACTGTGCTGTCGTTTGGGTTACTTCTTTCTGGAGTGCCATGCCACTTCTCTTCTCTGCAGCTCATTGTAAAGCATACAGTTGATTTCGTGAGAATTGGTTCCAGATTCACCTTTGTGAAGTTTAACCCTCATGATTTTTCTCCTCCCCGTTGGTGCCTGCATGGTTCATATATCTTTCTTTTTCTTTTTCTTTTTTTTGGAGGAAGATTAACCTTGAGCTAACGTCCACCACCAATCCTCCTCTTTTTGCTGAGGAAGATTGGCCCTGAGCTAACATCTATGCCAACCGCCCTCTATTTTATATGTGGGATGCCTGTCAGAGCATGGCTTGAAAAGCAGTGCATAGGTCCGCACCTGGGATCCGAACTGGTGAACCCTGAGCTGCCGAAGTGGAGCATGCGAACTTAACCATGGCCCGTGGTTTATATTTCTTACTTGCACCATATAAATGTATTGTACTCTCATACACTTACATTTCTCTCTTGGCAAGCTAGTATGCTCCTTCAAGGTAGGAGTGAGTCTTAGTTATAAAGGAGTGCCTAATACAGTGCCTGACATATAGTTGCATACACATGGGTTGTAAATAGTTTCTAGATTAAAGGATTTAAGCACGCTCTATTCTATTTCTCTTTTGTGAATGAATGAACATGTGAGTCAGTGAACGATTGGAAGAACAGAGAGAGGATATTTTAAATAAAAAATTGGTTTTTCCTACAAAGTATAATGCAAAACTAGTTATATGGAAAGCAGTCACATACTTACCATGTGAAAAATTATCATAAGAAATTCTTATCTATCTTCATAATATTAACCAGTGATAATCCCTTTAGAATGAATAGGAATGTTCTATTACAGGGCTCACTGTCGTTCAAGGATGTGGCTGTGGTTTTCACCTGGGAGGAGTGGCAGCTCCTGGACCCCGTTCAGAAGAACTTGTATCAAGATGTGATGTTGGAAACTTATAGTAACCTAGTATCAGTGGGTAAGCAGAGCTTTTCCTGGATAACATAGGCAGTCGATTGCCTTTCCTTTCTCGGTGATGAAAGAGTGGAACCTTACAAGAGCCATACTTTTTAGACTTGTGTTCCATACATCATAGATTTTAGTGTGTCTCTGGCCTCTGACAGAGTGTTTTTCTCTAACTTCCAAAGTAAAAGCCCTTTACTTGGCCAAGATGCAGTGTTCAGCCCCTTAAGTGTAATCTTCCCCATTTCTCAGAGACCTTGTAGCCCAAGTTTTTGGGTCTATGGGTCCTCTATAATTTTCCTTGGGTAGGGTATCAAGTTACCAAAGCAGATGCAGTCTACCAGCTGGAGCAAGGAACACCATGGAGAATAGAGGAAGAAATCCAGAGTCAGACTCATCCAGGTGAGTGAAAGACCAGCCCTGTGGGATAAATGGAGGGAAAATCTAAGTCGATCAGAAATAGGGAGGCACCTCTGAAAGGTCGTTTGGAGTAATCTTCTTGAAGTTTTTAAGCTCTGAATGTGACTCAGAACAGCTTACGTGAGCTCCCACATCCATTAATACTGATTCCACTTTTTGATCTCTCTATTTATTAGTGCTCTTTTGCTTGCTTTTTGAAAGAATACATTTCCTTCTTTTATGTATTCTGGTCAAATCCCTCCCTAGTTCTTGGAACTTGCTCTTTTAGTTAATCTTTCTCCCTGCATCCTCAGTTTACCTGTCTTCTTCTTTCCATCTCCCTGGACCATGGTTATAGCTCTCTTTGCTTATATACTCAGGCATTCATAAATTCTCTCTTCTCCTCATTTTGTATGTCTCCCATACTTCTCGTAGCCCATTTTTTTTTTCCTTCTTCTACTTACAAATGTCTCAGACTTTCGTTGTATACCCACAGTCTTATTTCCTCTTCTCTCCTTGGCCTTTGCTATGAGATTCTACTCCTTCTGTTACATGGTCATTTTGGATTCATTGGTCTCCTTTCTAGACAACACCTGGAAAGCTGATAATCAGACAGACTGGCACCAAAAAAGCCAAGGCAACCTTGAAACTCTGGAGAGTCACCACAAAAATAATGCATTTGGAAAAACATCTTCTCCAAGCTTAAACCTAGATGTGCCTTTAGCACAAAGATCTCCTACCTTTGACATACTTGGGAAACATTTGAAACTTAATCTAGAGTACATTATTCAGAATAAAAGCTATGAAAGAAATGATGTTGAATTTAATGGATGTGACAATTTATGTCTTTATACTAAGCATGAGAAAGTTTATACCAGAGAAAAATACAGTGAATATAATGAATGTGTAAAGGCTTTCCACCGTAAGTCACAGCTTTTCAAACATTGGAAAACTCAGACAGGAGAGAAACACTATAACTGCAGTTTCTGCAGGAAAGCCTTTTCCCAGAAGTCGGACCACATTCAGCATCAGAGAACACACACAGGAGAGAAGCCCTGCGGTTGCAGTAGATGTCAGAAAGCCTTTAGCCGGAAGTCCCATCTAATTTTACACCAGAGAACCCATACAGGAGAGAAACCTTATGTATGTAATAAATGTGGGAAAGCCTTTACTGATAAGTCATGCCTTAATAAGCATCAGAGAACTCACACAGGAGAGAAATGGTTTGCATGTCACGTATGTCAGAAAGGCTTCAGCGATAAGTCACAACTCACTTTACATCAAAGAACTCATATGGGAGAGAAACCCTACAGATGTGGCGAATGTCAGAAAAGCTTCAGCAACAAGTCACAGCTCATTATTCATCAGAGATCTCACACAGGAGAGAAACCCTATGGTTGCGATGAATGTGGGAAAACCTTCCCCCTTAAGTTTAGCCTCATTTTACACCAAAAAACTCATACAGGAGAAAAACCCTATGGATGCAATGAATGTGGGAAAGCCTTTATCCAGAGATCTGAACTCATCAGACATCAGAGAACTCACACAGGAGAGAAACCTTATAATTGCAGTGAATGTGGGAAAGGCTTTAGTGTAAAGTCACTCCTCAATACTCACTGGAGAACTCATACAGGAGAGAAACCCTATGCATGCGGTGAATGTGGAAAAATGTTCTCCATCAAGTTTAGTCTCATCCTACACCAAAGAACACATACAGGTGAGAAACCCTATGAATGCAGTCAGTGTCAGAAAGCTTTCACCCAAAAGTCACACCTCACTATTCATCAGAGGTCTCACACCGGAGAGAAACCTTATGAATGCAGTGAATGCCACAAAGCCTTCAGCCGGAAGTCATATCTCCTTATTCATCAGAGAATTCACTCGGGAGAGAAACCTTATGAATGCCTCGAATGTGGGAAAACTTTCTCTCACAAGTTTAGCCTCATTATTCATCAGAGAATCCATACAGGAGAGAAACCCTATGGATGCAGTGAATGTGGGAAAACTTTTCCTATCAAATTTAGCCTCATTTTACATCAGAAAACACACACAGGAGAGAAACCCCATGAATGCAGCGAATGTCAGAAATCTTTTGCCCAGAAGTCACATCTTATTATACATCAAAGAACTCACACAGGTGAGAAACCTTATGGATGCGGTCAGTGTTGGAAAACTTTCTCCCACAAATTCAGCCTCATTTTACATCAGAAAACTCATAGAGGAGAGAAATCATGAATGGAGGAAATATTCAAAAGTTGTTGAGAGTAAATAGCTCATTACACCAGAGTTTACATAGGAGCGAAACCTTGAGAATGCAGCAGATGTGGACACACTTTCTTTTCAAACTCACAGCTCATTACTTGTTAGAGAATGGTACTGGCTAGAATGCCAGGCAGGAGGAAGTACCATTCCCAATAAGTATCAATCAAATGTAGCCCAGAGGAAATAAATAGGAAGGAACATCTCTGTATGTAGTGATTGTGGGGATGTTGTTGGCATGATATTCAGCTACATCAGTATCAGAGAATTGCCACTGAGGAAATAATTCCATGCTTTAAAGAACTGGGGAATCATGCTTTCATGGGCATCATTTTATGAGGGAAATCATTTTCTGCAATTGTGACATAATAAGCATTATAGAAAGTATTAAATATGTAAATAAATACGCTTGTCAGAAAACAGAAAAAATTATATCAGAACGATGTGAAGAGATGTGTTTTGTACCTATTTTTATTATAAAGATTGTTCATATTTGGGAATTGCATGTGTTAATATAACAATTGTGACTCCCTGGTCCATGTGCTTAAATGTCCATAAACCTTTTCCTTAGAATATCTGCATTGAGTGTTTCTATCATTACAATGCTACGTAAGTTGTAGTTGAACTACGTGATTCATTATTTTAGTAGGAAATCTTAATAAAATACTGAATAGCATCCCCACCACCACCGTTACTCCACTATTTGCTGGTATTAGTAAATGGGCCTGGAAGATTTTGAGCCTTCCTTTTTTTCATCGATTCTAAGAGGAAATTTTCCCCGCATATTAACAATGCTGTTAAAATGCCGCATAAAGTTGAGGGCCTGATGTATTTACATGGAGAACGTGGTACCTAAAATAGTGGTGCATCGTACAACCAAAGGTACCTTAGATTGGATGAAATACAGTAGAAGTCATCGTCTTTATACAGAATTTTGTTTCTTCTAAACCAGCCAGATATTTAGGGTTTGAAGATGGTAACTCTTCACGGGTATTATACCCCTTTGACTTCTAAACAGTTTGATAGTCCCTGATATCAGAAGATGGAAATTCAATATTAGCTTTAGTCCTGGTATTGCTTGATTGGGCAATGTGGCTTGTTCCTATGGTCAAATAAAATAGGCTTCTGTTTCTCTCATACTGCACAAGATGTGCTTCCCTTTGAAAGAGCTTATGCCAAACTTTAGAGATATTTTTATTAATCCCTTTCTACCGTGTAGCTGGAAAGTCTCATAAATTCTTTTCTTAAGTGAGGATTAAGCCCTAAGATACAATGAGCTTGATTTCAGTTTTACAAAACTGTATTTCCTTTTTGAGTACAACGCTTTACATTAAGATGGGGGAACTGCAACTACAGCAGTCACCAGTTTAAGGTGGTTGACTGGACTCCCAAGACTCAGCAAGTTACACTTACATAGACTCTAAGAAAGTCAAAAGCTACAATATAGCATGAGAGGCAAAAAACAAGAAAATAAAACACAGGTAAACATCAAAATGTTCTGCAACACGCAGGCAGAGTCCAGGGACCTTCTTCAGTCACATAGAACACTATTCATCTCCAAATCACAAGCCACCAAAATATATATGAAGTTCTCAGTTTCAGGGGGAACCGAGGCACAAGTTTGCTGAGAGGTCTTTTATACTCGCTGGTTACATAGCCAAAACTAGCCTTTGTAAAAACATGTGAGTCATCCGTCTCCGTATTTTCAATAAGCAATGTAGACATGCTGCTGTATGCATCTTAGGCAATACAAAATAGCATGAAGGGAAAAAAAACATAAATAAGAAGGGCTAACATTAATCCCAGGGGCACTGACAGACTTTCTATTCCAAACCCAGGAACTGACAGTCTTGCTCATGGGGAAGATTTGAGAATCTTCAGAATGTGACGGGTGATAATGAAATCTCAAGTACAATGTGACATATTGGTTAGCAAAACAAATACTACTGTCCTACTGTGTGCATTTCCAAAGGATTTGTTCAGGAGTGACTGAGAGCTCTCCATTGTCTTGAGTGTGAAGCCCAGAAAGTTGACTAGGGCACTGTTCTGTTGAAGACGAAGATTCTTGCCTGTAAGCAGCAAAATCATTTTAGTGAATCGGGAGTCTTCGCACACCTTGTCCCTCACCAGCTCCCACCCCAACCACTTTCCAACAAGAAAGTCACTGTACCTATGGTGAGATAAGCACTTCCCTGCTTCTTGACATGTTCAAAATACTGAAGTGGGTCTCAGTAGGAAGAACGTTTCCTCTGGAAAGGTGGTAAATACCTGACTCATCTTTTCTCATTCTTGCTCATTCTCTCAGTCTCTGACACTCACCCTTAAACCTTGTTTTCAAGGAAGTAACTGCTATAGGATAACAACCAAGAGTTAGTAAAGCCTACTTTCTCCAGGTTGCATTTTAATTCTAAACCTAATCTTGATCCTGTGCAGTTGGGAATTAAATAAACTCCCTCTTGCTTGGCAAACTGATTGGCATTCTGTCATTTATAACTGAATCCTGTTTCACTGTGATGTGAGACTGGTAGCTAATGATCTTATTGCTGACCCCATCAGTTCTCTCCTTACAGCCTGTCTGGGGTGCAAGGAAAATATAACAGTGAGAAAGACTATTTTGAGTTACAGAATCTTAATCTTTTTTTCAGCTTGTGCTGGTTATCAGCAGAGTGGGAGCTGGTGGGAAAACATCTCAAGGCCATGTCAAAAAGAATAAATCTTTAAACGTTTCTCATCATTTCTTCTCATTACATGGTACAGGCCCCTCCAAGTTTACCTCCCCATCCTATCATAACAGGCAACAACCCTGAAAGTGGCAGTGGGTTTTCAGGAGAACTGGCATCTTGAAGATGTATCTGCAGAGGATTTATCTGGTGGTGGTCTCCTTGTGGCCCTTTATTATCATCGAGTGGATTCAGGTGCTTTTGGCATTTTGCCTTCAAGACTTGTCCTACACTCAGCATCAGATTACATAAACCCAAAGATTAGTGGTTTATCTCAAAATCCCTCAATTGCAAAAATAATCTTGATGAATGGAAGGCATGATATTGATGCTAGGTGGTGGGGACACAGGAATTAAGAATTCCATTTTTTATATGACTCGAGTTTTTATAATGAAAAATAAAAACAAGGAACCCACAGTCCTCTAGAAAGCTGTAAAAACACTGGTAGAAGACAGAAGGCAAAGGTACACATTTGACTTTGCTGAGTAACCCTTTATCCCTTGAGCCAGATATCCAGGTTGGCTCACCAGTGTGAGGCTACCCCAACATATGTGGGTTCAGAAGATGTTACAAAATATTGTGTTAAAATCAGTGACTTGTCCTTTAATCCAGCAATTTAACCATGATGTCCCTGGTTTTGTCAGTAACTACAGATGTGTTTCCAACACCTGCCAGACCCTCTGATTTAAATACTAATAAACATTCTATAACCTGCAGCCATACGCACAATTGTATCTCATTCCTGCTGCCATTTCCATTTCCACACTTGGAATAGTTCAGTCTTTGTAAAGTGCTGTGATAGTCATTAGGGCTGTTCATAAATATTCCAGATCTTTCTCCTTCTGGGTACTTGGAAGGATTGTATTTCTCTATCCATTTGAAGTTACATCTCACCATATGATTTGCTTTGGTCAATGAAATGAGAGGGAAAGAGATTGTGACTTCTAAATAGAAGCCATAGAAGCCAGAGCGTAGTCTTCTATGTTCTGATTCCGTCTCTCCTAGTAACCAGTAATATTACAGGTAGAGATTACTCCTTCCACCTGGGTCCTGAGTGATGGCAAGGATGATGCAGAGCAGAACTCCCAGACATGCAACATGAGTGATAAGTAAATCTTTGTTGTTTTAAGCCAGAGATATTTTGGTGTTGGTTTTATTATAACATAACCTAATGTAACAGGTGCATCTCAGTCTGGAAATGCTGCTCATAAATTGATCTGCAACTCTCTATGGGCTTTAACACAAAGGTCTAACCTCCTTAGTATGGTATGCAAGAACTTTGCATTAATTATCTATTGCCGTGTAACCAAAAAACATCTCAACAGGGTTTTTTGTAATCCTGGCTAGGCCAGTCCTAAAATTCTCATAAGGGACAGATAGTCAAGAACATCTCAAGCAATTTTAACAGAGAAATACAATAGAGATTTTGCTCTACTTGATAATAAACAAGATTTACTATAAATCTATAGTAATTAATATATTGTGGTATTAGGTACATGGATAGATACATATTCCAAATTGTAAAAGAGAACTCAGAAGCTGATCTACACATATGGAAATCAGATATCTAACTGAGATGACATTACAAGTCAGTGAAAAAAGGGTTATTATATGGAGTTAGCCAAATTTGAGGTTAAGGGCACAGTCCTCAATTCAGGCACCAGCTGCAAGTTCAGGGGTTACCACGGCCACCCTCACTTCTGACCAACTGGCTACAAATTTAGGAGTTCCCATGTCCACTGTCAGGTCTGATAGACCTCTTCCTCAGGTGAGAAAAACTCACAGAACTCGCTGGAAGTCCTAGTCATATAATTACAGTTTTATTATAGCATAAGGATACAAATTAGAATGAACCAAAAGAAGAGACACATAGAAAACTCTGGGAAGGTTCTGTACCTGAATCTTCTGTCATCCTCAGGGATGCATGACCCTCCCAGCATTGAGGTATGACAATACTCAAAAGAGTATTGCCAACCAGGGAATTTCACCTGAGCGTCTTATACTGAGTTTTTATTTGTTTTTTATTACATACACATGATTGATTTGGGGTTGAACTCAATCTCCAGCCTCCTCCACTCCCTGGAGGTTAGACTGATATGTGTATGGATATCATATGCAACCTTCTAATCACATGGTTGGTCTTTCTGGCTGGCCAGCTCCTATCCTGAGTCATCTTCTTAGCAGAAACTATCTTTCAGTTTGAGGGCCGTTCCATGAATAACAAAGACACACTTATTACTCATAAAATTCTAAGGGTTTAGAGGTTACCTTTTTCTTAGGAACCAAGGCTAGCCAAACTCTTCAGTGGAGTTATTTTTAAAAGGGTCCAAGATAATTAGTTATCCTATGGAAAAAGTAAATAAAATTAGGTGTCTACCTGACACCCTACACAAATCAGCACTCTCTGTATTAGATTAAAAATCAGCACTTATTTGCAGAGCCAGATAGTAAGTATTTTAGGCTTTGCAGGCCACATATGATCTCTATTTATTTAACCTTTTAAAAATTTAAAAGCCAATCTTAAGGGCAAAGCCAAACAGGCTGTGGGCTGCATTTCACCCATGGGGTGCAGTTGCTGACCCCTGGGACCCTAAATATGAAGAGGAAAACTCTAAAAGTTTTAGAAGAAAATACAAGAGAATGTCTTTATGATCTTAATGTGGGGAAGGATTTCTTTAAAGAGATTTACAAAGCACAGACTATAATCGTGTCAACTGAAATAAAGAGTCCAGGTAAATATTAGTGAAGGAGTTTATTCAATAATCAAAGTGAGGAATTTTAGTCCCAGGAAACAGTTCAACAGAGTACTCTGATGGAACTGCTCTGAGGTCTACAGATCGAAGCACAGTTTATATACCCTTTTTTCTTAGCAGTGTACATGCAGAAAGGCTTATTGCTTATGCATCTAAGAATCATATACATCAAAAGGGATAGGATATATCTGGTTTTTCTTTAGATTACACATTAAAGATAACATGAACAAGAATTTCTTGGTTATACATCAAACAAGTTCAGGGATGCTAATGTTATCTATGTGTGGAGGGAGGCAAGGACCAGGGTCATTAATTATTCCCTCAATCTCTAAGAAATGCAGCTGCAGATGTAGGAGGGAGGCACCCTTTATCTTTTCCTGTTGTTGATTTCTCCAGCTGGTGTCTTCAGTCATGAGGTGTGGGGTTGCAAAGTCATTTTGACACAGGCTGAAGATTGCCTGCACGGCTGCTTCACAGCACAGCCTGGATTTTTATTATATTACCTTAAAGCTGATGCAGTTCGCTTGCTAGATTTACCTGTTAGACCAGGAAGAGGGGTCCCAAAAATCTGTTCACAAAAGGAGAGAGCTTTAAATTTCAGCTACATTAAAATTAGATAATTTCATATACTAGACGTCAAAAACAGACTGGGAGAATACATTTGCAACACAACTCAAAAAGGATGAAAACTTAGACTACATGGAAAATTCTTATGAATCAATAAGAAAATGACAACAGAGTAAAAATCTATGGGAAAAGATTCACAGAAGAGGCGACTCTGAATAGCCAATTAACATGAAAAGATATTAAACATCATTCTTAATGGGAAGCAGCCCGATTTGTGGATGGGCCAATTCTCAGATTTTATTTCTTTTATCTTTAAAAAAAAATTATAGCAACTCCTGTTGGATGGGATAGTTTTAATAGCTTTTGGACACTTCTGTCCTTATAGTTGATCGATTTATATTATCTTACAAGTTTGTATGCAATATTTGATTTCTCTCTGCCATAGCTTACTACTGCTACAGCTGGAGAGAACTTGGACTAAGGGACAGAGAGAGGGTAAGATGGGAGCAGAGTTGGGTAGGACATAAGAAAGTGACAAAACAGCACATAGATGCTCCAGAATCTTCGTCCAGTAATCTTAGTTGCAAGCACAAGGCCGTGAAGATACTGTCCCGGAAAGAATGGCTGTGTGTGAGTTCTTCAAAACTCATTGACGCCACACTGCTGACGCTACGACAGCGTCCTAGTAGCTTTTGTATCCAATTATTTCATAGACCCCAATTTCAAATTTCAACATTTGGTGTTTTCCAAACAGGCCTGACCCAAAGGCGACCTGGGCTATGAATTTATGTTTTCACCCTCACTCACACCTTCTAAGTCTGACCTCACCAGCTGAGATGCAAGGACTTGTCATCGACCCTTTCATTTCCAAGCTTAATGATCTATTCTCCTTCTCCCCTTCTCGGGGGCGTATTTCTTGCTGTACCGACACCTGAAATTCCTCTAAGATGGCCGGGCTCGTTGAGCCATTTCTCATAATTTCTTGTCCGCTGAGCTGGACGTAGCCATATTGTGTAAGTAAGCTCGAGCCTCTGAAAATCTACGCAGTTTGCGCAGCGTTGTTTGCAACCCTTCCAGCCTCGCCGCCCACGGGTTGAAGGGTGGAGTGAGGTAACGGTTCATTGCCTTTTCACTGTATCTAGCCATCCTGGTGAGCGGCGCAAAAACAGCCATTTCCGTTCCGTACCGCAAATATTCAAAGATGGCTGCCCCCAGGGAGGCGTGGCGCAGAGGGCGCGGACATATTACCCTCGAAGGAGGAGCCGGAAGTCCAATTGCCGCGCTGCGTAAAAACCTCTCGCTCCCTCTTCGGCCGCCGTAGGTCGGGGCGGGTGCTGGGTTGACGGTGCTGGAATGAAAGAATCCGTAAAAGTTAAGTGTAGCCGCTAGGAGGTTGCAGTGGGATCAAGGGAAAAGCAGGTCAGTGTGTGAGTCTCTTGTGGATTAGGTTAAGGAGGGAGGGGGGATCTGTGGCCGTCCTTGTCGGAGGCCCGCAGGGTCCGTGGGAAGAGCTGCTGCTCCGGGACCGTGGTCTGAAGTTGGGATGTCTTTGCTGTCAGGCATGGGGGAGCTCGGGTGGTCAGGCATTACAGGTCTATCGAGCAAGGACTGAGATCCCTGAGATCAGAGTTTGGGGTCTTTGCAGGTCCCTCTGTGGGTGGGGCTCAGCGATTGAGAACTGGAGGGGAGTTGGTGTTTGTCAACGAAAGCGGTGTCTGGATATAGTTAAGAGGCTCAGGGATGGAGGAGCCAGGGGTTAGACACACCTGATGAACGTTACATTCCCCCTCGGACCTTAAAGTACGGTTCCCTCTCCATGGACTATTTGCAAATCTCCTTAGGCCCCTAAATCACTGTCTCCTTTCGTCCTCCAGATGTGAAGTTTAGGGAGGTCATGATTAAGCAAATCTCAACTGGTAAACTTTCTATTAAAGATGAGCTTTCTTTCCTTCCTCCTTCAAGTTTAGTTGGATACTTCCCTTCAGATTCTTTCTACCATCAGTTAAAATGACATTTCTAGACCCCTAAATTTTATTTCCCAAAGATAGCTCTTATTCAAGTGTTCGTATATTTCAATTTTGGGCTTGTATTTTCTCTGCTGAATTGTCGTAATTCAGATAAACTGTGGACACATTGGTGTCATTTTTTTTAAGCTAATTTCATATTCTGAACATTTCCATCATGCAAATTCTCTTATTAAGAATTTTTTAAATGATGACATTAATAGATAAACGGGAGAGACAACCAGTGACATTGTGACTAGAATCTGATTAAATACATGCTATTTGGATTGCACTGGAATATTTAAAATATTTAGTTATTGCTTTTGGGGTTGTATTAGGATTTGACGATTTATCCAAGGGTGTGTTTCACTGATGCTTATCTCCTTCCTGGTTTTTTGCCTGTTGCAATTGTAAACAGGGTCTTTTTTTCTAACTTTTTAATCTCACATTCTTCTAATTTTCTTTAACACAGTGAAGCAATTTAAAAATATTATTAAATATTTATTTTGTTTTGGTCACTTTACTGAACTTTTTTTTATTACTAATAGCTTTTTCCAAGTCAACGTTTAGTTATGAAAAATTCCAAACACACAGCAAAGCTGAATGAATTTTACAGTGAACATATACCTACCACCTAGATTGTACCACTAACGTTTTACTGTACTTGTTCTATCAGTTATCTATCCATCCCTCCATTCATTAATTCATCTTATTTTCCTTCTTTTTGAAAGAACTTTTAGTGCATTCCCAAGTAAATTGCAGACATCATGATTTCCCCGAAATACTTCAGCGTTCCTGTTGTCCCCCAGAATAGAAATCAAGAGAGATAACAAATGGGAGTAGAAAAGTAAAAGTCTATTAGCTTGTGCACAAGGGAGGCACAAGGTAGCCGGTGCAGAAGGGAAAAGGGCAGGTGACTGACTCTTTAGGGAGCAGTATTGTGGGGCTTTTTATTAGGCAAAGGCTGGAGAGGAGTGCCTTGTCGTGGCATGTAGAGGTGCGGTTTTTCTTGCACTTGCCCTGTTATTTGACATGCCACCACATGTGTTGCATCTATCATTAGCATGCTAGCTCTCCACCCCTGGTGTGATTTTTACTATGGTAATGGGGCTAGGGTCACCTTCAGTCAACTCCTGGGTGCTAGGGCACATGCATAAGCCTGGGAAAGTCTGGAGGCTATGGAATGTGGATCTTGGTGGTCTCTATCAATTCTCTTAGCTTGCTGATTGGTTAGGGGCCTTATCTTGCAGACAACACTATCTCATTAGGCTGATTCCTGTCTCATTCCTTTCAACTAGAGTTCTACAGTAGCTTTTTAATTGATTCCTTTATATTTTCTAAGTGAATGATCTGAGCATCTCCAAATAATATTGGCCCAGTGACAAGTGTGTGGATTCTGGGATGAAATGAATCTGGGGTTTTTTTGTTTTTTTTTTTTTTGCTGAGGAAGATTCTCCCTAAGCTTACATCTGTTTGCCAATCTTCCTCTTTTTTTGCTTGAGGAAGATTAGCCTGAGCTAACATCTGTGCCAGTCTTCCTCTATTTTGTATGTGGGTTGCCGCCACAGCATGGCTGACAAGTGATGCAGGTCTGCGCCTGGGATCCAAACCTGCGAACCCAGGCCGCCAAAGCAGAGCATGCCAAACTTAACCGCTACACCACAGGGCCGGCCCCTGAATCTGGTTTTTTAATCTGGATTCTTGCTCTTACTAGATGACTTGGGTGAGTTCTGGTCATATTGTGATTTGTAATGAGAAATAAATATTTGGTCTTTGTCCCTGTTTCTGACACAGAGCTCCTAAAACCCTTGGAATTTCCTAAGTGATGAGAGGGATAAAGCTGTCCTTTATTACGTTAATGAGGTGACTTTTGGAAAGCACCTCAGGATGGGGGTTGGTTGCCAGTATAGCCAACCATGTGATTAGAGGGTCGGAACTTTCAGTCCCACCCCGAAACTTCCAGGGAGGGGAGGAGGGGGCTGGAGGTTGAATCAATCACCAATGGCTAATGGCTTAGTCAATCATGGCTATGTAATGAAGCCTCCATAAAAATGCAAAGGGACAGCTAGTCGGGCCCCTTTTTTTGGAGAGGTTCCATGTTGAGGAACCAAAACGCTTTCACCTGCCACTGTCCTGGGCCCCAAAATCCACATATCCATTCGTAACACTTAGGAAATTCCAAGGTTTTGGGAGCTGTGAGCCAGGAACTGTGGATTAAAACCAAATATATTGGAGAAATATATTTTGGGCATCTGAATAAGTGAATATACATATTTCTTATAAATCACAATATCAGAGGCACTAAATAAAGACAGTTAGAAATATTGGCCTTGATGTAAGGTGAGTGCACAGCAACAGGGACAGCATCTGGGCCCAGAGGAAATGTATCACCCGAAATGAACTTGCTCTTCACCCCGTAGGTCCTGGCTTCCCAAGAGAAAGAGAGATGAAGGAGAGGATGAAGAGGAGCTTCCTGGAGTTGCATGTGGTCATTTCATGAGACATCTTTGACTTGAGACTGAGATTTCTGAATAGAAATTTAGGGCAGATCCAGAAGAGACTGAACACAGAACGCCCCAGTTACTGGGCATTTCCCAAAACAGAAGAAAATGATGAAGGCCCAGGTGACTATTGGTTTGTTTTATTCTTAACTTGATTCCCTTGTGGATTTATGGAGGCCTGAAAGAATCATTTCAATTAAATGAAAAGGATAAATTTGGGGGAAAATGGGCTCTGGGGAGAAATACACATAGACTGGACCTTTAAAATCCGGACAAAATGGAATCAGGAATATATTGTTCCTAGGGTTCGTACTACATGACCAATGTTGGAATATAATATATGATTCTGCAGGACCTGGGTGCTTATGTCAACTGTCAACTTGTAGCTGGTATTTCTGACAGCTGTCACAACCAGGGGATCATGGTAAGTTACAGGATATGTGCTGACTCTGAGGAGAAATAAGATCAGTTCCTCAGGAGGTATTACTCTTTATGGCACTTAAGTCTTGGGAGATTTCTTTGATGGTGACATGGTGGACTATGTGTTCTTGGCAGCATTCCTGTAAAAGATGTACAAGCAGGTTGTGTATGCAGTTTCTTACACGATTATTCTGAGTCCCTGTAGGAATAGACTAAGTAGAATTCAGTGAACACAGTTCAGGAGACCACAGCCTGGTGACTTAAGTACTTATGTACTTAGCCGCGTTGCTGTCGGGGTTTATCCTTGAATAAAACCTAAAGTGCCCAGGAAAATGGAAGGTTTGCAGGGCTTTCAGCGGTCCTCTGTGAACAGGCTTGAGTGCGGATTTGGCCATAGGGAGTTATAAGTTCTGCTGTCTGGTGATGGCTTGGGTTGTTGAGATGCACAGGGTTTGCTTTAGAACTTCACCTTCTCTCAGAAAATGCAGAGCCCTTCCCTGTGTTCAGAATCTAGTTATCACCTCCCACCTCTTTATTGCCTTTATTTTAATTACACAAATGACTCATCGTGTCGTAATGCAAAATATGTATATTTCGTCTTTGTCTCCGGTTCCTGACGCAGAGCTCCTAAAACCCTGGCAATTTCCTGAGTGGTAGGAGTGTCTTTTGTTGTTCATGACAAGCCCCTTTGAGTCTTATCTGAGTTTATGCTAATGAGGTGACTCAGGGTGGGCCCCTGGATAACTTCAGGATGGGACCCTGGTCCCCAGGAAGACCAAGTGTTGATTGGAGGGTTGGAATTTTAGCTCCACCCTCCGAGGTCTGGGTTGGGAGTGGGGATGGAGACTGAGTTCTCTCCTTAGTAGTCAATGATGTAACCAATCATGTCTGTGTAATGGAACCTCCATAAAAACCCCGACTTGGTTCAGAGAGCTTCCAAGGGGGCAAACACATCCACCTGCTGGGGAGTGGTGCTGCCCACCTCCACCGGGACAGAGGCTCCTGCACTCAGGACCCCCTTTCGAACTCACCCTATGTATTTCTTCATGTGGCCGTTCATTTATATCCTTCATAATAACCTGCAATAGTAAGTATAACATTTTCCTGAGTTCTCTGAGTTGTCCTAGCAAATTCTCAAGCCTGAGGGAGGAGGTTGTGGGAACCCCGGAATTTGTAGCCAAGTTGGACAGAAGTTGTGGGTTCCCTGGGGACCTGGTGTTTCCTCCTGGTGTCTGAAGTGAAGGCAGTCTTGTGGGACTGAGCCCTTTTAAACCTGTGGAGCCTTATGCTAACTCTGAGTCGTTAGCATCAGAATAGGATTGGGTTGTAGGACACCCAGTTGCTGTCTGAGAATCAGATTATTGGAAAATTAGCATTGGAAAAGACACCACATATTTAGTGAAAAGACGCAAATTGCAAAGTATCTAGTACCCGTAGTTATCACACGAATTTCCCCCTCCATATATTTTTTTCCTGATTCTCGAGCTCATCATTAGCAAATGCTTTATATATGTATTTAGATGTGTCCGTGTGTATGCGTGCGCATGAGGGCGTACATATGTGTAAATCTATGTACATAAATGCTTACATCTCTTATGCCATTTTTTACGAGTGGAATCATAGTATGTCGTTCTGATGTCACTAGCATATCATTCATTGATTGACAAGTAGGTGCTGAAACACATAAATTGCAAATGATCTTAGGGGAGCAGGAGGATTTAATGGCTGCATGTTACAGAAATTTGTGATTTGTTGAATGAATGGATGACTGAATATTTTAATATGACTTTGCTTCTTTCACAATGTATTAAAAAAAATAGGAATACAAATGTCGCCTACATGGTGAGAATGAGCAGAACAACTTCTTCCACATTCCTTTTGAATAGGGTAAGACCCCGTCCTTCCTCTGTCTGTCTCCTTTATTCTCACCCTGCTACCACACTCACAGCACTTCTGACGCCAGACGTGGCGGGGTTTTCCCCACAACAGGCAATTCTCTGCCACCAGCTGGGTGTCTTACAATTTAACTCGGTTCTAACACTATCTTCCTGGAGTGAGCGTCAGATCCCACAGATTAAGGGCTCAGTCCCGTGAGGCTGCCCCTATTTCAGATGCCAATAGAAAAGAGTGGGACCCCAGGTAACCCACAACTTCTGTCTGACTTGGCTACAAATCAGAAGTTCCCATGACTCCCTCCTCAGGTTCAATTAATTGGCTAGAGTGGCCGACAGAATTCAGGGAAACACTTAAATTTACCAGATTATTATAAAAGGGTATGATAAAGGATGCAGTGACCATCCAGATGGAAGAGATGCAGAGGGCAAGCTATGTGGGGAGGGGCTTGGAGCTTCCACGCCCTCTCTGGGCAAGCCACTCTCCCAGCACCTCCGCATGTTCAGCAGCCCAAAAGCCCTCTGAACCCCATACTTATTACTTAGGAATTTACAAGGGTTTCAGGAGTCCTGTGTTAGGAACCAGGATCAAAGACCAACTATTAGAACAAAAGATGCTCCTAATGCTCTTATCATTTAGGAAATTACACAGGTTTTAGGAGTTCTAGGTCAGGAACCAGAGGCAGAGACCAATACATATGTTTTTCTCTTATCTCACAGCTTCCATTTCAGTAACTAGAGAAACACTCACATTAAACAGGACCGTGTTATTACAGGAATCTCTGACCCTGGAGGATGTGGCTGTGGAGTTCACCTGGGAGGAGTGGCAGCTCCTGGCCCCTGCTCAGAGGAACCTGTACCGGGATGTGATGTTGGAGAACTATAGCAACCTGGTGTCCGTGGGTGAGGACCGCTCCCCTGTGTCGCTCAGAGGGTCCCCAGTCATTGGCCTTTCCATTCTCAGCTTCTGAAAACCTTGTGTCTGGTGCTCTGAATGGTAGCTTCTCAGTCTCCTCCCTGGCCCCAGATGAGAAGATATAGTCTCTCCTCACCTTAGAGACAAGCCTTTAATTTGCAAACATGCATATTGTGCAGTCCCTAAAATGTACCATTCTCCTATTGTCACAGATTCCTTGTGCCATTTGATGAGCCTAACTATGTCTTCTGTCATTTCCCATGAACAGGGTATCAAGTCAGCAAAGCAGATGCACTCTCCAAATTGGAACAAATAGAACCACCATGGACTTTAGAAGATGAAATTCACAGTCAACCTCATCCAGGTAAGTGAGAGAGCACCAGCAGGAGGGGGAAGGCTGTGGAAATCACATCCTCATTGTTGAGAGATGGCATCACAGTGGTGACAGTGTCTGAGGATTCAGAAACAGCCTCCATGGATCCCTCTCCCCATACGAGAGCTCTTTTTTCTGTGTGGGAATTTAGAGGTAAATATGCCCCTTTAGCTCTTCTTTTTTTTTTTTCTTCTTTTTTTTCTTAAGGAAGATTAGCCCTGAGTAAATATCCACTGCCAATCTTCCTCCTTTTTTTTTTCTGAGGAAGATTAACCCTGAGCTAACATCTGTGCCCATCTTCCTCTATTTGTTTTATGTGTGGGAACGCCTGCTACAGCATGGCTTGATGAGTGGTGCATAGGTCTGCAACCTGAATCTGAACCTCAGGCTGCTGAAGCGGAGCATGCGGACTTAACTGCTATGCCACTGGGCCGGCCCCACCCCTTTATCTCTTCTTAGAACTAATCTGTATTTGTTTCTTCTTTGTTTTTTTTTTTTTTTCATTTTGGTGAGGAAGATTCGCCCTGAGCTAACATCTGTGCCAATCTTGCTCTATTTCGTGTGCGAGTTGCTGCCACAGCATGGCTGATGAGTGGTATAAGTCCATGCCTGGGATCCGAACCCATGAACCCTGGGCCGCTGAAGTGGAGTGCACCAAACTTAACCACTACACCACGAGATCAGCCCTATTTATTACTTCTTAGATGTCATCTTTTTGTCCCCTGGAATTATTCTTGCTTGGACTTTCAAATCTTCCCATTCTCCATCACTTGTCGAGAGTATGATTTTGTGTTCTTTTCACCTCTCTTGCTATGAAATTCCTCCTTCCATGTCTCTGTTCTGAGAGAAAACTTTAAATTCATCCGGTCTTTTGGCTGATACACCTTCCTGCCCCATTGGGAAATATTTATTTCCCTTCATAACATCCATTTTACCTTGGATGCTTTATCCCCATGGTAACTTGGTCTCTTAGTGTGCATTTATCTGCTTCCTTAACTTTTCTTTTTCCCCACTCTGAGCTTCTTCAAAGGTTCTGTTTGTCAACCTCTGCTCTTTTTCATAGGCCTTAAAGCTGTACATTATTCAAATATGTAAGCTCTTCCTCTCTGTGGAGACTCCCAAGATGACATCTCTCTTAACATGGCTAATCTGTACAATACTGCCGTATATTTTACGTGTCTCCATGCCAACTGACTATGAACTAGAACCTTCTTCCTTCCAAGAAAATCTCTTTCCATCACCCTTTTTAAAATTGAGATTCTCTCCTACTTCTCTACGTCTTAAATCCTGCCCATCCCGGCCTTCCCTGGAACCTTCTCTACCTTCTGGGCTTCCCATATTTCAGGTCCCTGCTCTTCCTGTTCTTTGCTTGATTAGGAAAGACCTTTATAAAATTTCTCATTCTTAATTCCTAGCCTGAAGCCTCATGCCTACTTTACTGTAATTCCTTTGTATATTTGTTAACTATAATCTTTCCGTTAGTTCAACTTAGATTTTGTTGCTGGGTTCTTCTCCCTAAAGCTTTCCTTTTCCTCCTCATAGTCTGATGATATTATATCCCCATTGATTATATTACTATGACACAGAAATTTCTCTTCTATCAAAGACCTAGGGCCTCACTCTTGAAAAGGAGGAGACACAAATATAACAAAAATAAGTATATAGGTATAGAGTTTCAGTTTTACAAGATGAAAAGAGTGATGAAGGTTAGTGGATAGTGGTGATGGTTAGACAACATTGTGAATGTACTTAACATTACTGAACTGTACACTCAAAAATGATTAAGATGGTAAATTTTGTGCTATGTGTATTTTATCGCAATAAGAAAAAATGGGAAAAAGTGCGTAGACACTGTGTCTGGTGGTGAAAAGGGCTGTGAATGTCAATCCATGGGCATAGTGGAACAGTGGGTCATGGGGTCTCTTTTAGGAATAGGATCACCTCCAGAAGAAGGTTCTTTTGAGCAGAGAGATGAATGACATGAGTAGGTTCCCTAGGTGAAGAGTGGAGAGAATGGAAAATTCACAGCAGAGGCAGGAGTGTGTTTGAGGATCATCAGGGAAGCCCATGTGGATAGAATGGAGTGAGCAAGAAGAAAAATGACTAGAGATGAGTTCAGTGGGGTTTGGGGGTTGGTCATGTTGGACATTGTAATCTATTTCAAGGACTTGACTTTACTCCTAATGAATTGAGAAAACTTGAGAAGGTTTAGAATATAGCGGTGACATGATATAATTTATGCTTTAGAAGTATCACTTTGGCTATGGGTAGAAAACAGACTGGAATAGGCAGATGTTGAAACAGAAAGCCAGGTGGGAGACTTGGTTGTTGGCAACTTCAGCTAGGCTTCAGGGACGAGTATGGGAAGATTCTGGATGTATCTAAGAAGGCCAATTGAATTTGCCATTGAAGTAGGTATTGGGTATGTTAGTTTCCTAGAGCTGCTGTGACAAATTACCCACACTGGGTCACTTAAAAACCACAGAAATTTATTCTGTCACAGTTTTAGATACTAGAATTTGGAAATCAAGGTGTTGGTAGGGTCATGCTCCCTCTCAATGGTCTAGGAAAGAATCCTTTCTTGCCCCTTCTTCACTTACAGTGGTTCCCAGAAATCTTTGACTTTCCTTAGATTGTAGACACATCATTCCAATCTTAGCCTCTGTCATTACATGGCCTTCTCCCTGCATGTCTCTGTGTGACTGCAGCCAAATCTCCCTCTCCTTCTAAGTCATTGGGTTAGAGCCCAACCCTAATCTATTATGACCTCATCTTAACATGATTACATCTGCAGAGACTCTGTTTCCACATAAGGTCACATTCACAGGCACTAAGGGTTAGGATTTAAACATATCTCTCTGGGGAGACACAATTCAACTCAACACATGGAGCGTGAGAGAAAAAAAACAAATGGAGGATGATGTTAAGGATTTTTGGCACGAGTAATGAGAAGAGCAGAATTGCCATTTACTGTGATGGAGAAGATGTGTGGAGGAGGAGGCTTAGGTTGGGAAGTCAGGAGTTCAAAACGGAGATGGTAAGTTAGAGGTCCTTGTTAAAATCCAGGTGGAGGTCTGTGCTGTGGTTGGATGCATCCAGAGACTTCAGAAGAGGTAGGTCTGGAGATAGAAACTTGGACCAGAGAAGATCTAGAGAGTGAGTCCAGGTGAAGAAAACGAGCGCCTTGGACAATTAGAGATTTGACAGATGAGTGTAGTAAACATGGTTGGGGGAGAGCAGGTGGTAGGCAAGTGTTTCATGAAAGGTAGAGCCATCAACATGGTCTAGAGTTGCTGATTCAGGGGCCGGCCTGGTGGCGCAGTGGTTAAGTTCACATGTTCCGCTTCTTGGCGGCCCAGGGTTCGCTGGTTCGGATCCCAGGTGCGGACATGGCACCACTTGGCACGCCATGCTGTGGTAGGCATCCCACATATAAAGTAGAGGAAGATGGGCACGAATGTTAGCTCAGGGCCAGGCTTCCTCAGCAAAAAGAGGAGGACTGGCAGTAGTTAGCTCAGAGCTAATCTTCCTCAAAAAAAAAAAAAAAATAGAGTTGCTGATTCATCAAGTAAGATAAAAACTAAGACATGAGTATGTGATTTTTATTTGTTCTTCCCTTTCAGACAATATAGGTTTCTCACTTTGAATTCTCTTTTCATGAAATGGTTTGTACAACACCAAAATATAACAATATCTTCTCTGAATTCTCATTGTACTTTGTGCCCCATCACACAAGCCACTCCTAAAGATACTGTCTCAGTGTGGTTTGGTGCTGCCTGAGGCTTCTTCACCACTCTCGAATCAAGGGCCTCTTTTTCATTCTTCTTGTGCAAGAATGAAATACATCTTGTTTGTTCACTTATTTCTTCCTCGAGTAACTGATTAGCCAGGCTGGAGAAAGACTATTCTTTTCCATCTATCTATCAAGCATTTCTTAAATGCCTGCTCTTTATTGAAGGGGTTTTTATAATACCTGGACCAAGACCTCTTTCTCAGAAAATCTGGTTTTGTTAAAATTGGGTTGATGGCCCGTGTATGTCTTTATGCAAAGCTCTCTAAGGGTACTGTTGTGACCCCAGCTGACAAACTGCAGCACTAATACATAGTAGGAGAGAGTGAATTTAGTGGGAAACAAAGAAGTATATTTCTGGAGTAAAGATTTGACAAGCAAAGGTCAGACAAATCTTCATGTAGTATTTACAAATGAAGCTTTTGAATATGTGAAACGTTGTTGCTACAGTTCAAGGCTGTACAAAATAGAAGTGAATAATAAATATAGGGACTACTTTAGATATTTAAGAGACGAGTAGCCTAAAGTGGTATAGAGAGAATGGAGAATGACAGTATCAGAAAGTATCTTATCTCAGAGATATAGCTAGGTTTTGAATTAAGATAATGAGGAGGAAACACAGTAAGAAGGCATGAAATTGGAAATGTGCAAGGCCATGTGGGGACTGTCGAAAGATTGGCATGAAACTAGCCGCACAGAGATCCATGTTAGAAGATATCTATCTGGGAAGTAGTGGAGTGGAAACTCAGATAAACTGGTCACCTTATGGTAATGTAAACTTCTGTCACCAGGCTTACTGTTGTGAATTGTGTGTGTTAGTAATACAGCGGGCATGATGAAGGTTAGGTTTTGTATTTTTCTAGCTCTAGGTAGGCTGACCTTTCACCTTGGTGACAGCATTGTAGTAATAGTAAAGTTTAGCCAGATGTTCTAAGAAAAACAAAAGGGAAAGCTGCCATGAGTCCTGGATTCAGGAGGAAGGTGGTCCTTTAGGACCCCTTGATGGCTGCCAGCAGAGACATAACTGAAGACTTGAGGAAGAAGATGCTGTTAGTGGCAAGAGGAAGATGAGAGATTAGTGAGATGGGAATGATTCCAATCTGACGTCTATAAAAGCTCAGCATGATGAAGAAGGTGAGGGCTCCCACAGCTGGCGCAGCAGCAGGTCTGCTAGAGAAGACCGTGTGCCCCACCAGCATGTTGTCAGAGTTCATAAGGATCATCATGTCCCTCTCCCTGTGGGAACACAGGAATGTGTTATAGCTAGATACAAGCTGTTGACTGCAAAACTGTGTCACTGGTGCTTTGGGGAAGTTAGTTTGATGATAGTCTCCATAATGAAGAAGAATGGCGTATTTTAGCAACAGGAGGAGCACCCAAGAGTCTGTTAGAATTATCTTGAAATCAGGTGCTGTGCATCCAGCGTTCTGGCTGGCTTCTTTGGGATATTTATTCTAACACCTGCATCTGCTTATTTCTCTACCTTGTGGTTAATGTTGAGGTCTCTTCATTGGGCTCTACGAATCCCAAAGCTGTGTATGTTGAAATGACTAAAGCCTTGGTCTTCTCCCTTCGTCCTCATTCAGTCTTCACGTTCTCAGAGTGTGACCTCATTCAATATTCTGCTGACCTTAAATAATACTTACATACTGATGATTTCCACATTTCTATGTCCAGTCAAGACCTTTCTCAAGTTTTGTATATCTGACTTGGATTTCCATGTCTGTACCTGGATAGCTAATAATTCTCTCAAAGTTGATATGCTTCAAAATACACTTGTTTTCCTTCACATCCTGAACTTCAGCAATATTCCTCATCTTGTTAAAAGGCCCTACCCACCTACCCATTGGCTCAAGCCAAATACTGAGGAGTACCCTTCGATTCCACTTGTTACCTCTCCCCACATCAAATCCATTAGTGAATCTTGTTTATGTTTCTTTCCAAATAAATCCTGATTTCTTCCACTTCTCTTTGTTTCCTTTGCTTCTTCAAACCACGGTCACATTTGCAACTGCCTCCTTTATTCTTTTTCTCACTTGTTTATTCTGTTTCCCTTTCCACCCCTAGAATATGACTTCAGTGAAAATAAAGAATATTTTTGTGTTTCTCTAGCACCAGTGCCATGCCTGGTATATGGTAGCCATTTAAGAAGATGTGTTTACACATTCCACTTCAGCAGCCCGGGGTTTGCTGTTTGCTGGTTCGGATCCTGGGTGCAGACCTATGCACTGTTTGTCAAGCCATGCTGTGGCAGACGTCCCATATATAAAGAGGAAGATGGGCACAGATGTTAGCTTAGGGCCAGTCTTCCTCAGCAAAAAGAGGAAGATTGGTGGCAGCTGTTAGCTCAGGGCTAATCTTCCTCAAAAACAAAAAGAAGGATGTGTTTAATGAATGGATGTGTCCCACACCATTTTGAATCTCTGTGATCTGATGTTAACACAGACTTCCTTGTATTTTATTGTCTCCAGGACCCTGTTTATAAAACAGACAAATATATATTTATTCATTGTGAATTTACCCTATTTTACACTGATGGCTGTCATCTTTTGGTTTATTTGGTGTTTTATATTATTGTGGTTTTTCTTTTGTTGTTGTTGTTGTTTTACAGATTTTATTTTTTCCTTTTTCTCCCCAAAGCCCCTGGTACATAGTTGTATATTCTTCATTGTGGGTCCTTCTAGTTGTGCTATGTGGGACGCTGCCTCAGCGTGGTTTGATGAGCAGTGCCATGTCCACGCCCAGGATTCGAACCAACGAAACACTGGGCCACCTGCAGCGGAGCAGGTGAACTTAACCACTCAGCCACGGGGCCAGCCCCATATTATTGTGTTTTTAACCATTTCCAAGAGATATGGAGTTAGTGTTTAATAGGTACAGAGTTTTTCAGTTGGGGAAGATGAAAATGTTCTAGAGATGGATGGTGGGGATAGTTGCACAACAGTGTGAATGTACTTGAGGCCACAGAACTGCATGCTTAAAGATGGCTAATACAGTAAATTTTATCTTATGCATATTTAACTACAATAAAAAGTTTAACATAAAGAGATAAGACATTTATACTTGGAATTTCTTTTGTGTTGATACCATAGGTTTTCCACTAAAGAGCCAGCCCACCCCAAGGTATTTTTGAAGCAGTTTTATTCTGTGTGATGCTCATGGAAGAATTCATTGTTCTGTTCTTTCCTAGAAATTGAGAAAGTTGATGGTCATCTGCAGCAACACTGGCAAAACCAAAAAATGCCAAAGAGGATGGAACAGTGTTATGAACAGAATGCATTTGGAAATATTGTTCATCAGAGCAAAAGTAGTTTTCCTTTAAAGCCAAATAATGATATGTTTGGTTTACATGGAAAAACTTTGAAATCATACTTAGATTTAATCAACCAGAGTAGAAGCTGTGACATAAAGGAGCCTGCTGAGTTTAATGGAGATGGGAAATCCCTTCTCCATTCTAATCATGAGCAAACTCATACTGAAATTAAATTCCATGAAAGTAGAAAACCCATCAGTACTAAGTCACAATTCCTTACACATCAGCCAACACACAAAATAGAGAAAGCCCATGAATGTACTGAATGTGGGAAAGCCTTTCTCAAGAAATCTCGGCTCACTGAACATAAGAGAATTCATACAGGAAAGAAACCCCATGGATGTAATATATGTAGAAAAACTTTCTTCAAGAAGTTTAAGCTCACTGAACATCAGCGCACTCATGAAGGAGAGAAACCCCATGAGTGCGGTGAGTGTGGGAAAGCCTTCCTGAGGAGGTTTCAGCTCACTGAACATCAGAAGACTCATACAGGAAATAAACCCCATGTATGCAGTATATGTGGGAAGGCATTCTCCAGAAAGTTCAAGTTAACTGAACACCAGAGAACTCATACAGGAGAGAAACCTTATGAATGCACTGAATGTGGCAAAGCCTTTTGCAGGAAGGCAGAGCTCATTATACATCAGAGAAACGAAAGAGGGGAAAAACCGCATGGATGCACTGAATGTGGGAAATGTTTCTCCAGAAAATCACAGCTCATTCTACATCAGAAAACTCATACAGGAGAGAAACCTTATATATGCAGTGAATGTGGAAAAGGTTTCATCCAGAAGGGCAATCTCCTTATACATCAACGAACTCATACTGGAGAGAAGCCCTATGGATGCTCTGAATGTGGTAAGGCCTTCAGTCAGAAGGCATGCCTCATAGCACATCAGCGATTTCATACAGGAAAGACTCCCTTTGTATGTACTGAATGTGGAAAATCTTGTTCACAGAAATCAGGACTCATTAAACATCAGAGAATTCACACAGGAGAGAAACCCTATGAATGCAGTGACTGTGGGAAAGCCTTCACTACAAAGACAATGCTCATTGTACATCAAAGAACCCATACAGGAGAGAGACCCTATGGATGCAATGAGTGTGGGAAAGCTTTCTCCCATATGTCGTGCCTTGTTAAACATAAGAGGGTACACACAAGAGAGAAACATGTAGATTTAGTGAAGGTGGAATATCCTTCCACAAAGGGTCACAGCTTATTAAATACTAGTGAACTCGTGCAGGGGAAAAACCCTGTTAATACAGTGACTGTGCAGATGCCTTCTGTGACCCCTCAGACATCATTGAACATCAGTAGGCTCCTAGCAAATAGACATGTAGTCATAGTGGGACAGCCTTTGGCCAGATGTGTACCCTCAGGAAATGACAGAGGATTTGCACAGGAGAGAAACCTTATGAATGCAGTGAATGTGGTTGTACCTTCAGTGGTCAATTATGTCTTATTTTATGTCACAAAAAACACATAGGAAAAAACTGATACATTCAATTTGGAAAAGCCTTGTGCAATAATGTCTAGCTGAGTGTATGGTTTTGTATAAACAGAAAGCCTATGAATGCAGAGGCTAGGAAAGCCATTTTTTTTTGAAGATAGACCCTATCCATCATTAGTGATCACTATAAATAATCAACAAGCTCCTAGTGTGTAGAAATATAATGACAGTGTGAAAGTCTTTGGCCTCAATATGTGCCAGTACATAATGGAGAGAGAAGGTTGGAAGGCAGTGAATGTGGCAGGGTTTCCAGTGGTACGTACATTCTGCCTCATCCATTAGCAGATGAAATCCTATAGAAATAAAACACTGTGAACACACTAATCGTGCAATACCTTTAACAAAATATTAAACTTCTTGTGAAGCAAAGAAGGCCTGTGGAAATGAGGAATGTTTGAGAACTTTATGTACCATTTCCACGTGCATGATACATCACATAAGACATTTGTGTCCTGATGTACATTTTGGGATAGGATACCTTGGGCCATATTCCTAGTTATTACGTTAATGATTCCATAATTTAAGGGAGATAGTCTCTGACCCACATCACTGGTTAAGGTTTTCACATTATTTTCACTTCTCCCATTTGTAGATTCTTTTTCTTTCTTTTCTTTTTTAATTATCTTCAGTGCCCACCCAATATCAGAAGATGGCTAGCTGTTGCATTTCTTTGGCTCTAAATTTATTTAATTATTTCAGACAACTGAAGTCCTTCAAAAAAGAAATGAATATATTAAATTCATAAATGTAACTTAACATCCTTGGATGAGTTTAACTTCAATTTATAAATAAGACCAGGCATAATACAATGTTACCATAGCGTGATTTAAAAAGTTTCCTAGATTTGAAAAGGTAGACAAATCAGATTTGTAAAATGAACTTAAAGCCCAAGGACAATTAGTTATTCAAACCTATAAATTAAATAAAATACATTCCACTGGGTAATTTTTTTGAAACCATGAAAAGAAAAAGTTAAGATAGGCAATTTGAACACAAATTAAGATGACTCTAGGGGCTGGCCCGGTGGCGCAGCGGTGAAGTGCACACGTTCTGCTTCTCGGCAGCCTGGGGTTCGCCGGTTCAGATCCCGCGTGCAGATATGGCACTACTTGGCACACCATGCTGTGGTAGGCATCCCACATATAAAGTAGAGGAAGATGGGCATGGATGTTAACTCGGCCAGGCTTCCTCAGCAAAAAGAGGACTGGCAGTAGTTAGCTTAGGGCTAATCATCTTCTTCTTAAAAAAAAAAAAATGACTCTACTTGCTTCCCATCCTAGCTCTCCCCCTTCCCTGTTTATTCAAATTATTCTTCTCAGAATCCTGGGAAAATGAAGTCCTAAACTCCTGGATAACTAATCACTGCACTGTGCCCTGTGGAGGTAGTTCCCTGTGTAAACCCTACCCTTTGCCTCATTGATGGAACCACTCCCACATTCTTCCTGACATGTATTCCCATTTCCTCTCAAGTCGAAGGAACTCAGTCTTACATATTCTGTTGTCATATGAGGTAGAGAAAAGTAGATCCTCATAGGAGAATTAACCTTGCCTTGCTATCTTATACTCCACAGAGCTGAAGGCACTGAACAGGATCAGGAGTAGGCAAAGGAGCTCTGGAAGATTGGGCTGAACCTAGTTTTGGGCTGGAATACTACAGGCCTTTGACCAACCTGGCAAATATTTTCAGAAACTGATCTGTGTAATTAGAGAACTGTAGTCAGGGGTAATGTCAGTAGAGGCTGGCATAAAACTGATGGAAGATGAGGTTCAGACCGAGTCTACTGCTGGAAAACGGATTCGAGGAAGGGCATGAGGTCAGGTTTCTCAGGGAGAAACTAAGGGTGGAGGCCTGTCAGATGTGGTATCTTAATGGCATTGTAAACAAGGTGATTTTTAAAAATCAATGCAAAATGTAAAAACCATTAGAATCATTTGGAGAGACTATCTCAATTGTTTTCTTAAAGATTTTAACATGGAGTATATAAAGACCTTGGGTCATGTATAAACCTTACTGAATCAGATTCAATACAAAGCATCTTACAACAAATAGCAAATTTCTGAGTTCATGCTCAAGTATAAGGTCTTGAGTGTAAATAGGCTAAGTTAGATTTTAAGCTTCATGAGGGTAGGGAACTTCTGTTAACCCCTGTATACCAGATATCTAGAAGATTGCCAGGCATGCATAAAAGAAGGAAAGTGAGACCAATGTTGAGGAGAAAAGCCAATCAAAACTGACGTAAGTGCTAGATTGAGCAAATGACATCACTATAACTGGATAAACAGTTACAGCTGTATTCCATTAGATCAAAAAGGTAGAAGAATGATTAACATGTTAATAATAACAATGTACTGTGGAGTTTATAAGATATGCAATACGTTTTACTTCTTTCTATCATATAAACTCTCCCATAATATTGTTTTTCATTCACTGTATTGATCAGAGAGTGGAGGGCAAATTGAGAGGTTTCCACTTGGCATTCCTCACAATGATACCTCTTACCCATTGGCCAAGTACTCAAAGATTTTCTTTTTGTAATAAAAGCCTTTTTTAAGCTTTTATTTCCTTTGTTCTGGAGTTCGGATAGTTTCTTTTGCCTTGTCATCAAGTTCACTGATCTTTTCTTTTGCATACACAAGTAGGTTATAATACTGTTCATACTTTTAAGGTCTTTTTCCCCCCTGTGTTTAATTTTGGATAGTTTTTAATGTTATATCTTCAAGTTCACTGATCTTTTCTTCTGCAATATCTAATCTGCCATCACTCCGGAAATTGTAGTTTTTATCCCTATAAATTTGACAGGACTTTCTTTTTATCTTTCATATCTCTATTAACATGGTTTACATTTAACCTATTTGTGACTTAATATTTAAAGTGGGTTTCTAGTAGGCAGCATATAGCTGGGACTCTTGCTTTTTTTTAATCTAGTTGACAATCTTTCTTTTTATTGGGGTGTTTAGATCATTTATATTTAATGTGAGAATTAATGTATCTAGGTTTAAATTAATAATGTGCACTGTGCCATTTATCCCATCTATTTACTCCCCTTTTCTTCTTTTTCTACCTTCTTTTGGAGTAACCGAGTATGTTTTAGATTATTTCTCCTTTGTTGGCTTTTAGCTGTAACTTTCTTATTTAAGTGCTTCCATGAGTTTACAGCATGCACCATAAACTTATCCCTATAAGTTCAAGTGTTATTGTACCTTTTCATGTATAGTAACAGATTTCTATGATAGTATTTCTGTAGCCAGATAAGCTTCATTGAAGAGACTGACTTCTGGATGCTCCTGGGATACATAATTAGGGGATGGGTAAGCTGGTTTTACATGATAAAGCCACATCAGCATTGCCAACTCCATATGCCTTTGGATACTCTACAGAATATGAAGGAATTTCTGGCATTTAAACTTTAGTATAGGCCATCTATAAGTCAGGTTTCAGTCAACCAACCATGTAAACTGTTAGAAGCATTCTAATTGAGCTCACATTAAAGCCAAAATCCATTAAGGTAATGGTAACAATATGGTAACCCCATATTATTAAATTTGCCTGATCCAAAGTTATATTCTTTCCACCATGATCCTGCAAGTGTTTCCCAGGTTTCTATTGAACACATAGGCAATATAGAAAAAAGGTAAACACTTCGTGACTACATTGGTTTTATCCAAAGAATGCAAAGTAGGTTAAAATTTGTCTAATTTTCTAAACAATGTAATTCACCACTGTATTAAGACTGCTCTGGCTGCCAAAACAAAATATCACAGAGTGGATGGCTTAAACAACAGAAATTTATTTTCTCACAATTCTAGAAGCTAGAAGTCCAAGATCAACGTTCCAGCAGATTTGGTTTCTAGTGAGGATCCTCCTCCTGGCTTGCAGACAGCTGCTTTCTTACGTTCTCACATGGCCTTTCCTCAGTTTGCACTGAGAGTTCTCTGGTGTCTCTTCTTACAAGATAACTAAACTTATTGGATCAGAGCCCCCACTCTTATGACCTCATTTAACCTTAATTACTTTCTTAGGGGCCTCATCCCCAAATATAACCACACTGGGTGTTAGGGCTTCAACATATGAATATGACATGACTCAAACATTGTCTATAACATCCCACCCCTAGCACCCTCCCAAATTCATGTCCTTGCATACAAAATACATGCATTCCACTCCAACAGTCCCCAAAATCTTAACTCATTCCAACATCAACTCTAAAGTCTAGAGTCCAAAGTCTCATCTAAATCAGACATGGGTGAGACTTGAGGTACAATTTACCCTGAGGCAAAATTCCTCTCCAGCTGTGAACCTTTAAAACCAGAAAATTCACATGCTTCCAAAATACAGTGGTGGGACAGGAATAGGGCAGACATTCGCATTCTAAAGGAGAGAAAGTGGAAGGAAGAAAGGGGTGATAGGTCCCAAACAAATCCAAAACCCAGCAAAGCAAATTCCATTAGATCTTAAGACTTGAGAATAATCATCTTTGGTTCAATGCTCTGCCTTCCAGGTCGTATTGTAGGTCAACACAACCAGGTTGCATTGTAGGTCACATTGTAGATGGCAATCATAACACTTGCTGTAATGAGGAAGTCAAACCATAACTTCATGTGATATCTCCAGTAGAATGTAAAACTCCATAAAGAAGGGTATTTTTGTCTGTGTTTATAGCGTTTGTATCCCCAGCATGCAGAACAGTGTCTGACACACAGTTGGCATTTTATAAACATCTGCTGGATAAATGAATGAATGCTCAATCCCCTTGGTTTGAAGGCGCTCTGAGCCTGGCTGTATAATTATGAGTAGTGGGTCTTGCGTCGGGAACTTGTCACTTCAATCTGTTGGGCTGCAATATTGAAGAGAATCACCTCCCTTTCTCAGAGCTTTTCATTCAAGGAAGTTCCCATTTTTGTGGAAGGAAAACCTTGCCCCGCCTTTGGCTCCTCCCTCGTGGAAGGAAGAGCCACGCCTCTGCGTTGTCACCGCCCCTTTTGCCGGCCGCTGGTCAACCGTGTTTCCCACTTTCCTCCACACCAATCATAACAAGGGCTTTATAATCCTGCCGTTTTACCCACTCTCTGAGCAATGCCTTCTTCAGCCGTTCTCTTAACCCTAGACTGGCCTCAAATGCGGCTTCCTCCATAAAGCTCCCTTTCAGCCAGCATCCCCGGGATATGAGCCGGTTCCCCTCCAACTGTTGCTCGCGTTCGGCTCAGATTCCCTCCCGGTTGAACTTACTCTAACATGGCCGCGCCCACTTAGCCTCTCTTTAGCCTTAGGATCAAAGTGCCTTAATGTACGCGACCCTTTCTTCCCCATCCCGCAGAGAGATCTGGGCAGGCATGAGCTTCTAGGAAGGTGAGCGGTTTGTGTACCGCCCCTGGCGGATGTTGCAAAGTCGGGGCCCAGCGGTTGAAGCCGCCTGGAAATGGGATGAAAAGGATCGTTTTCAATACCTTCTCATCTTGTGCCTTCCCACGAAAGGCGGAATAAAGAGCCTTCGCTCGCTGTACTGCAGTAAGTGGGAAAATGGCTGCTCCCAGTAAATATCCTCGAGTCAGGCGCGGATATTTTACGTCACAGAGAGGCGTCCGAGAGCCAGACTCTAGGTGTCTGGAACGACGCTGGATGGCCCTCGTCGACCGCCGTCCTTTCAGCTCCGGGGGGGGGGGGGCCTGTCGGCCGGGGGGGGGGGGCCGCGGGGCCGCAGACACTGAGGCAAAGCGTTCAGAGAAGTGGCTCCGCGGCTTGTCTCCAGCGGTGAACACGGACGTCACCGGTCAGGTCGGTGTCGGGTTCTGAGCGTGTTTCGGGGCCAGGGGAGAGCGCGTTAGGTTTTCTTTTTGTTCCGGAGCGCGTAGGGGTCGGTGTTGGGGGAAGCGGGTGGCAATCGTCGCTGGGGGTTCGGTGTTGGGGTTCCCCGCGGAGGGGGAGCCCGTGGGGTTCCGAGTTGGGACGAGGACGGGGAGGTCTTTGTTGGAGAGTAGCGTTTGGGGTGTCCGTGGTTGGGTGGAGGGGGAGTCGGGTCCGTTTCTGGACAGCGTTTGGGGAATCCGTGTTTATTGCTTATGGAACGCTTAATTTTAGAGATGGGGTGCCTCGTTCTCTTGCGTCCACGTTTGCTGTATATTTCTGCTGAAAATCTGTTTTCAGGTTCATCCCAACCCAAGTAATGACATCCCCATCCTCCTAAATACTCTTCCGAAAGAGGACTCTTGTTAAAATTTAGTATATTTCGCTTTTAATGTGGGGATCAGGTGTGTAGGTATTGGTATAATTTTATACATTCTTAGTCTAACATCCCAGCCTAACCATTTCCATACTGCACACTCTTAGGAAGTTTTCTTCTTTCTTTTCTTTTTTTTTTTTTAAACTCCTGCAGTTGTGTTCTATCGAGTGGGAGCTTTAATTTGGGGGGGACTGATGAAGACCCAGGTACAATACTCGCAGGAACGTCTGATAGATTTCCTTTAACCCGTTTTTTGTTTCTTTGACCAGATATGGTGTTTTTCCATATGTGTCTTGGACATATCTGGTTTATGCTTATTCCTAAATAATTATTATAATTGTCAATGGTGGGCTTTTTTTTTCCGTAAGACCCTGCTCTCTTATTTCTTCCAATTTTAGGTAACGCACAAGAGCAGAAATTAAAAAGATATACTTATTATATCATGTCCTTCTACTCAGATTATTACTAACAGCTTCTAAATTGATTCCTTTATGTTTTCTAGTTGAGCACTTTCGTCGCCTGCAAATAACTTTGGCCAGGTGGTGAGTGTATGGACTGAGGACTAAGAAGAACCTACTTCTGCCCATGATTTGGGTAGGTTAATGCCTGAGTCACCTTCTTCATTTGTGAAAAAAGCTGTCTTAATTCTCATAATTCCTACTTCATAGAGGCAATATGAAGATTAAATGGGTAAATGTTTTTTAAGTACAAGGTGGGGTACCTGGCACATAGTAGAGTCTGAATAACTGGTAGCTGTGACTTATCAAGTTTTTATTCCTCTAAAGACTTTTCCCCCCAGTTTTATTGAGGTATAATTGACATGTGACATCCTGTAAGTTTAAAGTGTATAATCTGACGATTTGGTACATGTATATATTGCGAAATGTTTGCCGCCATAACTTTAGCTAACACCTGTGTTGCATCATATAATTACCATTTCTTTTTTGCGATGAGAACCTTTAATATGTACTCTCTTTGCAACTTTCAAGTTTATAATACAGTATTATTACCCGTCATCACTATGCTGTACATTAGATCCCCTCAAAGGCTTTTTATCTTTAAAATTATTTTCATTTATAATTTCTTCCTCTTTAAAATTTTCTTTGATTTATGTTACTAGATTTCCCAATATCTCCTATTCCTGGAAGAAACCGTGTTTATCCGTAATGATCTGTTCTTTTAATATGGGACTGGATTCTATTTGCTAATATTTTATATTTTTGCATCTAGAAATAAAAAGATGTCTTGGATTTGCTTCAAAATAATCCAGTGATGGAAGAGGAGAGAGCAGTGGTGTAGATAAAACAAAGTTAGGTTTGCGTTGATAATTATTGAAGTCACATGGTGGATATGTGGAGTTTATCCTATTCTTTTCTTTTTTTGTACATGGGTTTTAATTAAACTGTTCCTTCTTCTTTTGCTTGAAATTTTTCATAATAAAAAATTAAAAAAATTTTTGCTTCTACATTTATAAGTGAAACTGGTCTGTACTTTTCTTTAGAAGTTTTTTCAAGTATAATACTAAAAATGAAAACATAGAATATTACAGCACCCCAGAAGGCGCCATCTCATCTTAATCTCTTCCTTCCTCTCCGGAGGTAATTGTTATCTAAAACCATCATATTGAATTTGTCTGATCGTTAACTTTATATAAATGGGATCATATAGTACATGTTCTTTTGTCCCTGGCTTCTTTGGCTCAATATTTTGTTGTGAAATTCATCTGAGTTGTTGCATATAGCAGTAGTTCATTTCTCCTCATTGCTGTGTAGTGTTACATTGTATGATTATACCCCAATTTATCTATCCGTTCTGCTAGTGATAGACATTTGGCTTGTTACTGGCTTGTGACTATTATGAATGATGTTAATATGAAAATTTTTTCCCATGCATTTTGGTTCATTGGACTTCTGTGGGCTATAAACCTGGTAGAATTCCTGAAGTGTAGGGTATCCTAGATACAAGGAGAAATGACAACTGCCCAGTCATAATGGGAGATTCTTAACATGCCTCTCTCGGTAACAGAACACAGAGACAAAAAGCTAGAAGGCTATAGATTAATGGGATTAGTAAACTTTTTCTGTAAAGGGACAGATAGTAAATATTTTAGGCTCTGCAGATCGAATATTTGTCTACACCTACTCAGCTCTGCCATTGTAATGTGAAAGCATCCATAGAGAATATGCAAACAGATGGGTGTGGCTGTGTTCCAATAGATTATTTACAAAAACAGGTCACCAACCCACCATAGTGCCAACCCCCAAAAGATTAGAATAACATGATTAACAAACTTGAGCAATATAAAACATTCTGCCCAACGGTTTCCCCAAATGCACATAGAACATTTATAAACAGTTACCATATGGTGGACCCTAAAGCAAGTGTAAACAAATTTCAAAGGATTGAAATCATACAGACTGTTTTCTCTAACTACAGTGGAATTAGCTATAAAGTAATACCAATATGATGACTAGAAAGTGCCCATTTGTTTGACAAGTATGCTGTACACGTCTAAATAACCCATGGATCCATGAATCAAGGAAAATTACAGTGGAAATGTTTTGAATTACATTTTAATAATAATCCTTCATATCAACCCTTGTTGAATTCAACTAAAGTGGCCAGTGGAGGGAATTTATAGCCTTGAATACATATGTTAGAAAAGAAGGACGGATGAAAATCAGTGAATAAGTGTTTATAAGTATCTCTCTAGTTCTCTTTTTTCTAAACTATTGATTAGTATTTTGAAATACTGGCTTCGTACATTAGTAGAGAAACTTTTCCTCTTTTTCTGTGACCTACAAGAGTTTGCATAACCTTGGAATCATCTGTACTGTGAAGATTAGGTGAAACTCATCAGGCCCTGATGACTTTTTTGTTCTTAACTTTTTTTCATGGAAATTCAGAGTAGAGAGGATAGGATAATATCTGCCCGTCACTCGGCTTCAGTGATTATCAACTCACGGCTGATCTTGTTCATCTGTGCCTCCTCCGCTTTTGTTTTTCCCTTGGAGAGTTTCACAGCAAATTCAAGATTTCATGTCCTTAAACTTGTAAATATTCTAGTATGCATCTCTAACTGGTAAGGTCGTTTAAAACTTTGTAAGCAGCAGCTCATTTTCAAATGTATCAAAGTTAATAATAATTCTTTTATTTCATCCAATCCCCAGTCCATGTTCAAGTTTTTTTTCTGATCGTCTCAAAGTTGTCTTTGAACATTGGATTGTTTGAATCGTGATCCAGATAACGTGCCTGCATTCTATTTGCTTCTTACATCTCTTAGGTCTCTTTTATGCTGTGACAGTTCCTCTTCTAGTCTTTCTTTTGTCCTCACGCCTCTTAACATATTACGATAAGAAGTGTACAGCAACATTAATGAAGGATTCTTGCCTAAATAGTTAAATGTGGACATGCTCAAATCTCTAAATTCAGCTACCCAGTTTACAGGAAAAATTGAGAGTGGAGGAGGTGAGGAAGAATAAATTAAATATACCATGATGAAGCAATCAGCCAAATCCAGAAGGCAGTACATCCGGTGGGACAAATGACTTATTCCCTTCCTCCCTCCTCCCATTCCTTCCCAAAGCACATATGGTTATTGATTTCTAATGACTTGCCAACATCTTTAATTTTATTTCAAGTGGGAATATTTTTGTACTTAAAATTTTTAAATTTAAAAATGTTTAATTTTAATTTAAAAGAATCTTGTGCTTATTGAAAAAAAGGTAAAATTCACTTTTCTAGTCTCTTGGACCAGCCATAATAATTATTAACATTATTAAGTTTTCTTTTGTAAATGTGTGTACACACACACAGAGAGATATCGATGTATTGCTTTACTTTTGCAGAAATACAGGATCATACTACACACAATGAATAGAAATGTGCTTTGTTCATTGAGTTGTATATTATGGACATTTTTAATTTCAGTAAGTATGTTAAAATATTAAATTACTATGTAGTATTCCATTAGATGGATTGTAATTATTCATTCAACTAATCTTCTGTTAGTGGACCTAAACATATGTTTAGTGTACTTTACATAAGTCTCTGCTCACTTTGCTGCTATTTTCTTTGCATAAATTCCCCAAAACAGAAAGCTGAGTCAGAAGCGATGCCTATTTTGAAAATATTCAGTACATAATTGAGAATATACCCAGTAATGTTCTACCATATAATACTGACAGTAAAGGAATGTTATCATATTTCATGTGTCGTTTTCATGTCAGTTTCAAGCACTGACTAAACTTATTTTTTACGATTGTCCATTTCTGTTACTTGGGTTTTATGCATCTACAGTAATATTGTGCAGACGATAGTTTGCCTCCTTTTCTCTGAGATTGGTAATTGCTGTTTGATTCTTTTCTCTAATTGCATTTGGAAGCATGGACCAACCAGTGACAAATGAGAATGGTAATTCTTGCACCCTTCCCATTCTGCGTGGGAATGCTTACAGAGAGTCACTGGCTCTCAACTGAGCATATACGGTGTTTGATTTATGCTTTGCTTTAGATTTTTTCCCTTTTTTTCTTTTCTTTTGGAAAGAAAGTGTTACGTACACAACTCAAGTGTCAGCGCCACTTCTCTACCCCGTTCCTTCCTCCTCCCCCATATGTAATCACTAACTTGAAAGTTTACCTTATAATCCTTTTTGGACTTTTAAATATGTATGTATCTACAAACACTATATAATATTTTATGTACGTTTTAAAAGTTTATAAAAATTGTATTATACTTTATATATCCTTCTACCGAGATATATAGGGTTTAGTTTTGTTATTGTTAATCAGTGAGCTTTTTTTTTTTTTTTTTTTAACACTCCTGATACCAAATATATGGGAGTTTTACCCCATGCCAACAAATTCTCCAACTCCCTGGACACCAATTGGGTGTCCTAAAATTCAGCTCAGTTCTGACACTAACTACCAGGAGCCTGCAGAGACCCCACAGGATAAGAGCTCAGTCGCACAGGACTGCTCCCACTTCAGATGCCACTTGCAAGTCCCAGGTTGCCACCTGTACTTCTGACCAGTTGGCTATAAATCAGAGGTTTCCCTGCCTCCCTTCTCAGGTTCAGTAACTTGCTAGAATGGCTCATAGGACTCAGGAAGATACTTTACTTACTGTCACCAGTTTATTTAAAGGATACAAATGAACAGCCAGATGAAGAGCTGCATAGGGCAAGATCTAGAAGGGTCCTGAGCACAGGAGCTTCTGTCTCCGTGGAGTTGAGGTGTACCACTTGCCCAGTACCTCAAAGTGTTCACCAACTCAGAAGCTCTCCAAACCCCACGGTTAGGAGTTTTTATGGAGGGTCCATTACGTAGGCATGATTGATTAAATCATTGTCCACTGGTGATTAAACTCTATCTCCAGCCCCTCTGTCCTCCCCATAAGCCTAAGGGTGGGGCTGAAAGTTCGAGCCCTCTAATCATGCCTTGGTCTTTCTGGGGACCAGCCCCCATCCTGAAGCTATCTAGGGGTCCCCAGCCACCAGTAACCTCATTGGCATCTAAAAGATACTCATCACTCTGGAGATGCCAAGGGTTTTAGGAGCCGTGTCCAGGAACCTGGGACAAAGACCAAATATCTATTTCCTATTGTACCACAAGTCTAAGGAAGTAGCCGCTCCATTGCTAGGCTATTATGGGTTTGTAACAAAAGCAATACTGAGTTTTATGAACTGTTTTTTAATATCAATTTAGGCTTTTCTCCTCTAACCTATTAATTTATTTTATTAGCTACTTAGGCTGCCAACCTGACGTCCATGCCCCACTTTTTAAGAAAATCCCTATTTTATTTAGGTAGCCATCCATCTAGCAACTTGACCTTAACTTCAGTTCAGTAGGAAATGCAGATTAGTCTTACAACTCAGGGGGGTTCCATTGCCATTCTCTGTTTCATTGCTGTATTCCAGGCATGAGCATTTGGTGCAGCTCTGATCTGTTAGGTGTGAGGGAAAGTCTGCCAAGGAGCTTCTGGGGAATGGTTGGGTCCTTGAGCCTCCAACCCTAGAGATCTCAGTTCTAACCATTCCTGTATAAACACCTTTTCCTACCTCCCTCCTGCCCGTAAGGAGCTCTACATATGAGTTGTGTGCCATCCTTTTTGGGCTGGCCCTGCAAGGAGTCTAGACTCATGGGCCAAGACTGGGACAAAGCAGTGTCAGAATTAGAGATGGTGGTGGTATGCTTGCTCACTGCTATGTTTACCAGTCGGTCAGAGAATGAGTCAGAAATGAGGTCTCTAGGTGTGGAAGATTCAGGAGAGCTAGAGAAAGAGGCTGAGAATAATAATTTGCTGCCTCAAGAAGTGAAAACTAAATTCAAGTTGACCTCATGCTGTTGGTCTCCTTAGAGTGAGTTTCTAGCATGGCTCCAGAGCTTGGCTCTTGGGGAGACTGATCTCTGATCTGCTGCTTCTGAGGCAAGGGTGGGGCTGCCTGTGCATTCCTGCTTGTGTGGAAGGAGCTGGCTGGGTGTGCACAGTGAACATTACAAGAGCCAATTCCAAGGGCCGTATTTTGGCAAATGTGACTATATGGCCACCTCACAGGATGATGCACCAGGAAGTGAAGTTCTTAAAGTGCATGAGAAAGAGAACAAATTTGTATTGTGAGGCTGTTGGAAGAGAGAGATATTATAATGGAGAAAGGCATATATGGATTCTAATTCCCACATTGCTACTTAGGAAGGTTGTTAGCCTGGGCAACACACTTCGCCTCACCAAACCTTAGCTTACTTGTGTTAAAAATGGAGATAATACGGGCTGGCCCGGTGGTGCAGTGGTTAAGTTCGCACATTCTGCTTTGGCAGCCTGGGGTTCACCAGTTCAGATCCTGGGTGCAGACCTATGCACTGCTTGTCAAGCCATGCTGTGTCAGGCATCCCAAATATAAAGTAGAGGAAGATGAGCGTGGATATTAGCTCAGTTCCAGTCTTCTTCAGCAAAAGGAAGAGGGTTGCACGGTAGATGTTAGCTCAGGGCTAATCTTCCTCAAAAAAAAAAAATGGTGATAATAATGAGTACCTTACAGAGTAATGTTAAGGAATACATAAGACACTGCTTATGATTTGTTAAGTACATTAGTCTTCAAACTGGGATAATTGCCTCGGTGCAATAAACAAAAAATTTAGGAGTATGTGGACACAGGTTTAAGCCACTTTCCAGAACCACTACTTCTATATGTTGTCTTCCCTAAACTTGATCTGTGTGAGAACTTGGCGGTGGACAGGACCATGAACTGGTTTTTGTTTCCCATCTCCTCTTCCACATCCACTCCATTCCACCTTTGGAAAAAAAAGACATTCCTCTTGACCATTCCATATCTTCCTGTGGAGCACGGCCCCAGGATGTAAAAACTTCCAGGGTGTTAAAGAGATGGATGAAATATTGGGGCCTTCTGTTAGAATGAGTCCACATGGTAAGAGAGAGCTGAGGCCCCAGGCACATGTCCTCTTGTAATTGAATTTGCTCCTCAATCCACAGGTTCTAATCTACAGGAATGAGACGTTTTCAGTAATAGAAGCAGAAGGAGGTTCCAGGCTTGGGAGATCGTCATTTCTGGCAGCAGCCTGACCTGAGATATTCAACCACAATTTCCAGGCAGGCCCAGAGTAGACAGAAGACAGAGCACGCCCTAGAGTTGCTGGTCCTTTCTTAAGAACAGGAGGAATGACCAAGGCCCAGGTGAGGTTTGTTTTACCTGTTTTATCCTTGATTTCGCAATGGACATGTGGAAGCTTCTAAAAGTCTGATGAAATGAGACAGTATATGTTGATAAAAATCAGGACCTGTCAGAAAATAAGTTTAGGCTATAATCTTAAAATCAGGGCAAATTAGGAAGCAAGATGTGTAGGTCATAGGGTTTGTACAAAATTCTTAACGTTGGAACTTAGGTAAGTTACTGTGTAAGACCCTGTGGGTTGCCTTAGCTTTGAACTTATGTCTGCTTTTCTCGGCAGCCGTAATAACAAGAAAAATGTGAAAAGTTACATGATTTGCAGTGTGTGTGAGGAGAAGGCAAACCAGTTCTTCAGAGGAAGTAAACATTTCATTGTTCTTCGGTCTTAAGAAATTTCTTTCCTTAGCTCTTCAGAGAGATTTTTTTGGTAGACAGTGTCCTCAGTAACAGTCGTGTCATAAAGGCATATGGTGTTTCCTTTGGCTCTTTCTTCTTGTGTTCCTCCGAGTAGGCTAAGGAGGAGATGCCAGAGCAGAACTCCAGTGGACAAAATTCTTCAGAAGCAGCACACCTCAACAACAGAGCCTTCGGGTGGTCCGACTTTACCCAGGAGTGAAGTCTGGATTGTCCATAGACTAAGTGGGTTGTGTGATCTTTGAGTGGTCCTCCAGGAAGGAGAGTTCTCTCAACCAGATTTGTGTTACTGATTTGGCAAGAGACAGCTGCAGGTTCCATTCTTGGAGAACAGCTTGGATTACAGACGTGGACAATGCTCCCTTTATACCTTCTTAACCTCAGGTTCAAAAAATGAAGTCAGAGCCAATTATTCTTGTTTTGGTCTTCATATTTTTAATTATGCAAATGATACCTGGCTACATTTGCATGCAAGAGATTCAAGCAAACAGAAGTATTTGCACCAAAAGAGAATATCCCCTCACACCTTTTTCCTGCCCAGTCCCCACCCGAAGGATAACAAATGTTAATAATGTGGGTCTCCATCCAGTCCCTTTCTATAGTTGATGTGTGGTGGAATATGTCTATATTTATGTACATTTCTATATCCATACATGTGTTACTTATACATGTGTAATTGTGTATGTTAGGATGTTTGGGATCATATTATATACACTCTTTGGGAACTTGGTTTTTTTCACTTAAGAGAATGCCTTGAAGATCATTGCTATCAGTATTTTTTCATCTTCCTGATTGATTTAAATGTTTACGAGGTATTTTATCACATCTAACCCTGTCTGCTTTCGATGGACATTTAGATTATTGATAGGTTTTCACTATTGTAAACAAAGAAATAATGAACATTCTTACTGCACATTGTTTGATGTCTATGCAAATATTATTTTAGTACTTTTTTAAGCTGGGAAAATTAATTAGTAGAATTCTGCAGTGCTGTGATCTGAATGTTTGCATGCCCCCAAAATTCATATGTTGAAATCTTAACCCCCAAAGATGATGGTTTTAGGAGGTGTGCGGCGTTTGGGAGGTATGTGGGTCGTGAGGGTGAGGCTTTCATGAATGGGACTAGTACTCTTATAAAAGAGAATCCACAGAGATCCCTCACCCTTCCACCAGGTGAGGACACAGTGAGAAGGCACTATGAAACTTGTATGAGCCAGAAAGTGGCCGTGACCAGAGTGTGGCCATGCTGTCACCTTGATCTTGGACTTCCCAGCCTCTGCAACTATGAGAAATAAATTTTTGTTTATATTAGCTGCTTTGTCTGTGGTATCTTGTTATAGCAACCCAAGTGCACTGAGACACATGGTCCTATGGTATGTGAAATGGTCACAGTGTGCATCGTTTATCATGGGGAATATGAGCTGAACATGTTACCGCCCCTCTTTCCACATCATCTATTCCACCTCAGATTGCACTGGAATTTGTTATTACAGGGAGCGTTATCATTCGAGGATGTGGCTGTGGGCTTCACCTGGGAGGAGTGGCAGTTACTGGATCCGTCTCAGAAGGACCTGTACAGGGACGTGATGTTGGAGAACTACAACAACCTACTGTCAGTAGGTAGGGACAGCATCACCATCAGCTGCCTTTTCTTTCTCATTCAGTGCAACCTGTAGGATTCCTGAAGTATTTCATGGTTTGGGCTAAAGCATTGTAGGTGGTAGACTTTTATTCTCCTCTTTGATCGTAGAGTGTATGCTCTCCCTTCCCCAGTAAAAAGCTTTTACTTTACTGAAGCACAAATGATGTGGTCCCTGAAATATAACTTTTTCCAGTTTTCATAGATCCCCCAATCTTAAATACTTGGTGCTAAGTGTTCAATGACTTCCTGTTTACAGGATATCAAGCTATGAAGCCAGATTCTCTCTTCCGTTTGGAGCAAGGAGAACCACCATGGATAGCAGAGGGAGCAGCCCATAGTCAAACCTGTCCAGGTGAGTGAGTGAAAACCAAGAAAATGGGGAGAGATGACTCTAAAATTCCGGCGGGTCAGTGAAGGGGTGACGCTGTTGAAATGTTCGGAGAGCTTTTCTTACACTACTTGGCAACCCTGACCTAACGCCTCTCTGCGTCTCTGTTGTTTATCACGGTTGTTCTTCTTTCCCTGCTGTTTAAGGATGATGACTTCCTTTTTTTAGGTTTCTAGATCTGATGACAGTCTTTCTCACCTAGGACCTTGATCTCTTAACCTGGTTCTAGTCTTCCTGGTATGCACCTGTCTTCTCCTTTTCTTTGTCTGCAGCAGTCTCACTTCCTCTTCTCCACCTTACTTGCGATAAAATTCCTCTCACTACCCATACAGATCGCTTTGCACTTAGCACTGCTGTCTACTTCCCCAATGTCTCTGCCCCTTTTAAAAGGGCTGATGGCCCTCCCTGACAATCCGCCTCACCTTGGTTCATCTGAAAACCACACACACCTTGTCTCTCAGGGCACCTCTCTCTACTTCTTCACCCACTGCTTTCCCAGCTGCCAGGTTCTGTCTTTTTAAATCTTCTGCTTGATTCTCATATTACAATTTTAATTCATTCTCAAGGCCTAAGCTCTCTGTTCCCTGCCGGAGAGCCCCAAATTGACCTAATCTGTACTCCAAGCCCCTGCATGTTGCAAGCCACCAAGGCAGCTGTCCATGATGTCCTACTTCCTATATGTGAAGCCGGTTCCTCCTTTCTCTCAGTGATGTCTTCACCACCCTAGAGTGTATCATATATACCGAAGATTTAAGCTCTGTACTCTGACAGATACTCCTGAGTTGACATTTACCTAGCTATGGTCTAATCTGCCTTTTAATTCTGTATTTTGCCTGGACCCAGGATAATTATCCTGTGAAATCCTTTCTCCTTCAGCCTCAGTGTCAGAACCTGAGACTGTTTTTCCTCCTGATGGATCCTTTTCCTCCTGTGCATTTTATTTATGTTCCGCTGTTCTGCTCTGTGCCGTGGCACCTGGCCACCTTTGAGTTGCCTTGAGTCTTCCCTATTTGGTCTGCTGTATTATTTCTGAAGGTCTCTGCTGTTCCTATTAACTGTCATTGGTTTGAAAAGGCCATTTGGAAATTCCATACTCTCAATTCCCACCTCAAAGTAGGCTGTGATAATTTCAACTCGCACTGCCCCAATTGCTACATACTTTAGCTGGTTTCACTGTTTCTCTTCGTCCTTTTTTTTTTGTTTTTATTTTTTTGTGAGGAAGATTGTCCCTGAGCTAACGTCTGTTGCCAATCTTTCTCTTTTTGCTTGAGGAAGATTGTCCCTGAGCTAACATCTGTGCCAATCTGCCTCTGTTTTATGTGGGATGCCACCACAGTGTGGCTTGGTAAGTGCTGTTAGGTTTGCGCCTGGGATCTGAACCTGCGAACCCCAGGCCACCTAAGCAGAGTGCGCGAACTTAACCACTACGCCACTGGCCAACCTCTTTAGTGTTTTTCTTAGTCCCTTTTGATATTAGGCTGCATTCCTCTGTGGGTAGGGAAAGCAGTGGAACTTGATGAGAAAACATGAAGAGTGAGAGTTGGTTGGAAAAACAAGAGATCTACATATATTTAGACATTGAAAAGACCCAGCCAAATAGAATGAGAAATATCAGAGCTATGAGAGGAGGAGAGTCAGAAGATGTCCCAGAAACAAGTGACATACTTATTCCCAGGAGGAGAAAGTGATAGGTTTTGTTGAATGTCAGAGATAATGTCAGATAATTTGAAGACTGGCATCTCTGCATTTGACTGTGTGCATTTTTCCATCCCGGTACTGCGTTCTTTCACTCTGAGCTCTTTTTCTTTCCATGAAGTTCCAGTGCACACTTGGAACACCCTTTTTCCTGACTTCCTGTCTACACCACACTAACTCAGTCATGATCATCTATTTTTTTTTATTGTTATTGATAGGTTACAATCTTGTGAAATTTCAGTTGTACATTAATGTTTGTCAGTCATGTTGTAGGTGCACCACTTCACTCTCTGTGCCCACCCCCCACACCACCTTTCCCCTGGTATCCACTAAAACTGTTCTTAGTCCATAATTTTAAGTTCCTCATATGAGTGGAGTCATACACAGATTGTCCTTCTCTCGCTGGCTTATTTCACTTAACATAATTCTCTCAAGGTCCATCCATGTTATTGAAAATGGAATGATTTTGTTCTGTTTTACAGCTGAGTAGTATTCCATTGTATATATGTACCACATCTTCTTTATCCATTCGTCTGTTGCTGGACACTTAGGTTGCTTCCACGTCTTGGCTATTGTAAACAGTGCTGCAATAAACATTGGAGTGCATAGGACTTTTGGGATTGCTGACTTCAACCTCTTTGGATAAATACCCAGTAGTGGAATGGCTGGATCATATGGTAGTTCTATTTTTAGTTTTTTGAGGAATCTCCATACTGTTTTCCATAGTGGCTGCACCAGTTTGCATTCCTACCAGCAGTGTATGAGGGTTCCTTTTTCTCCGCAACCTCTCCAACATTTGTTGCTATTAGTTTTAGATATTTTTGTCATTCTAACAGGTGTAAGGTGATATCTTAGTGTAGTTTTGATTTGCATTTCCCTGATGATGATCATCTATTTTTTTTGTATTGTTCTATTGATTGGTGTGAGGCTTCTGTATCTGATTCTTCCTTACTTAGTGTAGACTACATAATCCTTCACTGACACCGTCACTTGAGTCCACTCCTTATATCTTTCTTAAAGGCAGGTTTAGTTTTGTTTCATTTTGGCTTTAATTTTGTTTTCGTTTCTTTTTCTTTTGCTGAGGAAGACTTACCCTGTGCTAACATCTGTTGCCAGCCTTCTTCTATTTCGTATGTATGTCGCCGCCATAGCGTGGCCACTGACAGAGAAGTGGTCTAGGTCTGCACCCAGGAGCCAGACCCAAGTCACCAAAGCAGAGCACGCCAAATTTAACCACTCGGCCACCAAGGCTGGCCCTGAATTTTGTTTTTTAATCAGAGATGTGTGTAAACCATGTGGGAGCTTGTTCAAGCTGCAGGCTTTGTCTCTTGAAATTCGGCTTCTGATTTACTAGATCCAGGGAATGACCTGAGCATGTGAAGTTTGAAAGGCTTGCCAGGCACTTCTGCTTTGATCCCTGTAGTTGAAGAACCACCACTCTAATATGCTCTGAGAGAGATTCCTATGTAATGGAGGACAGAAATACCTTCCAAGTTTAGAAGTCCCAGTTGGAAAGGGTTGGCATAAGTGCATAAAAGTCTAAAATTTTTAGCATTTGGTTATGAAGGCCAGACAGGGACTGTTTTCCAAAATTATAGAAAATTGAGCTTTGATAGTGTTACAGAGACAAATAAGTGCTTTTTTGGGGAAGCATGATAAAATAATTTCTGCATTAAAGGTATCTGGATTTTGAATAAAAATGATGATGAAAGACCTTGTGCATCAGTAACAATATAAAAAGAAGACTTTGCAGATGGAAATGAGGAAGGCGATGTGGGTCAGTGTGAACAGATTGGCCTGTAGGAGATTATGTGAAAGGAAATGGCTGATTACTCTGGATTTTATGTTTATTATTGGCTTAGAAAGTGTGAATTTGGTTTTGTTTTACCTTTTTTTGCTAGTTCTAGAGAGTCTTGCTTGATAGCTGGATAGTAGCATTGTAACAATAGGAAGGTATAGCTTGGAGTTCTAGGATAAATGGAAGATAAGGCAGATGAATGTTTTATTCCTGAATGGAGAATGATTCTTCAGAATGTCTTAATTGATGGGTTCCAGAGATGATGTAGGAACAGAGGTTAAGGAAGATTGTGGCATTAGTTGAAAGAAGTAAATTTGGAGATGACTGTATCAAGGAGACTATAATGGCAAATATAGAGTATGATGGTCTATACCTGTGCTGTCCAGTGTGCTGGCCACTGGCCATTTGTGGCTACTTAAATTTGAAGTTAATCAACATTAAGTAAAATTACAAATTCAGTTCTGCAGTCACTCTAGCTACATTCAAGTGCCCAATAGCCAACACAGATATAGAACATTTCCATCATTACAGAAAGTTTTATTGAACAGTGCTATACACAGTTACCATATGATTAAACTGATTGGAGAAAGTGATATTTCCACCTACGAGTACAACTGTAACTCTTCTCTGGGATATGGGCAGATGGCCCAGGGACCTATTTTTAAATTCCATATGGACGTATACCTGTCTGGATATATTGGACCAGGTGAGGTTGTATCATACCTACATAGAAAGTTGGAGTATTGACTATATACGGTATTAGTCTAAGTAGGTGATTAGTGATGTGGGAAAGTTTAATTTTGGTATGCAGTTGGAATGAGAAGGAAAAGATTTAGTAACAAGGTGATTATTGAATATTTTACCAGTGATCTTGGAATGAGATGCTGTGGATCCTACATTCTGATTTCCCAATTCCAACCATTTGTTACTCAAACCCATGGTGCTTATTTGTTTGATCTGCATAGATATGGTTTATCTGTGGATGGGCTCATCATATTCTCTGCATATCCCTCTCCCAAAGTTCTGAAACTTGGAGTGCATGAAGCTATTGTCTTGGGCCTTCCTCTTTCTCTATCTCTTCTTCCTAAATTATCTTACCTAGTCCCAGGCAGTCAAAATATTTAAGTAACGATTATATACTCATGACTTAAAATTGTTATCTTAAGTCTAGACTCCTCTCCACCTCATAGATCTAACTGAGTACTTCATATTCTCTCTTGAATTAGTCTTCTCAGACATGATGTGTGTCTCAAAATGGAGCATTTGATTCCCCCCAAATGTCAAACCTGTCTCCCAGACCTTCCTTATCTTATTAAATGACACAGCACCTACATAGTTGCTTAAACCACATATCGAGGAGCTATCCTTGATTCTTTCCTTTTCTACCTCCAACATTAGTTCTGACAGTGGATCTTGTCTTTTCCACCTCTATACTGTGTCCTTTGTTGTTGTACATTTCTCCATCTCCATGGTACTCATTCATGCTGAGGCTTCTGTTAGGTCTTGCCTGAACTCTGAGAATAGCCTCCTGTGTATTCTCTCAACAATTTCATCTCTCCAGTTCATTCTCCATACAACAGTCATGTGAACTTTTAGAAATATCAATTCAGAAAGTGGTGTATTCCTGCCAAAAAATGCTCAGTGGCTTAGATAGAGAAAGACAATCTCTGTATAACTCCACTCACATGTGGGAGTTAAACACGTGGACAAAGAGAACAGATGAGTGGCTTCCAGGGGAAAGGGGGCTGGGGGGTGAGCACAAAGGGTGAAGGGGTGCACCTGCAACACGACTGACAAACAATAATGTACAACTGAAATTTCACAAGGTTGTAAACTATTATAATCTCAATAAAAATTTTGAAAAACAGTGCTCGGTGGCTTATTGCCATTGCTCTTAACATAAAATCCAAATTTCTAACAAAGTCTTTCTACATGATCTATATGTTCTCAATTCTACCTGCCTTTCCAAACTTACCTATTTCTATTTCACTCAGTCTTAGGATGGTCCAGGTACACCACTCTCTTATATTTCTTGATCATGCCTAAGTCTTTTCTGCCTCTAGGTTTTTGCACTGGCCATTCCCTCTTCTTGGAAGGTTCTTCATCTAGTTATTTGCATAACATTGCTCATTCTTATCCTATGATGCCAGCTCAGCTTTTCTTTTGGAGATGACTACCTTACCTAAGATTGGCCTACCACTACTCTACCACCATGTCATACACCATTTTTTGCATCCTGTAATTTTCTTACTTCTTTGCTTACCTGTTGATTCTCAGTCTTTCGCGCTCTCTCTTTCTCTCTTGTTACTAGAATGACAGCTCCTTGGAGACAGAATATATTAGTCACTTTATGAGTAGTATATTCTAATTCTGACATTCTGATTTATTCACAAACACCAGCCCATTCAATGTTTATTGGATGAATGGATCCATCCTCTCCATCTTCTTTGTTCTATTCCAATCCCAGTGTGGTTCTGTTTCTGCTCTTCTGCCAATTTTGCAAGGTCCTATTTGGAATTAAGTCCAAGTTATATTTATTCATTGTAGATTATACATCATTATTTCTAAAGTAGCTGTCTTTTCTTTTACTGTTTTATAATATTCTCTTTTTTCACAGGGCATAGGATACATTTCCATAGGGTACATTTCTTTTAGACTGGGATCTTATAAGAGCTAGCTCAAACCATGGCATTTTTTTTTACCTTTTTTCCTCCTAAAATTATCATGGATGTTTTCATTGTTCTTTTTCCTAGAAGAAATATGGGAGATTGACCATACGCAGTGGCACCCAGAAAACCAAAACGAGATTAAAACTTTGCAAAGATGTCAGCAGAGTTATGCACTTGCAAATAATTTTGATGTATGCAAAAGTCTTGTTCCTTTAACACAAAGGCACAATAAGTTTGGCTCACATTGTAAAAGTTTGAAATCACATTTAGGTTTTGTAATCCAGCATAGAAGATATGCAGGAAAGGATTCTGACGAATTTAATGGATATGGGAAATCGTCTCTCTACATCCAGCATGATAAAACTCTCACTGGAATTAAATACCATGGATGTGTTAAACCCAGTAGCACTAAATCACAGCTCAGTGACCATCAGAAAACTTATCCAGGAGAGAAACCACATGAATGCAGTGAGTGTGGGAAGGCCTTCTCCAGGAAGGCACAGCTCGTTAGACATCAGAGAACTGAAAGAGGAGAGAAACCCCATGGATGTGACGAATGTGGGAAAACATTCATGAGGAAGATTCAGCTCACCGAACATCAGAGGACTCATACAGGAGAGAAACCCCACGAGTGTAATGAATGTGGAAAAGCCTTTTCCAGAAAGTCACAGCTTATGGTACATCAGAGAACTCACACAGGAGAGAAACCCTATGGATGCAGTGAATGTGGGAAAGCCTTCAGCCGGAAGTGCCGGCTCAACAGACATCAGCGATCTCATACTGGAGAGAAACTTTACGGATGCAGTGTGTGTGGGAAAGCCTTTTCCCAGAAGGCGTACCTCATTGCACATCAGAGACTTCACACAGGAGAGAAGCCTTACGAATGCAGTGAATGTGGAAGAACCTTCTTTTTTAAGTCAGACCTGACCAAGCATCAGAGAATTCATACGGGAGAGAAACCTTATGAATGCAGTGAGTGCGAAAAAGCTTTCAGAAGCAAGTCAAAGCTCATTCAGCATCAGCGAACTCATACAGGAGAGAGACCATATGCATGCAGTGAATGTGGCAAAGCCTTTGCCCACATGTCAGTTCTCATTAAACATAAGAAAACTCATACAAGAGAGAAAGCTATAAATCCACTGAAGATGGAGAAAGCTAGTTCAGGCAGTCGTAGATCTTTATACATGAATGAACTCGCACAGGAGCAAAATGCTATGAACACAGTGCCTGTAGAAATGTCTTCTTCAGGGACTCAGACCTTATTAAACCTCAGTGAGCTCCTAGGGGGTAGAAATGTAGTGATTGTGGAACAGCCATTTCCAAGAAGTCAGCCCTCAGTAGATAATCAGGAATTTGCACAGGGAATAAGCCTTGCAAATGCAGTGAATGTGACAACACCTTCAGTAATAAATTATGTCTTATATGTTACGGATATTGTGTAGGAAAAAAAATCCCCTGAAACCAGAAATGTGGAAAAGCCTTTAGCAAGAATCCTCCACGAGTTAAATGTCAGAGCTCACTTAGGACAGAAATGCTGTGGATGCAGTGGTTGTGGAGAACACTTCCGTGAGAAGTTAGACTTATTAAATATTGGTGAAAGCATATTGCGCAGAAATGCAGCTACTGTGGGGAAGCCTTTTCCCGGAGGTGATATCACAGTTGGTATCAAAGAATTCCCACAGGACTAAAACCTTTGGAAAGAATGTGATGGTTTTCAATGATAAATTGTACCGCATCACATGCCAGAGAAGCAAAGAGAGACAACTCTAGAGACACTGAATGTGGAAAACATTTTTAGTAAAATGTAGAAGAACTCATAGAGAAGAGAAACCCCTGAAAGCAATAAAAGATGGAAATTCTAACACCAAACTAACTCATGAGTCACAATTTTACACCTTGGGAATCTTGGAAAAACTTCTTTAATAAATGAAACCTTCTGGACACCAGGAATTGCATTATGTAATGAAAGCATGCAAATACATTGAATTTGTACAGCTGTATTAGTTTCTTATGGCTGCTCTAACAAATTGCCACAAATTTTGGGTCTCAAAACAACACCAATTTATTATCTTACAGTGCTGGAGGCCTGAAGTCAAAATGCATCTTCCTGGGCTAAGAGCAAGGTGTGGGCAGGGCCGCATTTCATTTTGGAGGCTCTAGGGGAGAATCTGTTTCTTTGCTTTTCCGGCTTCTAGAAGCTGCCCAAATTCTGTGGCTCATGACCCCCTTCCACCCTCAAAGCCAGCAATGGCTGGTCAACTCTTTCATCACTGTAACACTGATTCTTCTGCCTCCCTTGTCCGTGTTTAAGGACCCTTGTGATTCTATTGGGCTCAGCCAGATAATCCACGATAATTTCCCCACTTAAAGTCAGCTAATTAGCATCTTTAACTCTGCTACTTTGAGTCCCCTTTGCCTTATAATCTAACATATTCAGAGGTCCTGGAGATTAGGATGTGGACATCTTTGGGAGGCCATTATTCTGCCTACTACAGACCACGCTTTGGTACCCAATGATTCATGTCCATCCCGCATACAATATGCATTTACCCTATCCTAACATCTCCAAACGTTTCAACCCATCACAGCACTAACTCAAAGTCCAAAATCTCACCTAAAATTTATCAGCTCTAAAGTGCCAAATCTCATCGTCTAAATCGAGTATTGATGAGGCTCTGGGTACTATCCATCCTGTGGACAATTCCAGAGGCACATTTCCTGGCTGTGAACCTGTAAAACTCTAGAAACAACTTATATGGTCCTAAAATACTAAATTCCATCTTCTTACCTTAATTCGCCTTTACCATGTAATGTAACATATTTACAGGTTCTGGGAATAGGACATGGACATCTTTAGGAGGCCATTATTCTGCCTACCAAAAAACATTAGATTTCAGAGAATTTACACTGCAATAAGTTCCTACCTCGCCATTAAATAAATTTGAAAAAGTTTGTTCCCAGAGAAGTATTCATGGTAATTATGATCTAACTAACATTTTTTTCTATAGTCTGAATCTTATGCTGTGATTGTTAGATATGAATACCATGGAATGCTCTTGAAATGTATAAATCAAATTATCAGCACTGGAAAATAACTCTTAAATGTCCTAAAGGAACATGAGATTTATGCTGCGGGAAATGCTGCCAAACATCTTTGTATCTATTCTAAAATTGTGTAAATTAACATATCTGCATATACCATGAAGCACCTAAATACTGACCCGTGTTTTTCACATCCAATCCCAATAACCTCCTTTTCCTTAACAATAAATGTTTGATTTGTATACCCTCCCATCTTAAATAACTAAAAAGAATGGAATACGTGAATGGACTTTTCAAGATATTGGATGATGGGAGCTCAGGACAGCTATCTCTGGGAGAAAGGCAACAAATGAAGTGAGCCTTACGATTGCCCCAGCTTACTGCTTGGAGGGAGTTTCCATTCTGCAGTGTAGGGAGGAGGAACCTAAAGAGATCCCAGCAGTCTGCCTGAATTGAGACAGAGTTTAGAGTTTGGAGAATTCAAGGTGGCTCAGATTCGTGGCGCAGATTACAGGAGAGGCGAGATCTGCACCCAGAGAGTGAGAGTTACAGAGTTCTAGAGAGTTCCCCCACAAGTTTTTAAGTTGTCATCAGCACATATATGTGAGGAAGCTCCCTAGGCTGGAGAAAGAATCACTGGAAATGAACAGGCAGAACCATCCTTGGAGGTTGCCCAAAGTTGGGAATAATTTATTTCCACCAGCTGGAATGGGAGTGCCTCCTAACATTTGGAGAATCACAGTGGAAGTTCAGAAGAGTCTTGCCTCAGTGGGTGGCTCTTTGGATCTAGACTAAAGGCTGCTCTGAACCCTTCTAACAAAGTATAAATGCAAGCCCCTAAAGGACCAAACTGTTTCCAAGTAATTTGTTTCCTAGAACAAAGCCCAATAGTAAAGGATTAGAAAGCAATCCATCAGCCAGTAATGTAAAATTCACAACATCTGGCATCTAATCAAAACCTACCAGGTATGCAAAGAAGCAGGAAAATAGGAGCTACAAACGTGAAGAAAATCGATAGAGACCCAGAAGTGGCACAGGTTAGAGAAGTGGCAGAAAATGATGTTAAAAACAGCTGTTATAGATATTCTATATGCTCAGGAAGGTTGCGCCAGGTGGATTATAAAACTTATAATTTACCGGGGGGTTCCCTCCACAAGAGCAAAAGGGCAAATAAGGCCCACTCTAGGTGCTAGAGCCCCTATTCCCAGGATGTTCAGCTTCCCAGGAAGGGGCCAGAAGGAAGCAATCGCTATCAGTGAGGACCAGGTCCTATGAGGAGAACCAAGCCCGACTGAATTTGAGGAATATAGTTCAGCCTGTGGCTAGTTCCTCTGTGCTTTTTCTGGGAACAGGCACCTGTGCTGGGCCACTGAAGTTTCTGGGAGGGACAGTTTTGGGTACATTATCTTCCTGGTTAGGGGCTGGTGCGTCTTCGCTGTGTGGCTACCGCGGGGATTTCTGGGATACGCAGTTCATTTGCCTTCGGCCATTTTTCTCCACGTGAGTGAATTCTACCTGAGTGCAAGCGGTGGTCGAAGAGGGTACGTGCTAGAACCCCAATCAAACGCTACTGGGGCTTCTGTAAGCAGCATGAGAAGGAATTGGCCTTGTGTGGTTCAGTTCCAAGCCCATCCAGTGGCTCGGCTGGGACCTGGTTGGATCTTGGTGGGTCTGTCCTGCTGTGTGGCCCAGATGGAAAATGGCTCCAGGGAACTCCTTCATTGCATGGGATGTGTTTGCTCTCATTCCTCCTGCTCTAGGGGGCCAGATGGATCTGTGTTGGGGGCCTGGGACGGGAATTTGAGTGTGTCCTGTGTGTCCTATGGGGTGTCCAGTCCTGGCCTCTTCTTCCCAGCCCTGTTACCATGAACAGAAAGCTTACAGAACAGTCTGCCATGTAGTGCCTTGAGGAATAAGTGAGCAACTTTTAAACAGTATCGTTGTGAATGGGAAGATGATTTAGGCAGAAAGAAATCTGATTTACACACTTTAGAACCTACCACACTGCTGTAAAGATTTACAGATTCTACCCACTTTGTCTTGATTTCCAGTCTAGAACTTGGGTCTCTAGATACTAGAACCTGCCAGACCTCAGAGAAGTCCAGAGTCAGGCACACCACCACAAGTTGCCTGGTGCTGATCTTGTCCAGGGGAGCAGTTACTCCAGATTCCCACTGGCTTTCTCTATCTATGTTTAGCGGTGGCAGTGAGGACTAGAAATTCCTAGGTGGTGTGTAGGCTGATTAGTCTGATCTCTGAGGGCTCCTTTTTCCAACCCCAGCCTTATGCTTTTAAGAATTCATCCTCCATCACAAGAGAAGAGTAATTGCACAAATTCTAAAAGCTAGGCCCCTCTCTGAAATGTCTCCTTTACCCTTGATCAGAGATCTCTTGTCATGTTCAGAACCAGAAAGGACAACAGACCAGACCAGACCCTAAAATCACTGGCCGTTAACTAAGAACAGAAGAAAATGACCAAGGCCCTGGGGGGTTTCTGTTTGTTTCTCCGTTTTGCCTTTCATCCTTGTGAATTTGCAAAGGATTATAAAAATAAGTATTAAATGGAAATGTACACTTTCCTAAGTTCAGAATTTGAGGGAAAATAAACTTTAAAATCATTTGAATGGGAAAATGTAGGCCATCAGGTCCATATAAAGGAATGCTGGTGAATAAATATGTAGCAATGTATGGTGTAATTAAGCTGAATTACAAATTGTTTCTAATGTTTCCGGTATCAGTAATGTGTTGGTTTTCTGTTGGTGCCCAAACAGCTTTTAGCAGTTTTAAACAAGGCAAATTTATTATTTCACAGTTCTTTAAGTCAGAAGTCTGGGTTGGCTCGGCTGGTGTCTCTGCTCTACTTTTCATTAGACTGAAGTCAAGATGTGGGCCAGTGGGGCTCTTAGTGGAAGGCTCTGGGAGTATCTGTTTCCAAGCTTAAGCAGGTTGTTGGTAGAATCCTTTCCTTGCGACTGTGAGCCTGAGATCCCTGTTTCTTCACTGGATGTCAGGGAGAGTCGATCTTTATTCCTAGAGACTGCCTACATGCCTTCTGATGCTTTCCAGGTGGTACCCCTCCAGCAACTGATTGATTTCCCCTCATGCTTCAGATCTCTCCAACTTCTCTTTCTGACACATCACTCTGATTGAGTTTTCTGCCTTCCTCTTGTGCTTTTAACTGCTTATGTGATTACATTGGGCCCACCCAAATAATTCAGGTTAATCTCCCTCTCTTACAGTCAGGTGACTAGTAATCTTAATTACATCTCCAAACTCCCTTCACAGCAGTACCTAAATTAATATTTGATTGAACATTCAAGGAGCAGGAATCTTAAGGGGTCATCTTTAGATTTATAATGTAAATAATAGCATGAGAAACACTAGAAGTTATATGATGGGTATTGTTCATAAGGAGAAATCAGACCAGCTTCTCAGAGGAAATAATTCTTTTCCTGTCACTTAAGTATATGGAGTGAGATAGGGATCACAGTTTCTGTTTTCCTATATGGATATGTTGTTGTTCCAGCAACATAAAAAAGATTTTACCTGGTGGACTCACTTGTCATTTTGATCTAAAGATCAATTGAGTATATTAGTGTGGATTTAGTTTTGGACACACTTATCTCTTCCATTTACCTGTGTGTCTCTCCTTACATCAGTACTGCACTTGTCTTGCTTCTTCTAGTTTTCAAGTAAGCCTTGAAATCAGATAATCAAGTGTTGCAACAACTTCTTTCTATTTCAATATTGTTTTGGCTTTTGTGTATCCTTTGCTTGTCCATATAAATGTGAGAATCATCTTGTTTTAAAAGTGCCTTCTGTAATTTTGATAGTGATTGCAATAAAGCTGTTTAGGTAGAACAGTTAAACAGTGTACAGTCTTTCAATCTATGAACATGGTATAACTTTCCTTTTATTTGGATATTCTTTTTTCAGCAATGAATTGTAGTTTGCGTTGTAGCAATCTTGCACGTTTTTTATTAGATTTATTCTTCAATATTTTAGGAGTTTTTTTGCTATAGTAACTGGTATCATTTTAATTTTATAAAGAGTAGTTTTCTGTAGGCTTTCTAGGGTTTTCTTTATACATGATTATGTTGTCTGCAAATAACAATATTACTTCTTTTCTTATCTTTAACCCTATTATTTTTGTTTTATTGCACTGGTGAGCTCCTCTAGTATGAGAGTGAACATCTTTGTCTCATTCTCAATCAGAATGAAAGAGTGTGTTTTGCACATGGAGTGGTCGTGAATTTTGGTGCCACAAGGTCAGACTGTACTGGGTAGAATAATGTCCCTTGTTTTTATTATTATTATTGATTTTATTATTGTTTTGGTGGTTGCTATAGGGCTAACCATATGGCATCTTTAATTTATCAAGGTTGACTTTAAATTGATATTGTGCCATTTTATACTACTCATTTCACACGTGACACCTTACCTTTCCCCCTTCACACTTTTTTTTTTTTAAAGATTTTTTTTTTATTTTTTCCTTTTTCTCCCCAAAGCCCCCCAGTACATAGTTGTATATTCTTCGTTGTGGGTCCTTCTAGTTGTAGCATGTGGGATGCTGCCTCAGTGTGGTTTGATGAGCAGTGCCATGTCCGTGCCCAGGATTCGAACCAACGAAACACTGGGCCGCCTGCAGCGGAGTGCACGGACTTAACCACTCGGCCACGGGGCCAGCCCCTCCCCCTTCACACTTCTAATTGACACATTCCATTTCGCACTTCAAAAAATTTAATAACCTTATGGCAGTATAATTCCATTTAGGTTCACTCCCTGTACTTTGAGCTATTGTTGTCCTACATTTTAGTTTTTATTGTTATAAGCTCACTTTACAGTGTTATTTATTTTGTTCTAAAGCAATAAAGGGCCAGATAGTAAATATATTCAGCTTTGCAAGCCAATTACAGTCTCCATCACAACTGTTCAGTGCTCAGTTCTATAGTGAAAGCATCCACAGACATGTAAACAAATGGCCGTGGCTATCTCCCAATAAAACTTAATTTACAAAAATAGGCAGTAGGCTGGGCTTACCAAGCTCTGTTCTGAACAATTTGTCTCTTAAGGAAAATGAGAAGAATAAAAACATAGTCTTATAAATATCCCATTATTTATCATCTCTAGTGTTGTTCATTTCTTTCTGTTGACCTGAGTTTTCCATTAGTGTCATTTTCCTTTAGGCTGAAACATGCTTTAACATTTCTTCTGTGCAGGTCTTTTGGCAGTGAATTCTCTCAGATTTTATTTATTTAAGAATGTCTTTATTTCACACTTATTTTTAAATAATATTTCCCCTGGTGATATTCTGGGTTCTGGGTTGGCAGTGCTTTTCTTTCATCACTTTAAAGGTGTGATTCTATACCGAAATCAAAATATAATTATGTACACTGGAAATTTACATAATGTTATAAACCAGTGTTACCTCAATTAAAAAAAATTAAAAGAATAAATAAATCAAAATAAAGGTGCGGGGGGCCGGCCTGGTGGCGTAGTGGTTAAGTTCGCACATTGTGCTTCAGCTGCCTGGGGTTCACTGGTTCGAATCCTGGGTACGGACATGGCTCCACTTGGCAAGCCGTGCTATGGCAGGCATCCCACATATAAAGCAGAGGAAGATGGGCATGGATGCTAGCTCAGGGCCAGTCTTCCTTTGCAAAAAAGAGGAGGATTGGCGGCAGATGTTAGCTCAGGGCTAATCTTCCTCAAAAAAAAAAAAAAAAAAAGAGTAGATATATTGTCCTTTTTAATGACTAGGATTTGTAGTGTTGATTAATTTTTCATCACTTCGTTTTAATTTGTCGTCTCTTTTTCTTAATCAGTCTTGCTATGGATTACCAATTTTAGTAATCTTTTCAGTTTTCTCTTTTGTTTTTCAGTTCACTATTGATTTACTTATAGCATTTTTAGTCTTTTTCCTCTACTTTAGGTTCAATTTACTGTTTTCCCCCCCAGCTTCATAAAGTGAGAATTGATCACTGATTTTACACCTTTATCTAGTTCTAATTCAAGCAATTAAAGTGGTAGCTTTACCTATAACCACTGGTAGACTGTGTTTATGTTACATAAGACTTATCAGTATGATAGCTGACAAGCACACACAGAATGATGTTTTTAAAGTGGACATGGTTGTGAGAATTTGTAAAGATCTGTCATGCCCAATACTAACCCAGTTTGTCACTATTTTCCTTTCTAGTTAGTGCTTTTTGCATCTTGTTTATGAAGTCTTTGCATATCCCTTGATAATCAAGTAGTCTTGTAAGTTTTCTCCTAGAAAGTTTAATATTTTACTGTTTATATTTAGGCCTATGATTCATTTTGAATTTACTTTTCTGAATGTGAGGCAGCTGGTGAAAGCTCCCTCTTTTCCCCCTGGTTATCCAATTGAACTAGTACAGTTTGTTGAAAACGCCATCCTTTTTCCCCACTGAATTATATTGGCATCTTGTAAAATAGGTGGTTATGTATACTGAGTCCTTTTCTGGGATCTGTGTATTTTGTTCCATTGTTGTATGTACCATCCTTGTACTAATAATACAACACTGTCTTACTTAAAGTGGGTTTTTACGTAATAAGTCTTTAAACTCTGGTAGGGTTATATCTTCCAGTTTTTTTCTTCTTCAAGGTTGTCTTGGCTGTTCCAAGTCTTTTGTACATCTATATAAATTAAAAAAAATTTTTTTTGAAGATTGGCACCTGAGCTAACATCTGTTGCCAATTTTCTTTTTTTTTCCTTCTTCTTCTTCTCCTCACAGTCCCCCAGTACATAGTTGTATATTCTAGTTGTAGGTCCCTCTGGTTCTGCTATGTGGGATGCCGCCTCAGCATGGCTTGATGAGTGCTGCCATGTCCATGCCCAGCATCCGAACCAGGCAAAACCCTGGTCTACCAAAGCGGAGTGCATGAACTTAACCACTCGGCCATGGGGTGGCCCCCATCCATATAAATTTTATAACTCACTTCTGTATTTCTTACCCGCTGCTTCATATAGTCTATCTCTTTGCATTCTTTGGGATTTTTGAAGATCTCAATTCCAGTATGTGAATTCTTCAGCTGTATCTATACAGCTATTAATTTGTCAATTGGGTCTCTAATTTTAGTTACTGTATACAATCCATTCTTGTTATTCACAGTACTTACATTCCATAAAGTCACTATGAACACTGAATTAGAAAGTATTGAACCATTGCTCCTAGGAGAAGTACGGGCTAGGTTCCTGGGATCCCCTGGTTACAATATTTTCGTCAATCAATGCATAACATAGTTTTATGTGTGTTTCTGTTTAAAGACACCTTATTTAATATATACCATTGATTTATTAACATTGAACTCATGGCCAACAGCACTGTAACTCATGCCTGAACAAAGCTTGTCTAATACATATGTTTTTTCTGTAAGGCACATCACTGCCTTTTTTTTTTTTAATTAGAGTAGGATTATTATCTTTATTTTAAAATGAGGAAAGTGAGGCTTACAGAAGTTATGTGATTTACCCAAGGTCACACAGTAAGGTGGCAGACTTCAGATTCAAATCCACAAAGGTTTGACCCTAAAGTCTGTGCTCTTAACCACTTTAGATTGCAATTCAGTCATAGCCCATACCTGCCCACCTCATCTGGAGCATTTTGTTTGCTCACCAGATTAGCTCTTCCTAGTATGGGCATTCTCTTGGATCATTCCTGATCTCACTACTCCTTTTTTTAAAATTGTGGTCATAATAGTTTATAACATTGTGAAGTTTCAATTGTGCATTAATATTTGTCAGATACCATATAAGCAACATCACTGCCTTCTTGCGCTTAAGAACACTAGGCAACACTTGAGCACTGTGCTTCGAGACCATTTTAAGTAGCAAAATCACCAACAAAAAGCATAAAAATGTGAAAAAATACGTGGCACTAAGTAAACCACAAAAAGAACACAGTCTAGGAGAACTCAAACGAGAATGCAGAATGTCATTTTGTTCAAACTCAGCTGGGAACATACACATTGGACAACTCAAACTATTTGCTCCTTAAATTATTCTGTGCATGACTGAAAATGATCATGAAAGTGCTATGATTATTGATTTTGGGGTTACAAAGAAATTTTAGCAGGTAGGTGAATTCACAAACAAGAAATCTGTGAATAATGAGAATTGACTGTACTTTGTTTCTAAACTTTCTGCTGGTTCATATACATCTAAATGGTCATTTTAATAATATCTTATTCCTTCCCTATGTTTTAGATATCTTATTTTTCAATATGTTAAACGTTCTTATTAATATTCTGTGCTGATAATTCCTGCATGTGTAGTCATTTCATGTCTGATTCTATAGTTTGTTCTTTCTGTTGAAACATGCTCAAGATAAAAGCTCTGTGAAGATGTTTGCTGTGTTTATACATTAGCACTTAGTTCTCTACCTTTTAAATAGATGTTTAAAATGTTTTTGAGAAATTAATATTTTAGGGATATTTTACCTGTAGGATTTAATGAATATGCCTTTCAAAAACTTCTAATTTATTGGATTCATTGAGAATTAAGTGTTCACTTGTAAGATAGATTTTACCTCTTTCCATAATGAATAATGAAAACTATTACACAGAGATATAACGTTTGTAGCTTATGGTGAAAACAACCAGAGCATAAACTTTTAAGTCTTTTTCACATTAGTAATGATCACCACAAATTGAAGAAAATGTGTTATTGTAGGGATTAATCTCATCTGAGGATCTATCTATGGACTTCACCTGGGAGGAGTGGCAGCTACTAGGTTCAGCTCAGAAGAACCTGTACCAGGATGTGATGTTGGAGAATTACAGCTAGTTAAAAATGATTGCCGTGTGTCGTTCAGAGTGTGCACGGCCAATAGTGTTTCCTTTTTCATTTGTCCTGGCTTTCAAAGAGCTTCAAGATACTGGACTTGAGTTGATAGGCAATAGATTCTTAGTCCCTCTTCTGTTCCCAGATAGAACTTAATGTGCTTTCACCTTCGATAGTGAGAGCACAAGGTGAATCTGCCAAGGTGAAAGCTTGTCAGTTCCTGAAACATTTTGTGCCCTTCCTGACATCCTTCACCAAGTCTAATTATAAGTGTCCAAGTCTTTGTCATTTCCTGTAAACAGGCTATCAAGCTACCAAACCAGATACCCTTAATTTTGAGCATGGAGAAGAGATATGGTTAATAGAAGATGAAATGCAATGTCAATGTTCAGGTGAGTGAGTAACTGTGAGCCATTGAGATGGGAGACCTTGAAAGTAAAATAGTTGACCATGTAGGGGTGACCACTTCCAAATTTGTTTAACAAGGCTAAAACTTTGAAAATCATTACAAATACCTAAATATTGGTGAGGATCTCTTTTGCTTGGTGTTTCAATGAGGATACACCTCTTTTTCTTTCTTTTGGATTGATTCAGTGTTCGGTAGAATGTTGTTTTCTTCGCAGCAGCATCCGGACTTCCTCCTTTTCTTCTACTTCCTCTTTGGCTGTATCACTTCCTGTTTTCCCCACATCTCTTGTTTTCAACCCTTTTACCTGATCAAATAATGCAGCAATTCTTCCAGTTAATACAGCAGCACCTTTTATCCTGGGGTAAGGATATTTGACCCACTGTCCAGTTTCTATATTTCAGGTGGACTTCTGTGGACCATGTGAGAATGTATCAAAACAAGCCAGAAGGTGGGAATGTTGACCACAGTGATGTTCTCTAAATATGATATTAGAGCTTTAAGAAGGTCATTGTTACATCAAGAATTAGTTAGAGAATAAAGAATCAGTAAGAGACGATAACTATGCTTATCTTTAGGTGAGAAGCTGAGGATCCTTCATTCTAACCCACTTCCCCATGATATTTAAGACTTAAGTTGGCATTTTCCTTGGTAGTTATTGTTTGTGCCTCCTAGATGGATTTTCTCCATTCTCTGGGCATCTTGTAAAGTCTTTAGAGTTGGAGACCATAAAGCATCATCCTTGCCTATTTCTGTCATTTGTTTCTTGTGTGATTTCATTCAATTTCATGGCCTTAACAATACAATTAATGTACTGGCAACTCCCAAACTTCTGTCTACAGGCCAGACCTTCCCTTATCCCCACATATTTCATTTCTACACTTGGAGATCTAATAGCTCCCTCAAACCTCATATCACTCTTGGTTCCTCTTTTCGTTCACACCACAAATCCAACCCATGAGCAAGTCTAGTCTTTACTTTCTCCTTATGATATCCTGAGGTCCTCCACTCCTCTCTGTAACTATTGTTTTCGCCCAAGCCTCAATGTCCATTATCTCTTGCCAAAATTTTTATAATTTTCATGAAAGTACTCTCACTTCTTCCTCTTGTTTCTCTCTATTCTCCACATAACAGCTGGAATTTTTTGTTTTATTTTACTGTTTTTATATATTTATAAAAAGCACATAATGGAAGTCACTGTTTCCAACCCCTTACCTCAAAATTCATGAACATAAAAATAAACTTCAAAACATATGGATTTTTAAAGACCTCAGGTTTCAGTCGTTACCTGGGTAGAAGAAAACAGGTGTGGAAGATAATGAAACCATCATATAGAAAGAACAGTCTTCTGAGTTGGAGGATGGAGGGAAAGATCTAAAGTATAATCTGAAAACTGCTGTATGACATGCAGATCTTTACCAGTTTTCACAACCACAGTCCGTAAGCCTAAAGATAGTATTTATGTCACAATATTTAAATCTTTGTCCGTGTGATAACTGATGCACATACACACAGGATGACATTTTTTTTTTATTGAGTTATTGATAGGTTACAATCTTGTGAAATTTCAATTGTACATTAATGTTTGTCAGTATGTTGTAGGTGCACCACTTCACCCTTTGTGCCCAGAGTATCCACCCCACCTTTCCCCTGGTATCCACTAAACTGTTCTTATTCTATAATTTTAAATTCCTCATATGAGTGGAGTCATACACAGATTATCTTTCTCTCGCTGGCTTATTTCACTTAACATAATTCTCTCAAGGTCCATCCATGTTATTGCAAATGGAATGATTTTGTTCTGTTTTGCAGCTGAGTAGTATTCCGTTGTATATATGTACCACATCTTCTTTACAGGATGACATTTTTAAAGTAAAAATCAGGACATGTCATCTGTCATCCACTGTTACATCCTGAATTCCATCCAGTTACTATTAGCATAATATCCAGATTCCTTCCAGGATCCTCCTGCATGTGAGCATTTCCTGACTCCTGCCTAAAATTTTCTTTACTTCTTTATGTAAATTTTTTTGAAGTACAACACACAGAGAAAAGTATACAAATATAAGTGTAGAGCTCAGTTAATTTTTACAATCAACATTCTGTGTAACCAGCAACTAGACCAAGAGTTCTGGAGTATTGCTTGGGATGCCACTATGTGAATATACTACAATTTATCCATTCTGCAGTCAGGCCACCATGCGTAATGCTCCTGCATACCTTTACATAAATGTCTTCTTTTATTTTTTGTTTTTCTTCCTTTGAAAGTGTTTATTTCTAAATAGTTTAGACTTAATGAGCAATCTCAAAATTATACACAAATTTGTTGCACATTCTTTTTACAAATTTCCCTAAGTGGTAATATTTTACCAAATTTGCTTTGTCATTGTCTGTCTGTCATTGCACACACACACACACACACACACACACACACAGGTTATATTGTTTTTCTGAACTCTTTATCCCTAACTACAAATATGTGTATTTCCTAGAAATGTCATTTTTTAAAATAGCCAGAATACAGTTATCAAAATCAGAATATTGCTGTTCATACAGAATTATTATCTAATCTACAGAGCTTACTCAAACGTTACTGGTTGTCTCACTAATGTTTTTTATAGTAAATGAAAAAACAAGAACTTTTTTTGGGCCTCTCCTTGTTATCTTGCTCATTCTGTTGTGGGTACACTGGCTTTCATCCAGAATCAGAGCTCACTAACTATGACTCAACTCCTTTAGGCAGGAAACCATATGGATGCAAGGAATGTACAGTGAAGGCTTATAAACCACTCATGACCATGCCTCAGAGAACTCATGCAGGAAAGAAATCCCATGAATACTGTGATTGTAGGAGAGCCTTTCCCAGTAAGTTAAAGCTAATTACTCATCCACAAACTTGCACAGGAGAGAGACCATTTGAATGCAATCAGTGTCAAAAGGTCTTCATTACAAAGTCAGCACTCATCTGTCATCAGAAAACTCATCATAAAGAAGGGACATCCTGTGGATGCAGTAAATGTGGGAAAGGTTTTCCTTGGAAATCAAAACTCATTTTACATCAGAGAACTCATTCAGGAGAGAGACCTTTCAGATGCAGTGTATGTGAGACAGCTTTCATGGTTAGGACGCATCTCACTGTACATCAGAGAACTCACACAGGAGAGAAACCATGCGGATGCTCAGATTGTGAGAGAGCCTTCTCAAAAAAGGCTCAGCTCATGGTTCATCAGCGAGTTCACACAGGAGAGGGACCACATGGATGGAATCAGTGTCAAAAAGCCTTCCTGACAAAGTCAGCACTCATCTATCATCAGAAAACTCATCATAGGGAAGGAGAATGCTATGGATGCAGTAAATGTGCAAAAGCTTTCCCCTGGAAGTCAAAACTCATTTTACATCAGAGAACTCATTCAAGAGAGAGACCTTTCAGATGCAGTGTATGTGACAAAGCCTTCATGGTTAGGACACATCTCATGGTACATCAGAGAATTCACATGGGAGAGAAGCCTTATGAATGCTCACATTGTGAGAGAGCCTTCTCAAAAAAGGCTCAGCTCATGATTCATCAGTGAATTCACACAGGAGAGAGACCATATGGATGCAGTGAATGTCCACAAGCTTTTATCCAGAAGTCAGATCTCACTAATCATAAGAAAACTCATCATGCAGTAGGGAAATCTCATGAATGCAGTGAATGTGGGAAGGTTTTGTCCTATAAGTCAACTCTCACCATCGATCAGAGAACCCATACAGGTGAGGAACCCTTCAAATGCAGTGTATGTGATAAAGCCTTCACATCAAAGGCACATCTCATTGTGCATCAGAGAATTCACTCAGGAGAGAAACCCTATGAATGCTGGGATTGTGAGAAAGACTTCTCCACCAAGGCACATCTCATGATTCATCAGCGAACTCACGTGGGAGAGAGACCTTATGGATGCAATGAATGCCAACAAGCTTTCATCTGGAAGTCAGGTCTCACTAACCATCTGCAAAGTTGTCACACAAGAGTGAAATCTCATGAGTGCAGTGAATGTGGGAAGGTTTTGTCCTGTAAGTCAACTCTCATTATACATCAGAGAACACATATGGGTGAGAAGCCTTTCAAATGTAGTGTATGTGATAAAGCTTTCACAGCCAAATCCTATCTCAGTGTACATCAAAGAGTTCATACAGGAGAGAAACCGTATGAATGCTACGATTGTAAGAAAGCATTTGCTACTTTGTCAACTCTCATTGGTCGCCGGAGAACTGACACAGAAGAGAGGCCCTATGGATGCAATGAATGTCAAAAAGCCTTCTTTTGGAAGTCAGCTCTTATAAATCATCAGCAAACTCAGCATAGAAGAAGCTCTGCTATGCAATGACTGTGGGAATTGAGAAAGCTTTTTTTACTAGTCATATCTACTCAGAGAACTCATACAGAATAGAAATGCTATGATTATAGTGCACCCTTCTGGAACTCCCACAGGAAAGAAACCTTCCAGATGCAATGAAAGTTGTAAGCCTTCCACGTGAAGACATCCCCTCATTATACCATAGGGATCTCCCCGCAAGAGAAACATTATAAATGCAGTGATTGTCAAAAGACTTCATTTGAAAGTCAGAGGCAGTGCATTTAGGAGGCACTGTGGATGCAGTGCAAGTGGAAAATCATTCTTTTTCAAATCATATTTGTTATATGTTGGGGCATTCATTCAGCAGAGGGACCCCATTGTTGCAGCAAAGGCAAGAAAGCCCAGAAAAATCATATCTCATTGTACAAAAAAAAATTTCAGGAATGTTGTGATAATGAGAGCATCTAGAAAGTCAAAACTCTTTGAACATCTTGTATGAGAGAGATAGATGCAGTGAATGTGGTAAAGTCTTGCCAATTAATGCATATCTCCCTTACATCAGCAAATTCATTTAGGAGGGACACCCTATTAATGTAGTAAACGTCACAAAGCCTTTATGTAGAGGTCAGAGCTCACTAATCATCTGTAAACTCATAATAGACCCCTTAGAAACAGGGAATGTGGACAGCCTTTGAAAGTGACATATTAATATATGTTCTTAATTCAGGAGAGAATCAAATGGATACAGTTAAAGTCTGCCTTTGGCCACAAAACTTGTTGCACAGCGAGAAAGAAATACCATGAATTAGAGTGATTGTCTAAAATGCTTTATTTACAGTTCAGAGCTCCTTCATTGCCCACCAACTCAAATAGCAGAGAGACCGTATTCTCAGACAAGGCAATAATTTCTAGATTCATTGAAGGTATGCAATCTTTAAGGAATCATATCTCTATTCTACACCAGCAAACTCATACATTACAGAAATACTGTGATTATAGTCACTGAAAATGCTTTCTGCGAAGGACTGGATATCATTAAGCATCATAAGTTCTTAAAAATAGTAACAGAATTTGCTGCATGCAGAGATTTTATGAATGCAATGAGTGTGGCAAGAGTATCAGTGATAAATTATATTTTATTTTTATTTTTGTATTTCATGGATTTGTTTCTTCGTATCTGACCATATCTTAAATTAAGATTCATGTTACAGTTGATCGAATGTCATAATTTAATTGTCAGGGCTTTTCTCTGTTTGATGGCATTTTAGATTTGGGTAATTAAGTAGACTTGGAAGCTATATATAGAATGAAATAATTTTATGAGGGTTTAACATAATTGTTTTAGAAAGGATTCCAGAGAATATTCTGCTACAAATATTAGACATTTTCACTGCAAATACAATGCCATTTGAATATATGAAAAAATCAGAACATGACAAGGATCAGTTATTGAATAGTGACAAAGGTTTGTAGGGGTTATGTTGTGGCCTCTACTACGTAACATGGACTTTATGTATTTAACTTTATTATGTTTCTGGAATTACACGAAGGAACATAATTTTTAGGGTTTAATAAGTTCTCAGCATAGTTATAAAATATTGAGTAATATAACCTAATATAAATAGAAATCTTCTATTTCCTTTTAAATAAAAATGTCTCGTAATATGTAATTTGACTCATTAATAAGAAGTCTAAAGAATTATACCATCTATGTTTGCTCTCCTTATTTTTACTGTCTTTTGTAATATTTCTGCCAGCTGTGATGATCCAGCACTATTTGAAGCCTACTTTTTTCTAGAGCCTTATTTCTTAAATATACAGATAAAAGATTTACATGAAATAAGTAGAAAACAGGCAACACGTGAGACTGAAGGGGGAAAAAGACTCGAGGTTACATGTGGTGAGTTTTCGTGTGTCTATTTCAAGTGTTGTGTCATGGAGGAACTTTGAATTTATGATGACAACATGTCCTTGGGCCCTACAAACATTTCTTCTCTCCTTAGCATTTCCTAAAATGCTTGGTATTTTACTAATATTAAGAATAACATTGTAGAAATTTGAGCTCTTGAGCATTGCTGAAATGTGAAATGGTTCAGTTGCCGTGGAAAACTATTTGGCAATCCCTCTAAAGAGTTGAACATCGAATTACCTTATGACCGAGGAATTCCACTCTTGGGTATATACCCAACAAAATTGAAAACAGGTACTTAAATACTTATACATTAGTGTTTATAGCAGCACTATTCACAATCACCAAAAGGTCAAAACAATCCAAACGCCCATCGGGATGAATGGATAAACAAAATGTGGTATGTGTATATACACATACATACACACACACACGTATATATAAGGGAAGTATATACAAGTGAAGTATTGATATATGTTATAACATGAGTAAGCCTCAAAAACATCATGCTAAGTGAAAGAAGCAAGACACAAAAGACCACATACTATATTTCTTTTTATAATAAATGTGTAGAATAGGTAAATCTCTAGAGATGTAAAGCAACATAGTGGTGATCAGGGCCTGGGGGGAAGAGGGAGTAGAAACCAACTGATTAATGGACATGGAGTTTTCTTTTAGAATGGTGAGAATGTTCTGGAACTGGATAGAGTTGGTGGTTGCATAACATTGCGAATGTAGTGAATGTCACTGAATTGTTTACTTTGAAATGGTTAATTTTATATTTTGTGAATTTTTACATCAGTAAAAATAGATTTAAAAAGAATAATGTTGCAGGAACCCTGGCACTCAAAATGCAGATAAAAATCAACATTATTGGGGCCGGCCCTGTGGTCAAGTGGTTAAGTTCACACTCCACTTTGGCAGCTCCAGGGTTTCACTGGTTTGGATCCTGGGCACGGACATGGCACTGCTCATCAGGCCATGCTGAGGCAGCGTCCTACATAGCACAACCAGAGGCACTCACAACTAGAATCTACAACTATGTATTGGGGGGATTTGGGGAGAAGAATAAAAAAAAGAACAAGAAGAAGATTGGCAACAGTTGTTAGCTCAGGTGCCAATCTTTTAAAAAAAATCAACATTATTTATGAAAAAAATAGCTGCTTAGCAAAACAGGTGTAAATACATCTTCTTTACTTTAATAGATATTAGCTACCATTCGCAATATCCAAGACTTGGAAACAACCTAAGTGCCTATCAAAGAAGGAATGGATAAAGCAGATGAGGTATGTATACACAATGGAATACTACTCAGCCATAAAAAAGATGAAATCTGGCCATTTGTGACAACATGGGTGGACCTTGAGGGTAGTATGCTAAGCAAAATAAGTCAGAGGGAGAAAGTCAAATACCATATGATCTCACTCATAAATAGAAGCCAACAACAACAAACAAACACATGGATACAGAGGTTAGATTGGTGGTTACTAGAGGGGAATTGGGGAGGGAGGAGGGCCAAAGCAATGACTGGGCACGTGTGTATGGTGATGGATGATAATTAGTGTCTGGGTGGTGAACATGATGTAGTCTACACAGAAATCAAAATGCAATGATGTATACCTAAAATTTATATAATGTTATAAACCAATGTTACCTCAATAAAAAATAAAGTTTAAAAAGGTATTAGCTACCAAAACTTTACAGCTAACATCATACTTAATGATGTAACTTTAAAGGATGTTTCCTAGTTGCTTGGCAATGAGGGACAAGTGTATGTTGTCCCTGTTTCTGCTAAACACTCTGCTGGAGGTCTTAACCAGCATAGTATGGCAATAATAAAAAGTAAAAGGTTGAAAAATTGGAAATGAAGAAACTAAATTGTCATTATTTGCAGATGATGTGATTGCCATGTGGAAAGACAGGAGAATCCACAGACAACCGTGTAGAATAGTAAGAGAGTCCAGTAGGATTTCCAGAAACTTGGTCAATATGCAACTTCAGTTGAGTGTCAGGCACCAGCAATAATCAGAATATTTTTGAAAAGTGCTCTGTTCACAATAAAAATTATAAGAGAATTTGAAAGATTTAAAACACTTTATTGAAATATCTTTGAGATGGCCAAAATAAAGGAAAAGGTAGATTGGTTATTAAGTGTGAAGGCTCAGAATCACAAAAATAACCATTCACCTCCAATAAATAAGTCTTTTAAGTACCAAGAGGCAGACAAAAATTACTGAACATGCAAGAACTGAGGGACTATAATTCTCCGAACTTCTTGAAGGAATTACTGAAACAGGAATTTTACCCGTGAAAGATAAACTGATGAACAATGGCCAAAGAACTGAGAGTAGGCAATGAATCCACTTAACCATAGATATAAGCCTTTAGTAGATTGTGGTAATTTTAGTTACAGAGCCTAATGTAAGTGCTAAAAACAGTGACACTCCAGAAATGATAAAACTGAAAAAATTGGGAGAGAAATGGGGAAAAAAGGTTATATTGATCTCATCATTTTAGTCTAGGGAGGGAGGTAAATATCTAAATTGACTTATCAAAAAATAGAAGAATAAGGATACATAAAGTATAAAAAGAAACATCAAGATAAATCTATGGTTAACCCTGGGCAGTGGAAGGAAAGAAAGAGGAAGTGGAACTATACGAATGCGTCATTATTCATAGTAGGGACTCAAGAATTAGGGTAGAAGCACCTTCAGAAATGGCAAATGGAGTCACTTTTGTTGACCATGCTGCCCCAGGACTGTTGCAGAAGACAAATTTAAGAATGGCCTGAGGTGAGTGGGACTGGTGGGAATGCCCAAGGAGTCCTGCAAGAATCTGAGTGTAGTGTTGTGTCTGAGCTTTCCCGATATTTAGATGACCCAGCACCCCAAGCAGAGGTCGTGTCCTCAACAACAAAACACCAGGGCTCAGAGTCTAGCACGAACATGACAGCTCTCATCACTGTGACCCTGAGTGGGAACAGGACTTGGAGATGAGTATCCACTTTGCAGACCCTGGTGGGACTATCCCAGCACAGCACTGAGAATGCCCTGTGCATTCCACACTCCCTTAGAAACGCAGAGTTCACTGCTCTGGGCTCAGGAAAGTTTTGCTCTCAGCTGCACTTGCTGTTAATTAGTTCATGTCCTAATAATCCCCAGATACTACTGATGCTGACTTGTCTTGGGACTAAGATTTACAGCTTCTCTGCAGATGCATCACAGTCCCTTTGTAGAAAGGGTCAGTGCCTTGCAGGTGACAAGGTAATTGCAGCTCGGGGGGGGGAGATGAACTCGGAGAATCTCAAGACACAACTGCTTTGGCTCTACATGCCACATATTTACTGATGGCCACAGTTCTGCTGCCAAATCCAGGAACAGAGATCAACCCTGGTGAGTATTGCATTATGGCTCAGACTCAAATAAGGTTTGGGAGAGAGTGTCTAAAAAGAGAGGAAAGGTGAAGAACTGGACAGGACAGAGGTGGTCCCTTGGGTCTCAGGACAGCTTTGCCAAAGCTCTGGACTCATTTCTGGGCTGATGGTGACAGGAGAGTGTAACAGTGGAGACCTCACAGTAGGCAGGGGACTGCCATGGGTACTCAGCCTGAAGGGGGCTCAACATTGCCGAGGCTGAGGCCAGCCTGAGGGGAAAGGGTTGCTCTTCTCTCTCCTCTTTCTCTTTAAGAATGAGGTTGAGGTTTTCCATTGGCTTAAATTGCTAAGAACCGGACTCAAGGCAGTTGATAAATTTTGGTGTCGAGAGTTCAGGGTCAATGTTCAGATTCTTTAGTTGTGGTCCCTATTCGCTGCACACACATGTGCACTCAGAATTACACTGCTCCAGCGTTGCCCTCGCAGACAGATTTCAGAATTTGAATGGAACTGGAGAAATGGATGGGCATGGGTCCTAGTGGGGTTGTCATATTGTTTGCTTTTCTTCACCACTGAAAGGCACCATTTAAAAGCAGCACAGAGTAAGAGTCCAGCCTTGGGAGCCAGGAACAGCTTTTTTTCAATTCCTTACTCTGCCTCCTACAAGCTGGGGGATTGGGAGCTCCTGACAGTGTGTCTCAGCTTCCCAACCTATGAGCCAGGAGTAGGAACACAGCATCACTCTGAATACTAAATAGAGTGGCTGAATATTAAAGAGGGTGACAGTGCCAGCTTCTATCAAGGCTCTAGCAAATAGTACTCATGTCAGTCTCTTCTGCAGGATTCTAGAGGATTCCATACTTTGCAGCAAGATAGACATGCAGCTAGCAGCAGCTGTTATCAAATTTCACCCCGTCTCTGTGCGACTCTCTTTGTTGATTTCCCAATTCTACCTTGTGTTGTTTGGGAGGTTTTGTGGAATGGATTTGAATGACTCTTCTGTATGTGTGTGTGTATGTGTGTGTGTGAGAGAGAGAGAAGCACAGAGAGAGTAGCACAGAGACAGACTATACCTAGACCACACCCATATTTACCAGTATACCAATGAATTTGTCCTCTCCAAGATATTTATGAATAATGAGACAATACATACTTCTGGTCAGATCAGAACTGGCCTTCCATTTACTAGAATTGAGTGACCTTGGGAAAGTTAAAAAATTTTCTGTCCCTCATTTGCTATCCTTGTAAAATAGGATAAGAATATTCTCTGACACTGAACATTCAGTATTAACTTACATGAAGTTCCTGTATCCAGTCCTAAAGGCCAACAGTGGAGAATCATCAATACATTTTATCTACTGGTATTTTCTCTGAATGGACTGTGAGCCACTTCTTGAGAAATGGGTTAGAAATACAGAATTGGTAGCTCTGTTCTGATCTCACTCTTTCTTTGTGTGTATTTCTATGTTTCTAATCACTTTTACCTCTCATATCTCTTATTATGTTTCCCCCTTATGTGAGTATCCTTCCAAGTCCTTGCTTCTTGGTCTTTTATCATCTTTAAGTCAGTCCCTTTTAAGATACAGGGATTATTTCCAGCACTCTTGAAGCAGGGAGCTCTCTCAAACATTGCTGCCTCTGGCTCCAAGTAGCAAGTCTGATTGTGCCTGACTTACCAGTATTTGTCTTGTCCTTCACAATTCCATTTTATTTTAATTTTTGTGTTTATTTCTAACTGATGCTTGCCTTTATGGCACTTGCAATACTCAAGTGTTTTTTCTCTCATCTCTGCTGTCAGTGTAAAAATTTTTTTTCATACAGAGAAACCCATGAAGCACCAACCCCCTCGGGGGAAAAAGCAAACCCAGCAGACGTCTTGGGTTTTGTTGCAGAAATTTTCAATCTATAGCAAAACAAAGTGGATAAGACAGGATCCCTAGGATGTGGACTGTGGGGGTCAACTGCCACATATATCACTAACTAGCTGTGTAGCTTTGGGCAGGACGCCTGAACTCTCTGTTTCATTGTTATCATCTGCCAAATGAGAATAATAATTACTGTATTTAGTTTTTTGGGTTATCTGGGGATTAAATGAATCAATATATTTAAAGCCCCGAGAGCAGTGCCTGGCACAGAGTCAATACTCTCTACTTTTTCACTGTTTGTATCTTTATTTTTCTGGCCTCCCAAAGCACAGGTTATAGTGCACGTTTCTTTGTGAGCCTGGAGCAGAGCTGCGATTTGATGGATCAGAGCCAGGTGTCACCTTTCCAGAAGGAAACACTGATTCACCCAGCCCCGGTTCGATCTGTGACCAGTTGTGTTATTCTCTTTCTGGTTCTAGAGTCTCTGACTCTGGCAGTACCCTCATTGTTGGAGAAAAGGAAGGTGGTCATGTTGACTAAGGTCTGCGTGAGAGGGTTTTCTGTGGGAACGCAGTAATACTGTCTTTAGGTCTCACAGCTCTTTATGGAGCCAACACTGTTACTCTACAGAAAAGTCTCTTCATGAGGGCAAGCAAGTGGGTCTTGCTACAATTTTTACTGAAAGAGAAACATTAGAAGGAAGGCATAAATAGATCACAAAATGCATAGATATTGGTGGTAATCAAACTGATTGGCAGGTAGATCAGAAATTCACAGTCATACATCTTGCCTCCTATGGGGCCAAGCATAACTGTGATGACTCCAGAAATGTGATTGACAATCACATGGTCGAATATTGAGAAAGGTGCAGATGAAATTCAACCAATTCATATCATTTCAAAAATATTTGCTGACCACGTTCTGTGGACCAGGTAGTCTGCTGGGTGCTGGGTAGGTAGAGATAACACAACAAATATGCCTCCTGCTGATGCTGAATTTAAGCTCAAGGGGGTGAAACACAAATTAACTACAAAATCCTATATAAATGGCAGCAAGAAACCTGAACGAAAGCTAACAGATATTTGCTCCAAGAGAAAATAACCAGTGGTACCTAATTTAGAATGAAGGATTAGAGATGGCCTCTCAGATAGAGTGACCTTAGCTGAGACCAAAATGATGGCTAAGAGTGATGCTGGCATATGGATAATGGAAAATTTTGCAGACAAAAAGAAGAGAGTGTGAGATGGCTTTGAAGTAGGAGCGAGCTTGAAAACTCAAGTCATCGAACGGACACTGTGTCGTTGGAGCGTACTGGGTAAGGAGAGGTGATGAAGCTGGGACGATGGCAGGATTTTGTCTTTTATCCTAAATACAAAGGGAAGCCAGTGAAAGCTTATCCAGGAGTGTGGATGTGATGTGACGTGACGTGACGTGACGTGCTGTGCTACAATCCAGGTTTGAAATGTATCAGTCTGCCTGCCTTGGAGAAGGCATTGGAGAAAGCAAGGATACAGTCAGGTACCAATGGGAGAAAAGACCCAAAACCGTCATCATTTACTGATAATGTAACAGCATTGCTGGGTGATCCAAGAGAATCAGTGGAAAGCATGTGAATACTAATATGATTGTTCAGTTGGAGAGATAAATCGTTAACTTTCTTATATACAAGGAAGAAAAATTAGAAAACCAGAGACAAATCGACATGGAGAAAAAATGGAATAAGTTGAAAAGAAATGTGCAAGCTGAAAGTAAGTAAAAATCGTTTCCTGAAGAGCGGTAAAGAAAAGGAAATGATTAGGAGGTCTATCTCACATTCTAAAGATATTCTTCTTGTATTAACCTGTGAATTTAGAGAAATTTCACCCAAAACTTAAACTGATCCTATAATTCATTTAGAGGAGAAAATGTGGAAAAATGAGAAACAATTTGAGAAGAAAACCATACTTACAAGAGACCTGCCAGATGTGCCTATCCTATGTCACAGATGTCGTCATTTAAAGTGACATTTTTCTTTCTGCTGTTTTTTTCTGTGGGGGAGCTACTATTTGTTTTACTAAATGTTTGGTATTTTATGTTCAGTCTTAGTTTTTTCTTATACCAACATTTAGGATATAAATTTACCTCTACAGATAGCTCTAATGGAAACTCTAAGGCTTAGAAATGTAGGATTTTCAATATCATTGAACTTTAAGCATTTTTAAAAAACTTTTTATTTAGAGATAATTTAGAACGTGCAGAGAGGTTCCTCAGGCCCTCGGGGATCCCCTTGGCACCTGGGTCGTTTTCGTGTTAGTCAGAGATTGGGGAGGAACTCATATTTAGATTTGGATGTTTATTCCCGCTCTGATTCTCCCACTTTCAGAATTTTCCCTTTAAATCACCGGCTTTTTTCCTATCCCTGAATTCTGTTCTCTGGCACCGTGAGATGGTAAGGGCTGCTGTTTCCCACTGCCGTCGGCATAGGTTCCACTGCCGTCAATCCTGGATCTGGTGCCATAGTTTCAGGCCATGTATCCTTGCAAGGTTATCAAGTGGAAACGTTCCTCCAGTGTCTGCGTGTTTCGGGGTGCTTTCTGGTTCCTCTAGATAGTGGTTTTAAAATATTTTATCTGGTTTTTATAATTTTTTATCTGTGGGAGAATCCATTTATTTGTGTTGTTTATACTTTAAAAATATTTCCTCACAGGTACCTACCACTCTATTCCCTCCTCCTAGTCTTTTCTCTCTCTTTCAAATGGTTAATTTCTATTGATCTATTTTCAAGTCAAGTGACTCTTCTCTCATATTCGGTGATCTTTATATTTTGCATGTTGTATTACTCACTTCTACAATTTTCATTTGGTTCCTTATATAGTTACTATTTCTCTTCACATATTTTTCTTTGTCATCTTGACCATAGTTATAAAATCTGCTTCAAAATCGTTGCTACTTCTAACATCTGGGTTATCGTGGGTTTAGTCTCCCCATTGATAACTTTTTTTCTTGAATATGGATTACATTTTCTTTTCCTTTTTTATTGAGGAAGATTAGCACTGAGCTAACATCTGTGCCCATCTTCCTCCGTTTTATACGTGGGAAGCCTGCCACAGCATGGCTTGATAAGCGGTGCATAGGTCTGCACCCGGCTTCCAAACCAGCGAACCCTGGGCTGCTGAAGCAGAGCGTGTGAACTTAACTGCTATGCCACTCGGCCGGCCCCTGGATTACATTTTCTTCTTTCTTTGTATGTTTAGTAATTTTGGATCGTATCCTGATACATCCAGAGACTGGATTTTGTTATGTTTTCCCAAAGAGTATAGATTATTTTTCCTTCAGCAGTTAATTTGCCTAAATTCAAACTCCATATTCTGAAATCTCAGTTGTTATTTTAGGTTTCAGTGGACTGCTTGGCATCTGCATCATACATGCATATTCAGGGCTCAGTCAGACACTTGGATAGAGGTTATATCTAAAATTTGTGGTACCATCTTTGTGGCTCTTTTTTCCCCCAGATTTCCTCTTACTTTGCCGTCTCTGTGGTTATCCTGAACTTTGTGCTTTGGTTCTTTAGACCAATAGGACTGTGGGGATCTATCTGGGCTTTGGGCATTTTGCATGGTGCCAACTACAGCTTGACCTCAGAAACAGTCATTAAAAAAACCGGAAAATCCACACTTCTTCCAGTTGTCAACCCCCATTCAGGATCTACCTGCTGTTGTTCCCTCTTTAGTGAACTCATTCTTTAGATATGTCCACTGGAATAAAGAGCCTGGGTGATATGAGTGAAGGAGTTCATTCAATAATCAGCGTAGGAAGTTCAAACCCCAGGAAAACAGTTCAGCAGAGGGCTCTGATGGAACTGCTCCGAGGCGTGTGACTTTAAGTACAGCTTATATCTCTTTCACAAAACAGTGCACATGCGGGGAAGAGGAAAAGAGAAAAAACTTACAACTAGATTTCATATATGTCAAAAAAAAAGGGGGATAGAGTACATGTGGGTTTTTCTCTAGATTATACATTGAAGGTAACATAAACAAGATTTCCTTCGTTATGCATCAAACATGTTCAGAGATGCTGACGTTATCTGTGTGCGGAGGGAGGCAAGGACTAGGGTAGTTAATTAGCCCCTCACTCTCTAAGAAACGCAGCTGGAAAATGTGAGAGTGAGGTACTCCTTTATCTCTTTCTGTTGTGGATCTGTCCAGCTGGCATCTTCAGTCATGAGGTGTGGGGGTTGCAAGGTCATTTGACACAGGCTGAAGATGGCCTGCACGGCTGCTTTTTTTTTTTTTGAGGAAGATTAGCCCCGAGCTAACATCCGTGCCCATCTTCCTCTACTTTATATGTGGGACGCCTACCACAGCATGGCTTTCCAAGTGATGCCTCGTCCGCGCCTGGGATCTGAACAGGGGAACCCCAGGCCGCTGAAGCAGAATGTGCGCACTTAACCGCTGCACCACTGGGCCGGCCCGTTCATAGCACTTGTATGCTTTTCCTACCTAATCTTGCATGTTACTTTCCATGTAATTTTTAGAGTCAACTCCTCTGGTTCCAGAAAAAAGCTTGTTGTTATTTTTACTTGGTCCATTGAATTTTTCAATTATCTTTTGGAAAACTATGTCTTTATAATGTTTGGATAGCCTACCAAGAGCAAGGAATGTCCTTCCACTTGACCAGGTCTACTTTGATATCCTACTGAAGTATTTACAATTTTTCCTCATCACACTTCTCTATCTTTTTCTTAAGTTCATTCCTAAAACTTCTAACTTCTGGTTGGTTTTGTAAATAGGATTTTCTCTTCCATTAGATATTCTGAATTTAGTTATGTATATGATTTTGTATATTAATTTTATAGCTTCCTACCTTTGTAAATTTTTTATTAGTTGAGTTAAAATGGATTCTCTAGGGGTTTTTTGCTATATCATCATATCATCTGCAAATATAATTTTACTTCTTTTCAAATTTCACGTTTATTTATTTTCTCTTGTATAATTACATAGACTCATACTTAGAGGACAATATTTTAATTGAAATAGTGGTCCTTCTGGCTTGTTCCTGCAATATTTCCCCTTAAGTAAAGCGCTAGTATGAAAATACATAGTCATGCTAAGGAAGTATCCATAAACTCCTGTATGCTTGAGTGGTTTGTAAAAAACTCATGTTGATTTTTGTCAAAGGCTTTTTTTTAGCATCAGTAGTGATAGTCATTTTCCTTTTAGATATATCAAGTGAATTTTACAGTATCGAGATACATATGGTGAATTTTATTAATAAAATTCCCATCCTTGAATTCCTGGTATATGTCTCATAGGGCCATAGTATATTATTTTCTTAATGCCATGTTTGCTGTGTGATTTTTTTTATTTGGCCCCTGTTTTATGAGGAAGAATGCTTTATATTTCTAAACATAAGGAGCACATTTAATTCTATATTTATTGCTTGTTGCTAAAACAATCCTGTATTTATTACTGATTGCTAAAACACACATATACACACTTTGTAAGAGTAGGAAGAAAATTGTGGAAGAATGCACACCTGAGATATATGGCTATCTCAGGAAGGAGGAGTAAGACTAGAAATGAGAGAGGGGACACAGATGAAGTTTTTTCCTCTATGTGTTAGTTTATTTTTTGTGGTATACACATATTAATTTGATTTGCGAGAGCAATTTACTAAATTAATAAAAATAAAAATTTCTGTATATTTTCACAGAATCACTAAGTTTTGGGATCCTTGATGCATGTTTCCACAGTACCATTTATATACTAATGCATGGCATGATTTATATTTTATTCATATCATACTTTATATATGTGTCTCCCACACTAGGCTCGGAGTCCTTAGGAACAATGATGCAGGCCATTTAATCTTTGTAAATCTGAGGACTGACAACCTGTTCTGGCATATAGTAGATGTTTAAGAAAACTTTTTGAAATGAAAGATAAAGCTTTACCTTGGAGATTATGTCCTGGACATGTACACCAAAGGATTTGGGAAATAGACTAAATAATGAACCATCTGTTACATGGCTGTATGAGCCTAAAGAGAAACATGCCAGGATGGCTACTCTGAGTGACAGTTATGAACTCACTGGTATGGATTCCCCCCCTGCCAGAAATGTAAGTACTGTCCTCAGAAAGGGGAGTTACTGAGGGCCCAAGAGTCCCTATCTGAACTGGGATGTTGGAGCAAATCTGTGACTAGTGCTGTCACAGTGAGTTCTAATATTGTGACCCTCAGGCTCTTTCCTGAACTGCTTCTTCCCATGATCCCATGAGAATGACTTTTGGTGACTTGATCCTGAGGCTACTTTTCCTGGTCCAGACTGGGATCGGGGTCCTGGGGAATACCTTTCTTCTGTCAACCTATGCTTCAGCATCATGCACTGGCCACGCGCTGAGGCCCACACACTTGATTCTCACCAACATGGCTGTGGCCAACTTCTTGGTTCTTCTCTTCAAGGGGATCCCCCAGATGATATTTATCTGGGGAGTGACACACATCCTGGGCAACACTGAGTGTAAACTTGTCTATTATATCCACAGAATGGCCCGAGGCCCTTCTCTCTGCGCCACTTGCCTCTTGAGCACTTTTCAGGCACTCACCATCAGCCGCAGAACTGGTGGGTGGGTGGGGCTCAAAGACAGAGCTTGGAAGAACGTTAGTTCTTCCTGCTTTCTATGCTGGATCTCCAACCTGCTGATAAACATCTTTGTTCCTAGACATTTAGAGGCTCTTCAGCACATTCCCAATTCTACCAAGATACGGGATTACGGACTGTGTTCTTCTAAAAATCCTGAAATCTCTAGTGCTGCAAAATACACAATTCTAATGACTTTCCCAGATGTTGTGTTCATGGGACTCCTGATTGGGGCCAGTGTTCACATGGTACTTCTCCTGCGTAGACACCACCAGAGAGTGAGGCATATTCACAGCTCAGAAACTCCCATAGATTCTCCCCTGAGGCGAAAGCCATTCAAACCATCCTGCTTCTAGCAAGCACCTTCGCTTTGTTTTACTTCACCAATTCTATCCTTACAATTTATCATACTGTTTTTTTCAAATCTCACCTTTGGCTGCAGCACACTACCACCTTTCTGGCAGCATGTTATCCCACCCTCAGCCCCCTGATACTGTTGCTTCGAGATCCCCCCAAGCACCAAGATTCTGCTCTTAAATGGGGGGAAAATCCCAAATTACTAGTGGCCCATTCACAACAGTTTCTCTTTTCTTCAGAGAAGCAAGGATATATGTCTAGAACATGGCAGACATACACCCAAGAAACTGATGATGAAAAGATTTGTATGATATTGACTTAGCAATTAGAGGCTTTCAGCTCAGTCAGAAGGCAGACAAACAAATATGTACAATACTGCATAAGTGTCAGTATTCTCTTGATGCTTTGTGACTGTTTTTCTCTTTGAAAAAATTGTTGGAAGCATGGAAGTGAAATTGGACAGAAATAATTTTGGGACATAGAATTTTTAATGGTTTATTAGGGGCAATCATTAAATTGGATATAGTATTTTATATTGATAAGCAGTGGTGGCTCTGTGTGCCAAGGACAATTATAACCCATGGAAAGCAGTTTAATCATTATAAGACTTAGGGTATTTACCTATAAAATTAATAAATTGTATCCTATTAGATTATTGTGCAAAAGTAAATGAGGTGATGAGGCAGGACTTCCCAAATAGCAGTGTGGGGGTATCTGTAAATCCACTCTTCCATAAAAGCAACATAAATACTAGCAAAATTATTAAACTCAACTGTTTTACAACTCCAGAATTTAACCAGGGGCCTATAATAATCTAATGAGCCTTAAATTAAGAAAATCTTTTGAACCTCAGTAAAAATAGTGGGGTTTGTGGAGTTTTAACTTTGTTTACTCCCATCCCCCTCTCCCCAGCTCTGCACTAGCCTTGGAAAAACAGCAGTCTCACACTTACAGTAGCCATGAAAACCATTTGTCAAAAACGATCAGTTTCAATTGTTTAACACTGTAGTAGCTTAAGGCTGCAATATGAATTGAGGTAAACAATAGCCTAGCCAAAATTTTTTGAAAGAATATCTGAAGAATAAGATGTTCACAAGGAGCTATTAAACACTCTGACATATTCTTGAGGATCTACAAGGCCACATACTTACACAGGGATATGTATGTGCCCAGAAAGACCTGAAGAGCACCAATAATTCACCACTGACTGACCTTGAAACTCGGCAGCAGGAAGAGAAGGCTAAAGCACACTCGTAAGCTGCCTGAGTGTGGATGTAGTGCCACAACACATACAAAGGACCCTTGGCAAAGGGTGAAAGACCTACTGACTCAAGGCAACTAAGGAAATCTCTCATCAATCATTAGCTAACCAGGAAGAGACTTCAGTGACTGCACATTACAGGGAAAACAAGACTTTACAGAATTAGCCCAGGAATGTCACTAAAGAAACAAACTGCAACAACAATAGCAACAACAACAAACCCTGAGGGAAGGGGGAATCTGATACCCAAGGTAGCAACATTATATTATCTAAAATGTGTAGCTTCTGCAAAAATTTGTGATACAAAGAATCAGAAAAGTATAGCCCATACGCAGGGAGAAAAGCAGTCCCTAGAAACTGCCCCTGGGGAGTCTCATATGTCAGACTTACTACAAGACATTAAATCAGCTATTACAAGTATGTTCGAGGAACTAAAAGAAACCATCTCTAAAGAACTAAAGGAAGGTATGATGATAATGTTTCACCAAGTAGAAGATATCAACAAAGAGACAGAAATGGTAAAAAAGAACTTACTAGAGTGGATCAACAGCAGATTTGAGCTGGCAGAAGACAGAATAAACAAACATGAAGATAGGTCAATAAAGATTATTTCATGTGAGAAACAGGAAAAAGTGAAGCAGTAAAAAGTGGATAAGAAAAAGTGAACAGAGCCTCAGAGATCTATGATATGCCCTCAAGCATACTGACAAATGCATACAGGAAGTCCTCGAAGGAGAGGAGAGAGAATAGAGGCAGAAAGAATATTGGAAGAAATAATGACCCAAAACTTCCAAATTTGATGAGTAATTAATCTACACATCCAAGAAGCTCAACAAACTCCAAACAGCATCAACTCATTACCTTCCCAAAAGCTTCAATCCCAGGAAACTAAACAGAAACCCTGGTTCCTCCCAGAGATGGGTACACAATGGGTTCCTGTTAGATGAGAGCTAAGAAGATTTCTGCCAGTGATCTGAGATATGATGAAGAGAACCTCTACTTTATTCTCCAACTTCCTGCCATACAGCAAACAAGCAACCTAAGAATCAGTTACATATTATTCAGAATCAGTCACTAGTAGCTTTTCTTAAGTTTTTTATTGTAAAAAATTTCAGATATATATAAAAACTCAAAGAATAGTACAGTGGACACCCTTATATACATCCACATACATTCAATAAATGTTAAATTTTGCCACATTTGCTTTATCTATGTATATATCTTCTACCTATCATGTAGCCATCCATCTCCTTCTATCTTCTATCCAATTTACTTCTTTTGACTGAACTATTTGAAATTAAATTTCAGACATCATGATCCTTCACCCCCAAATACCTCAGTTTGAATCTCCTAATAATAAAAGACATTCTCCTATAAGCCACAACATCTTGATGATGCCAATTCTTTGAGAGTATAGTATTTGGAAAAGAATGAGGCCCAGATACCGAAGAACGCCGGCAAGCTAAAAAAGAGAAACCTGACTTTAATGAAAGTTTCAGGCAAGAATGCAAGAAAGCTACAGTGAAACTTCCTGAATCCAGGAAGCCCGCAAAGCCAAAGATAGCACATAAGGCAGCAACAGAGCCTTCATTTTATTTAAAAATCATATGAGCATGTTCTTCAATCAGGTCCTACTACATAAGCTTCCACATGGTTACCAGATCTTGGGGTTGGACAACCACAGTCATTTAGGTTGGTCAAATTGAAGGCTGAAGTCCTCTAATGCCTCTGGAAAAAGACTAAAACAATTGAGCTCATACTCAAGACCCAGCAGATAAAAAAGGAGGAGGGAAAATGGTAGATCTGGGATAGTGCCCTTTTCATGTGAGTTTCTTCGCTCCTGGACCAGGCACTTAGGCCTGGTTCAGCACAATCCTCTTTTGGGATGTTTAAGTTACTGGGTTCCATGAAGTATTCATAAAAGCACTAACTGCTGAACTGACCAGGGAAGACCCAAACAGTACTGGCGAAAAAGAGAAAGGGAGTAAGGGGTAGGGAGTAGGAGAGGAGCAAAAGGCAATAGGCGCCTGTAACTAAAAAGTCATTCATTCTGCATGATTGTCAGTTGTGTAAAGACAGAGTATGTGCAATTATTAAAACATTCATATTGTAAACTATACCATGCAGAAAAGTATGTTAAACACAATCACACACACACACATGCATGTATAGTATTTTAACATAAAGTGGCCACACCTATGTGTGAACAACTACGTAATACCACTCAGATCAAGCAATGGAACATCCCAGAAGCCCTATTTATCCCTTTCTAGTATACACCCATCCACTCCCCTTCTGTGGTGAAGAACCCTACACAGAGACAGCCCTGGAGCACTTTCCCCGGGCCAATTTCAATTCTCTGTATTCCCCCTTCGTCAGAGGTATCCTTGGAGTCTGGTCCGCTGGGTCACTTTTTCCTTGCCCAGGGAATATATTCTTTGCTGTATGGACCTCAAAACTCCTCTAAAATAGCCAGACTTCTCTGCTTTCTCAAAAGAGCAATGAGGCTAAATGAATGTGTCATCATCAGCTTAGGTCTGGCCTAAGGGTGAGGTCCCCAAAAATCCTGAATGCAGAAGCTTCTGTCCGTGTGGAGCTGGAGTGCACCTCCTGGCATACGGATGTGTTCACCAACCCAGAAGCTCTCTGTAGCTTATGGATTTTTCATGGAGGCTTAATCATATAGGCATGAGTTAATTTGATAAAGGGAATTAACAAAAATCTTTGGTAAATATCATACTTAAAGGAGAAACTTTGAAATCGGGAAGAAGACAAGAATGTCACATCATCACTTCCTTTCAACACTGGACTGGAGGTCTCACCCAGTGCAATAGATAGAAAGAGGTTTAAAAATTGAAAAGGATGGGGAAAATTCACTATTTAAGGATGATACGACTTTTTATGTAAATATCTAGAATAATTGTTTTGTGTTCTTTTAGGTGATGGTCAGCCAGGTGTGGCCACAAGAAGGGACACAAGAGAGGTGAAGGAAAAAAAAGTTTATTATAATCACAGGTCCTGAGAGACAGCCACTGCATCCCAGAGGAGGTCACATGGGATAGAATGCCAAGAGATCAGACTCAGCCAAGTAGGTGGGGTGAGAGTAAGCCCTCATGAGCAAGTGCCCTTACTTAGGAGTCAGAGTGGAGTACACAAGAAAAGACTCAAGGAGAATTCATTGGTGTGTTTGAATGACACCAGGTCACAATAAGGGGGAGGTAGGAAGAGGAACTTGTGGCAGGGGCCAACCTTATTACACTGGTGCACCTGGTTGCCTGGTGGGTATATGTAGAGCCTGTTTATGGGGATGCTGAGCCATCAGGAAAATATGAAGTTTTAAAAATTTACAATACAATAATCTACACAAAAACCATTAGAATTAATAAGACAGGTTATCAAGTTTGCTTGGTATATCAATACACAAGTCAATTATTTTTTTTCTACGCCATAAACCAAGAGTTAAACAATGAAATCATAAAATACCATTTGTAAGAGCATTAAAAATTTCAAGTATCACGAAATGAATCTAATTAAAATCTACAAGACTTCTACAGGAAACATAAACTTTTTTCAGAGACATAAAAGGAGACCTAAATAAATGGAGTGATACATGGTGTTCATGGATTTTAAGACTTCATATTGTAATGATGTCATTACTCACTCAGATGATTTATAGATTGAATGCAGTTCCAGTACGAATTCCAGCCACTTTTTTTTTTTTTGGTGAAAGCTGACAAGTTGAATTAAAATTTTATTTGAAAATAGAGCCAAAAGAACAAAGACACTCTTGTAGAAAAGGAATATGGCAGAAGGCTTTGCTTTATCAGATCTTATGACTTCGAAAGCTCCCATAGTTAAAACAGAGTAGTGTTGACTCAGGGATAAACAGACCCGTGGAACAGAACAACATCCTAAAGCAGAGCCATCCAGACATGGACACGTGATTTATGATAGAGATGTCACTACCAAGCAGTGGGGAAGAGATTGACTATAAATAATGCTGCTGGGGTAATTATCTATAAGGGGAAAAAAGAAAGTTGACCCCTGTACACGGTATTCACAAAAACAAATGACTGGGTGGGTTGTGACTATTCAAGATGCACAAGGTCCTTCTTTAATGCATCTGCTTATCTTGTGACACCAGATACAAATAATATTCTTTTGGCGTGGACTGTGGTTGCCAGTGTCTCCTCCACAACCGTTTCTGCCGCGGTCCTTAGCCCCTCACGGTGTCTCATCACCAAGCGCACATCCAGAGCGCTCTCCTCGTACCACCTCTGTTCCTCCGGATCCACCTCTAAGGTCCTACTGCCCATTTTCTCCAACATATTACCGCCATCCTTACGATAAACGCTCCCCAATTCTCTGTCCCGGAAGCCTGTTCTTTACTGTACGGACCCAAACCTCAAACCTTTCTGATATGGCCGCGTCTTTCATGCGGCTTCCAAAGAGCTATGGGACAGACTGGGCGCGGCCATTTTCTGCTCAGGCCTGGCCTGTGATTGGTTTAGCTCTGGGGACAGGTGGGCCGATTGCAGGCGCGAGGGCTGAAACGCTACTAAGCATGCGCGATGGTGCTGACCGCCGCTGCCGAGGTGGAAGAACTGGAGATGAGAAACCTTGGAAAGAAAGGAAACGATCTGTTGAATGTGCACATTTTCGTCCTCATCGGCCGAATCGGTCGGCTAGAGAGGCCATCTCGCTCTCCGTACGGTGCGCAATCCAAGATGGCGGCGCACGGTCCAAAATGGCCGCCCCCAGCACAACGTAACGAAATTGGCGCGGCCATATTGCCCAGCGATAATTTCTCGGGGCACCAGAATCCGTGTCCGTACATAGATCGCTCACCTCCAAACTGCTACTATCTCTACGTAGTAGCCGGGGACACGGGATCCCCAGCCAGGTGAGCGGAAGCGGAAGTGGCATAGCTACGCTTGACTTCTCCGGGCGTAAGGGCACAGGGTTTGCGTTTGAGGTTACGTTAGATTTCTGTTAGCGGCGTTAAGCGTCCTGCTCCGTGGGAATTCGTGATTTGGGATGTGGTTTGTGGTGGGTAGTGGTTGAGGTGGTTGTTAAGACGGCTTCGTAGTTGCTGCGGGTGTTGGGGGCGACTTGGGCCGGCATCAGTGTTAGGCGAGTGGGTTGAGGGAGAAACGAGAGACCATTCCTATTGGTGGTGACAGGTCGGCTCCGGAAGGCGCCCTAGGCGGTGGAGAGAGGCACTGGGAGAGGCACGGGCCGAGGGGCCCTCCTGGGGGTGGTCGGTGAGGATCGGGATTGGGGGCTAGTCCTCTGGGCTTCCTGTGGGTGGAGTTTGAGCATGCGAATTGCCCGTGTTGTGATGCCTGTGAAAATAGATGTCTGGGGAGCTCTGAATGGGGGCGAGAGCGAAGTGCGGGGTGGGAGCAGTATGGGTACCCGTGGGAGAGGTTTGTGGGGTTGGAACGTAAGGAAGCCTCAGGTGGACCGACATTTGGGTGCTGTACTAGGCATTGAGGTGTTATATTTCCCAGCGTTTTATACTGAAGAATTTTAAACATAGGGAAAAGTCGAAAGAAGAGCAAAATGATCACCTGTATGCCAACCACCGGGATCCATGAATTGTTAAATTCTTGCTAAAGTTGTCTAGTCTAGAATGTAGACCTAGTAGTGGAATTTTTGTGACATAAGGTAGATGAATTTTTACCTAGAAGGAAAAAGCCAAATTGCTTTTGAACCACCCAAGTCTATCACCGGAAATGTATGAGTGTCTCTTGATCCATAGGCTTTCCAACACTAAGTATTTTCCTTCTTGCTTTTTGACCATCTTGTGGGTTTAAAAGGCATCTTATTGAGGTCTCCATATGCACTTTTCTCCTTACTAACATAGTTGATCATCTTTTTATATGTTCATTGGCCAATTTTAAACCTGAGAAGTTTGTCATTTCCTTACTCCTTTTGGGAGACCCAGATAATTATATCCCAGCCAACAAAGTAGCACATGTTTGGAATGCTAGTCTTTTGGCAGTTATTGAGTAATAAACCGTTTGGCTGGCCTTTGTCCCCGGTGCCTGGGAGGTAGCCTCCAAATTGTTGAGTCTCCTGGGTGATGAGTGTCTGTGTTATTCGTGGTGTAACCTGATAGTTTGTGCTAACAAGATGACTGCTGGGGGTTCTGTAGATAGTTAATGCTGGTGAGGTGACTCAGAATGGGGGCTGTTTGTGCCACAAAGATCAACCATGTAATTAGAAGGTTGGGGCTTTGAGCCAGGTGATATCAGTCCAACCTCCAGGAGGGTAGGGTGCTGGTGTTTGAGTCACCTGGCCAATGATTTGATCACTCATGCTTATTTAATGAAACTCTAATAAAAACTAGAGACAGTGAAGCTCAGGTGAGCTGCTGTGGTTGGCAGTACCCTGTATATTGTCACACGTAGATAGACTGGATGAGTGTCCTGACTCCAAAGGGAAAGGAGAGTGGAAACTTCTGGTTTGGGACCCTCCCAAACCTCACCCTATTGTGTCTCTCCATTTGACTGATATGTATCCTTCTGCTGTAATAAAACTGTAATCTTGTATATTTTTCCCCCCAGATATCTTATAGGTTTTGTTGGTATTGTAAACAGTGGCTTTTTTTCCTGTAAATTTTATTGTTGTTTGAATATGAAATTGAAATTAATGTTTGTATTGGTCTTAAAGTAGTTACATAATGACAGTTTTGTTTCTTTGTTTCCAATCTTCATGCCTTGAATTTATTTTTCTCATCTTTTACTGGTCAGGGTTTCATCTATGGTACATTTTTGAGTAAAGTGGTTATCCTTGTCATGTGCCTAAGTTTAAAGAAATCCTGTGGAGTTTTTTGTAGATACTCTTTATCAAGTTAACAAAGTTCTTATCTATTTCTAGTTTACTAAAATTTTTTTCAAAAAATGTGAGTGGCTATGATATTTTATTAAATGTCTTTTCTTCATCTACTGAGATAAAGAAATGGTTCTTATTAAACTATCCTTACATTCCTGGAATAAAGTCAACTTGTGCATAATACAGTTCTTCCCATATTCAGTAGTCTCCAATATTTTGCCAATATATCAGTGGATATAGTTTCCTAATATTTTACTTAGGGGTTTTATAGCTAAGTTTGTGAATGAGATGAGATTCCTATAAATTTCTTTCTCCTATTGTCCTTGAGATCCAGATCTATTTTCTTCAGTTCTCATATACTCTGCCTAAGACGGAGTTTCATTTTACTTCAGAGTTCTCAATGAGTTTGCGATGTGATATTGAGAGCATTTAAGCTGTGTTAATGTATTTCTAGGGTGTCCTTTTCATCTCTATATTAGTCACAGTGTTAAATTAATTTTTCGTAATCAGAATTAATTTGTTAACCATCAGCACTGGTTGGAGGATATGGGAGATCCAGCTCTGGTTGTGTGTGAAGATGAAGTCTCAAAAAGAGAGACGTGGATTTGAGATTCCAGTTGAGACTTCATTGCAGAGTTTAAGGACACAGACTTTGTCTTCAGAGGCAGACAGCCTATATTTTTGTTTTTCATAGGCAAAAGGTTAGCTTCATTGAGGTAAAATTATATACCGTAACGTTCACCAATTCTTCCTTCATGTACAATTCAATGAGTTTCACAAAGGTATACTAATGTATAACCATCACTTGAATCAATATATAGAACCTTTTCATCAACCCAAAAAGTTTGCTTGTGTCCCCTTACATTTGAGACCATCCCTCCATCCCCCTTCCCTCACAATCACTTATGTGCTTTCTATAGTTCGTGTATTCTAATACTTCATACAAATTGAATTATTCAGAACGTTGTCTTTGGTGTCTGTCTTCTTTCACTTAGGATAATGCCTTTGAGATTCAAAGATGATTTTGCATGTATCATTAATTCGTTTCTTTCTGCTGCTGAGTAATATTCATTGCTACGGGTATATCACAATGTTGATCTATTCCCCAGTTGATAGATATTTCGGATTTTGGGGAGTAGGTTTTGGGTATTAATGAATAAAGCTGACTGTACATTCATGTGCAAGTCAAAGTGGCTGTACCATTTTGTAATTTCACCAGCAATGCATGAGAGCATATCCCTTTTACTTCATATCATTGTCAGGGCTTAGTATTATCAGTCTTTTTAATTATAGCCGTTCTACAAGGTGTGTAGCAGTATTTTATCTTGGTTTTAATTTGCTTTCATTGTGCAACTTAAAGGAACTTTTCATATGCTTATTTGCCATGTCTATTTCTTTTGGCAAAGTGCCTGTTTAAATCTTTTGTTTCTTTTTTTATTGGATTGGCTCTTCTTTTATTAAGTTGGAAAAGGTTTTTATATTTTTTGGATAGAAATCTTTTAGTCTGGTATATTCTTTGTTAATATTTTGTCCCACCCTATGGCTTGATTCTTCTTTGTTTTTTAACAGTCTTTTGAATATCAAAAATTTTTCATATGTTTACCAATTTTTTCTTTTATCATGCTTTTTGTGTCCTATTTAAGAAATCTTTGCCTAATCCAAGGTCAGTTAAAATTTTTCTATGCTTTCTTCTAGACATTTTATAATTTTGACTCTTACATCCCTAATCCATTTTGAGTTAAGTTTGGTATGAGGCAAACCTGAATAGCTTATTGTTTCAGTAGCATTTATTAAACATTTTATTATTTTTTTTATCAACACGCTCATGCTTTTCTCTAATGTGTTGAATATATGGAATGAAAAAAATATATATATTAATGTACTGGTCTACCAACTCTGTCCCTTTCGCTATTTTTTTCTCTCTAGCTTGATTTTCCCCCTGGCTATGGATCATATTTTCCTGCTTCTTTCCATGTCTGGTCATTTTTGATTGGATGTCAGATATTGTCAGTTTTACATTGTTGTTTGCAGGATTTCTTTTATTCCTTTAACTGCTTTTGAGGTTTGCTCTGGGATGTAGTCATGGTACTTTGAAACAGTTAGATTCCGTAGAGGCTTGCTTTTGAGTTTTGTTAGGTGGGTCCAAAATAGTCTTTTGTCTAGGATGACTCTGTCACCCTTACTGAGACAATATGCTTCTGACTGAGGACTCTATTTGAAGTTCCTGTGTGTTAGTCCTGTCCACCCTGGCTAGTAGGAACACTAGCTATCCCTGATGTTGTGTGAGCTCTAGGAATTGTTCCACCTGCTCCTTTCCAGTGGCTCTTTCCACAGCCTTGGTAATTTCCTCACAGTTCATCAGTCCTTAGCCAGAGACTCAAAGGAAGCCTCTGCACATCTATAGAGTGAGTTTTCTCATCTCTCTCTCTCTCTTCTAATGTACTGCCTGGCAAATTCTAGCCATCTTCTTTTCCTCAAACTTTGACTTCTGTATCATTAACTCAGCAAGACTGCTAGACTCTTTTTGGGTTCTTTCTCACTGTGCTGAAGCCTGGAAAATCTTTCCAGGCAGTAAGCTGCAGCACACAAGGGTCTCACCTTATTTGTTTCCCTTCTTCTGTGACTTCTTTGTCTGAAAATAGTTGTTCTAGATATTTTTTCATTTGTTTTTAGTTGGTTAAGATGAAAGGATAATTTAATTCTCCCTGAAATCAGAGACTTATTGATTCTGATGTTCATGTTTTAATCCTTAGTCCACTAGTTACTAGCTGCATGGGTTTTAGCTAGGTGCTTGACCTTTCCTTCTTGGTTTTCTCTAAAATGGAATAATTATCATCTATACCTCATAGGGTTGCTGTGAGGACTAAAGGAGAAAAGAACGTGCTTAAAACAGTTCCTTGCATGTATAGGAATTTGCTCTTATTATTATTTCTATGCCAAACAAATCTTTCTTTGAATCCATAGATGCTGGCTTCCTAGAATGAGGCCGCTCCTATAAAGGAAAAAAAGTAGATGGCAAATCTAGAAATTCATCCTTGCTGAGGATAGTCTTGATGAGACACCATATTGGAATTTCAGGACAGATACTAAAAGTGCTAGCCATTTCCTGAAAGCTACTGAAAATGACCAAGTCCCAGGTGAGCTGTTTATTGCCAATTTGTTTTCCAGTAGATTTCTGGATGTTTATAAAAATGTATACAGTCAGACAGAACAACACGTGTAGATACATTGCAGCTGGGAGGGATGTGCTTAGACTGGGAGACAGAGTAGCCAATCAGGAAGGGAGCTCCATCTACATTTCCTTGGATCCTGCAAGGTACTAATAATTAGAATGTTGCCACATAAGCAATGGGATCCAGAACGGAGTCGTTAACATTTCTATGGTAATACTGGAAACCATCACAAAAGAATACAAACACGTTGCAAGATTTGCTTTGTAGATAAAGAGGAAGCACATGAATTCCTTGAGATCAGTAAATATTTCCTGAACACTAAGTGTGGAGAAATGATTTTCATGAATCTTTCTCTTCTTTCTCGTCCAGAGTATGAACCCTTGAACAGTCATCTTCCTAGGAAGTGTGGGGGATGTAAAAGCCTAGAAGATGTTTAAAATCTCTTCTTATCTGTAAAAAAAGATAATAGTGCTTGCATGAGGGTTATTGTGCAGATCATTGTGTTAATGTGTATAAAATGTTTAGAATGATCTGTAGCATGTAGTAAGAGCTCTGCATTTGCTTTCATGAGTATCGTGATTTAATATGTAGCACCATCCATTTCTAGAAGGCAGTTCTGAGCATAACATACTTTTGTATGTGGAAAACACTGCAGTGACCACTAGGAATCTGTAGGAAATGTGAACACTTCCTCCAAGACTTGTTCCTGCCTGCCGCCTGGGCATCTTTTCTGTTCAGCCTCTTCTCCTGTGTCACTGAACTATTCACAGTTCCTTGAACCCAAATAGATCAGAAGCTATTTGAAGGCGGGACTATGCTTTATTTCCTTTTTTATTGCAAAATGTATAGTAGGTAACATTAAATGCTCCTAAGGCGGGTTGCAGAGGGTTTTTAGGTAAGGTTTTAGTGATGTTTTACATCAAGTGAATGAATAAGTGGAGAAGTGAATGAAGAATGGACAGAAAAAGGATAATTTTAGTGAATTTAGCCTGCCAAGTATAAATCAAAACTAGATACAAAGAAATATTTGTTTATAAATTCTCATAGCAAAAATAAGCAGAATAACATCCTGTAGATCTTTTATATTTTATTCCATTATATTAACTTCAGATTAAAAAGGATTATGTTGTTACAGGGCTTATTGTCATTCAGTGATGTGGCTGTGGATTTCTCCTGGGAAGAATGGCAGCTACTAGACACTGTTCAGAAGAACCTCTACCGGGATGTGATGCTGGAAAATTATAGCAACCTAATGTCATTGGGTAAAGATAGCTTTCTTAAGTATCTCACTGTAAACCCATTAATTGCCTGTCTTTTTTCCATTGCTACAATTTATGGGTACCCCAATATCCTAAATGATTTTGGATTTGGACTTGTATAGGTCATAGGACTTATTTTCTTTATGAACAGACAGTGAATGTACTAACTTTCATTTTCCAAATGAAAAGTTCCTATTTAGCTGAGATTCAGGCTATACCTTTCCTGGAGCAGAACTTTTCCTTATAGGCCTTAATGCTGCTCAGGTTCTCTGTGATTCCTCCTTGACAGGTTCTCAAGCTGCCAAGCCAGAAGCAGTGGTCGACTTGGAGAAAGGAGAAGAACAAGGAAGGGGAGAGGGGGAGTTCCCAAGTCAGTGTATTCCAGGTGAGCGAAACCAATGCAATGAGAGTTAGTACAAGCAAAGTAACAGTTGGTCACTGGTGGCTTGAGACCCCGTTAAGGTTATTTTAATTTTTCTTCTCATAGTCTCTGAACCTTTAGACGTGACTTAGAGTGAGTGAAAAGAGGTCTTCAGTATGGATGATGTCTGCTTCTTACCGCTCTTCTGTATGTGATTCTCTTTTGCCAGCTACCTAGGAGACGAGTACCTCCTGTTATCTACCCTGGGTCACGTCTTTGCTTCTTTCATTTGGTCTTTCCTGTTTTGCGTAGTTGTTCTTCTATTGCAGCTTGTTAGACACAACTGGCCTCCTCCACTTCTTCTCCATACCTTTTCTATTCTTTCAGATATTTGAAGATTTCTTCCAAAGTTTGATGACACCCATGTCCTTCAGTTTATTACTTATTATTTCTTTAAAAAAAAAAAAAAAAAGATTGGCCCTGAGCTAACATCTGTTGCCAGTCTTTCTCTTTTTTTTCCTTCTCCCCAAAGACCCCAGTACATAGTTGTATATTCTAGATGTAGGTCCTTCTAATTATGCTATGTGGGACGCTGCCTCAGCATGGCTTGATGAGCAGTGCTAGGTCCACACCTGGGATCCGAACTGGTGACACCGTGGGCCACTGAAGTGGAGCGTGCAAACTTAACCACTCAGCCACAGGGCCGGCCCCTCTATTTCTGTTATTGGATGGCTCAGACTTAACGTTGTGCACCTGCTCAGTCACTTTCTTCATTCTGTTGAGATATTGACTTGAGATTCCATCCCTCTCCATTTTATGATAATGATAAGATTGATTTTTTCTTTTCTAGAAGTAATGTGGCAAGTTTATGATTGGTATCAGGAAGATCCTGAGAAGGATGAACCTGTGGAGAGAGATCATGAAAATAATGCATTGGGAAAAATATTTTCTCTCAGCCAAAACTTTGTTCCATGTGTAGAAAGACCCCATAAATGTATCTCAAGAGGAATAAGTTTGAAACAAAATGCAAATTTTCAGAGTAAAAACTATTCAGAAATGAATTGTGATGAGTTAAATGGTCATAGGAAATTATTTTTCTATACTCTACGTGAAGCCTCCCATACTCGAGCCCAGTACTATGAACATAATTTATGTGCAAAGGCTTTCAGCATGGTGACAAATCTTAAGAGATGTCGCAGAATTCACATAGAAGGGAAACCTTATGAATGTAGTGAATGTCCAAAATCCTTCAGGTATAGGTCAAAACTCATAATACACCAGAGAACTCACACAGGAGAAAAGCCGTACAGATGTGATGAATGTCAGAAAGCTTTCAGTACCAAATGTCATCTCACTCTGCACCAGAGAACTCATACAGGAGAGAAACCGTATGGATGTACTGAGTGTCAGAAATCTTTCAGAACAAAGTATCATCTCATTCTACACCATAGGACTCATACAGGAGAGAAACCCTATGAATGCAAAGAATGTGGGAAAGCTTACAGGGAGAAGACGAAGCTCAGATTACATTACAGAACACACACAGGAGAGAAACCTTTTGAGTGTAGTGATTGTGGGAAAGGTTTTATGCAGAAGTCAAACCTGATTATCCATCGAAGAATTCATACGGGAGATAAACCCTATGGATGTGGAGACTGTGAAAAGGCCTTCTGTAGTAAATCTCAGCTTGTTGTTCACCAGCGAATTCATACAGGAGAAAAATCTTATGAATGCAGGGAATGTGGGAAAGCCTTCAATAAAAACTCGCACCTCATGACACATCGGAGAATTCATATAGGAGAGAAACCTTATGAATGTAGTGAATGTGGAAAAGCTTTTGTCCACACATCACAGCTCATTGTACATCAGAGAAATCATACTGGAAGAAAACCGTATGAATGCAAGGAATGTGGGAAAGCTTTTAATAAAAAGTCACACTTTGTAACACACGAGAGAATTCATACGGGAGAGAAGCCATATGAATGCAGTGAATGTGGAAAAGCTTTCATAGACAACTCACAGCTTATTGTTCATCGAAGAACTCATACAGGAGAGAAACCTTATGAATGCAAGGAATGTAGGAAAGCCTTTAATAAGAGGTCATCTCTCATAACACATCAGAGAATTCATACAGGAGAGAAGCCTTATGAATGCAGTGAATGTGGAAAGGCTTTTATAGACAAGTCACATCTCATTGTCCATCAGAGAACTCATACAGGAGAGAAACCCTATGAATGCAGTGAATGTGGAAAAGCTTTCATACGAAAGGCAATGCTCATTGTACATCAGAGGACACATACAGGAGAGAAACCCTTTGCGTGTCTTGAATGCCAGAAAGCTTTTAGCAGTATGGCAATGCTCAGTAGACATCAGTTGATTCATACAGGAGAGAAACCCCATGGATGCAATGAATGTGGAAAAACTTTCCGGCAAAAAAGCCATCTTATTATCCATCAACGATGCCATACTGGAGAGAAACCCTATGGATGCATTCCATGTGGTCAAATCTTCAACCAGAAGTCACAGCTCATTAGACATCAGAGACGTCACACAGGAGAGAAACCGTATCAGTGCACTCAATGTGGGAAAGCCTTTTTTGAGAAATCATACCTCAATGTCCATCAGAGAAGTCATGCAGGACAGAAACCTTATGAATGCAGTCAGTGTGGGAAAACTTTCTCTGTCAAGTTCTTTCTTACTTCACATGAGGAAATTCATAGAGCAAAGAAATCTCAGGAACACAGTGAGTGCTGGAAAGACTTTAGTGAGATGCCACATCTCACTGAATACAAAAGAATTCACACAAGAGAGACCCTTTGAATGCAGTGAAAGTTAGGATACTTTTCCATTAATTTTGGCCTTTGTAAGTTTTTGAAAAGTTATCCAGGAGAGAAATCTTTTAAATGCATTGAATATGGGAAAATATATAGTGTCATATTTCATTAGAGAAAGGCAATATGAATGAGGTGGAAAGTTGAAATCTTTTCTTGAGAAGCAAAATCCTATTATATGTCACACACAAATGAAACCATTTGAACGCACAAATGTTTTAGGTCATCACAAAATAGTTTTCACTGAGGAAAAATCTCATAAATGTTGTGAATCCTGGAATACCTTCCAAACAAGTGAGTTTTCATACCAAAGAATGCAGATGACTCAGACTTGTGATAAGGGATGTCTGTGGCATGAAGCCCACACTTACTGTGCTTCAGATGATATTTACTAAGGAGAATTGGTATAGTGTAATGATGGTGGGAAAGGTTGTTTACATATAAACAACTTTATAATAAAAATTCTGATCCTTTCACATTACCACGTATTTATAGAAATTGTAACACAAAGTAGTCAATTATGAAGTGCAGATAACTTTAGCATGCCAAAAAACACTTTGTTTCATGTTTGAATATATTATATAGTCAAAGCAGTAAAGTAAGGAAGGTCCCAGATGTATGTATTTTCTTTGTGTCTGAGTATTTTTGTAGAACACGTATAATGATTTTCAAATTTCACAAGATAATGGAAGTTGTGTACCACAAAGTTCTAGTTCCAGTTTGTCTGTGTAGTAGTCACCAAAAAATGCCAACATTGTTAATTTTTGTATATCATATAAACTGCAGAGGAAGTAACTAGGCTTAAGATTAAAGAAGACTGTAATATAACACCATTTACCTTTTTGTTTTTGTTTTGTTTTTACTATTTACTGGTATATGTAAATAGATCTGATAGTTCTTCTCAGCTCTTTGAAATGAATAAATTTTTTAAAACAAATTATCTTCTGGTTGCCACTCAGAAAAAAATACCCATTAAAAATATTGAGATTTAAGAGTGATGAGTAGTTACAACTCTTCTGAATTCTGAAATCCCAAGTGAGTTCTGGAAAACTGAAAGTAGCTACTATTTTTAAAGAAATAAAGATTAAAATGCCATCTTTGTTAGTGGTATTGCTCAAATGGGGGATGTGGCTTAGACCTATGACCAGATGTGTTTCCCACTACTTTTCCCCATAAAATCTAGTTTATTTGTTTCCTAGAGCTGCCACAAATACTATAAACTGCTCAGCTTTAAACAACAGAATTTGTTATTGTCTCAATTCTAGAGGCTAGAAGTCTAAAATTAAGTTGTCATTGGAGCCATGCACCCCCCAGAATTGATTAGGGAATCCTTCCTTGCCTCTTCTAGCTTCTGGTGATTTGCTGGCAATTTTTTACATTTCTTACCTTGCAGCTGCATAACTCCAATCTCTGCCTTCGTCATCATGGCATTCTCCCTGTGTGCCTCAGTGTCTTCACATGGCCGTCTTATAAACATCAGTCATATTGGATTAGGGGCCCACCCTACTCCAGTGTGACTTCATCTTAACTAATTACATCTGTAGCTACTCTATTTCCAAATACAGTCACGTTCTGAAGCACTGGAGCTTAGGACGTCAACATACCTTTTGGAGGGAGGGACATGATTCCTCCATAACACCTAGATAGCTACAGAGATAGTCCCAGTTTCACATCAGACACATTTATGAAGGCAGGTATTCACACTCTTCATGCCTCCACAGTGGAGACTGAGGAAATAGTCTGCATATATGCCTCTGTGAGGCACACCCTGCATCTCATACCAATCATCTTTACCTCTGTGATGGCAGATATGAGAGGAAATGTCCTACCAAGAGGCTAACACACAGAAAAGGAAAGTGAGGATAGGCTATATATACTGACACTATTTTGATAACTCACAGATGTGATACTTTACCCCTTCTCCTTTGGAGAGAAGGTGAGGGCACAGGAAAATGTTCTTCCCAGTATAGTGGACATGGTGGAAGTTTATTTAATAAGTCTAGTTATAAATGTCAAAAGATAGAGAAAATGTTTCAGCATATTCACAAAGGAGGTGAAGGCATGCAAATTACATTGTGCAAGCTCATGAAACAAATACCTTCATACAAAAGAATACTAAAAACAGAAAATAAGTAGCTTAGGGTCCTCTACATCAAACGGATGAATGTCACAAACCAGGTGCACAAGCTAGTTGCATAAGAATACACCTAGTATATATTTACTAGTTATTGCCTGTATGAATGAGTTGACTCAGGCCAAACCTTCCCTTCTTAACCCCACTTAGTGATGCTGGGGCTGGAACTTGTGACCATTTCTCCTCTGTTGGCTGATGCAGTCTTAGGGTTATTAATAGAGGGTGCAGGAGGGACATTATGTGGCCATGACAAGGGGCTTCTCTTTCTGGTTCCAGTGTGCTTTTTTCTGCAAGTGTGGCTTTCGGCAGACTGGCATGCTGGAATTACAGTGACCTTCACCTTAATGTCCCTTGCCAATGACCTTCATCTCTCCTGTACCCTCCAGAGAGCTTCCCCACCATCAGCGGGCCACTTTCTGGGGACCAGATGTGCCCTGCTGGCACCCTTCAGTGAGCCTCTCTACCACTTGTAGGCTGCTGTCTCTCCAACTTACTTTCCGATTGGCAAACTGCACGTACCTGTGGCAGCTGCATTTCTCCAATGAAGAGTGAATCTCTGACTAGGATTGGAAGATCCCTGTTCCCAGTTCTTAATTACTCCCTTTCTTAGTCTCCCCAAGCTCTGGAGGTAGTGACTACTTCTTGCGTTGCTATTTCTGTATTGTTTGAAGTCCTTTTAATAATTAAATACCTTTTAATTGTTAAGAACTCTTCAAATTACTGATGTGATTTCTCCTTCCTGCTGAACCCTAACTGATATTTAAATTTGAGAAGTTTACAAAATAACTGGAGACTGTGTCAAGATGACAGCCTAGGCAGACTCTGAACTCACCTCCTTCCATGGACACAACAAATTTACAACCATCCTCGGAACAGTTACCCCTGAGAGAGAACTGAAAACTGGATAAAAAGAACCCACACAATAAGGGACAGTGCTGACTGGGGTGGAAAAGGCAGAAATTCCTTTCTGGAGAGAAAAAAGCCACCTTCTAGCCAAGGCACTTCATGGCTGGCTTGGAGCAATCTTAAGGTACAAAGCCTTACCTGGTGGAGTGGGGGAACTGACCAGGGCAGCATTACCACAATAAGCAGCTTTTGGCTTCAGCACAATTGAGACATGTGTCATAATATCTGGCTATACTGGCTATTAACTACCATGGGGCATACCCCGAGAAAAGCTATCAGACATAAGGGGGAGAAAAGCCTGCTCTTAAAGGGTCCATGCACAAATTCACCCATTTTGGAAAGCAACCTAAAATCACCAGAAAGAAACGTTCACAGTGCTTTGGTGAAAAGAGACTCACTTGATAAGCTCTGAGTGCATCTCAGTGAGAGGTGAGAACTCCCCAAGGGCTGAGACATTGCCAGCAGCCGTTATTGTGATCTAGTACAGATGAGCTAACACAGATGCTGGGAGATGCCATTGGAGTTCTTCCACTGGCCTGTTAGTGCAGGGGTCTGCCCCACCCACTAGAGCACCTATTTAATCCAGCTCAGCCAGTGCAGGCAGCCCACCCTAGGGACTGGCCCCACCCAACAGGAAGCCCTCAGGCAACTTGTGGGCCCACATAGGCAGGGTGCCTGGAACCTCTGCAGCTTGGCAGTTAGGGGTGCCTCTGCAAGGTAGGACATGCATGAGGGGTGGGCCTGCATTGGTGGAGTATGTGGGGCCACTACAGTGTGGTGACTGGGTCCACTTCAGTGGGTTGAGGCATGTGCACAGGGCAGGAGTGTGTTGACATGGTGTGTAGCCCTGTGGGTGTTGGGGCTTGTCAGCTACAACAGACTCATGCTTCTCAAACAGGCACATGGGAGACTGGCCCCACCTTCCAAAGACTGAAACAGTTGGGTGCTCTCATTCCTGGGGCTGGCCCTACTTAGCTGCAATCCTGAGAGAGCTGACAAGAGGCTTTCAGTCCAGAGGCCTAAAAAAATTGTAAGCCCCTGAGCTTATAACCAGCCACACTGGGGGCCTACTTACTTAACAGAAAAACTGCAACAGGAATGTGTGATTAGACCTTCAGCCAACTGTGCTGTGGCTCCCCACACCTGATAAAGTCACTGAAGGGACCATAGAAGCCACTCACAGCTGAGCATTACGACTTGCAAACTAGAAGGACAGCCTAGCCTCCCTGGGCACATGCAGCAAGAGCAACCCTGCCACAATAGAAGGACCTACATAGCTCACACAGGGGACACCCCTGGAACACTTGGAATTGGTGATGAGAGGGAAGAACACTGCTGGACCTTGTGAGGCCTCTCTTACATAAAGCCACCACTCCAAGATTGGGAGACATACCTGACCTACTTAATACATAGATATAAGCACAGAGAGAGGCAAAATGAGGAGGCAAAGGAATACGTTCCAAGTAAGGGAACAGGACAAAACCCCAGAAAAAGAACTAAACAAAACAGAGATAAATAATCTACCTGACAAAGAGTACAAACTAATAGTTATAAGGATGCTCACTAATCTTGGGAAAAGAATGGATGAACTCAGTGAGACCTTGAGCAAAGAACTGGAAAATATAGTAATGAACCAATCAGAAATGAAGAATACAATACTGAAAATGAAAAATTCAGTGGAGGGACTCAATAGCAGAGTAGATAATACAGAAGAATGGATCAGGGAGCTGGAGGAAAGACTAGAGGAAACCACCCAAGCTGAACAGATAAAAGAAAAAAGAATTTAAAAGAAGTAGGACAGTCTAAGGGACCTTTGAGACAACATCAAGCACACTAACATCCATATTATAGGTGTCCTAGAAGGAGAAGAGAGAGACAAAGGGACAGGAAATCTATTTGAAGAAGTAATAGCTGACAACTTTCCTAACCTAAGGAAGGAAACAGACATCCAGGTACAGGAATCACAGAGAGCACCAAACAAGATAAACCCAAAGAGGCCCACACTAAGGCACATTATAATTAAAATGCCAAGAATTAAAGAGAGAATCCTAAAAGCCACAAGAGAAAGGCAACAAGTGACACACAAAGGAAACCCCTTAGGCTATCAGCTCACTGCTCAGCAGAAACATTACAGGCTAGAAGGGAGCGACACAATATATTTAAAGTGCTGAAAGGAAAAAACCTACAGCCAAGAATACTCTACCTGGGAAGGTTATCATTCACAATGGAAGGAGAGATAAAGAGTTTCCTAGACAAGCAAAAACAAAAGGAGTTTATCATCAAGAAATCAGGCTTACAAGAAATGTTAAAGGGACTTATTTAAGTGGAAAAGAAGACCACAAATAGGAATAAGAAAATCATCAAAAAAAAAAAAAAAGGGATAAAATTGCTGGTAAAGGCAAATATACAGTAAAGGTAGCAGATCAACCACCTATGAACCTAATATAAAGGTCAAAAGATAAAAATACTAAAATTATGTTTTTCCATGATAAGGCAGTAGTGGATACACACACACATTCAATGAGGCTAGATATGATATCAAAAACATAAAGTGTTGGAGGAGGGGAGTAAAAGAGTAGAGGTTTTAGCAAGAGGTCAAACTAAAGAGACCATCAACTTAATATAGACTGCTATATATATACATTATATATGAATTTCATGGTAATCACAAACCTGAAACCTATAATAAATACACAAAGAATTAAGAGAAAGTGACCCAAACATAATACTGAAGAAAGTGATCAAACCACAAGGGAAGAGAGCAAGAGAAGAAGAAAGGAAAAGAGAAGAACTACCAAAACACACAGAAAAAAAGTAACAAAATGGGAATAATTATATTCTTATCAATAGGTACTTTAAATATCAATGGACCAAATCATCCAATCAAAAGGCATAGGGTGGCTGATTGGATAAAAAAACAAGACCTATATATATGAGCCACATACAAGAGACATGCTTCAGACCTAAAGACACTCAAAAACTGAAAGTGAAGGAATGGAAAAAGATACTCCATGCAAATGGTAATGAAAAGAAAGCTGGGATAGCAATACTTAGATAAAATAGACTTTAAAACAAAAACTTTAACAAGAAACAAAGAAAGGCGCAACATAATGATAAAGGGAACAGTCCAACAGGAGGATATAACACTTGTAAGTATCTATGCACCCAACATAGAAGCACCTGAATATAGAAAGCAATTATTAACAGACATAAAAGGAGAATTAGCAACACAATAATAGTAGGGGACTTTAACATTCCACTTACACCAATGGATAGATCATCCAAACAGAAGATCAATAAGGAAACATTGGCCTTAAGTGACACATTAGACTAGATGAAATTAGTAGATATATAGAGAACATTACATCCCCAAACCGTAGAATACACATTATTTTCAAATGCACATGGAGCATTCTCTGGGATAGGTCACATATTAAGCCACAAAACATGGCTCAATAAATTTAAGAATATTGAAATGATACCAAGCATCTTTTCTAACCACAAAGTTATGAAACTATAAATCAACTACAGGAAAAAAATTGGAAAAGTCACAAATATGTGGAGATTAAACAAAATGCTACTGAACAACGATTGGGTCAAGAAGAAATCAAAGCAGAAATCAAAAAATACCTGGAGACAAATCAAAATGAAAATATGACATGCCAAAACTTATGGGATGCAGCAAAAGCAGCACTAAAAGGGAAATTTATAGCAATACAGGCCTACCTCAGCAAACAAGAAAAATCTCAAATACGCAATCTAACAGTGTACCTAAAGGAACTGAAAAAAGAACAAAAAAAGCTCAAAATCAGTAGAAGGAAGGAAATAATAAAAGAGCGTAAATAAGTGAAATAGAGTCAAAAAATAGAAAAAATTAAATGTAACAAAGAGCTGGTTCTTTGAAAAGATAAAGAAAATTGACAAAACTTTAGCTAGACTCACCAAGAGAGAGAAGGCTCAAATAAACAAAATCAGAAATGAAAGAGGAGAAATTACAATGAACATCTCAGAAATACAAAAGATTGTAAGACAATACTATGAAAATTTGTTGTTATGCCAACAAATTGGATAATCTAGAAGAAATGGATAAATTCTTAAAATGATACGACCTTCCAAAGCTGAATACAGAAGGAATAGATAATTTGAACAGACCAATCACCAGTAAGGAGATCAAAACAGTAATCAAAAACCTCCCCTAAAATAAAAGTCCAGGACCAGATGGCTTCCTTGGTGAATTCTAACAAACATTCAAAGAAGACTTAATACCTATCTTTCTCAAACTCTTCCAAAAAGTGGAAGAGGAGGGGAAGCTTCCTAACTCATTCTATGAAGCCAGCATTACCCTGATACCGAAAACAGACAAGGACAACACAAAAAAAGAAGATTACAGGCCAATATCACTGATGAACATGCAAAAATCCTCAACAAAATACTAGCAAATCAAATACAACAATACATTAAAAAGATCATACACCATGATAAAGTGGGATTTATTCCAAGATGCAGGAATGGTTTGACATCCACAAATCAATCAATTCGATGCACTATACTAATAAAATGAATAAAAGTCACATGATCATCTCAATAGATGCAGAGAAAGCATTTGACAAGATACAGCATCCATTTATGATAAAAACTCTAAATAAAATGGGTATAGAAGGAAAATACCTCAACATAATAAAGGCCATATATGACAAACCCACAGCTAATATCATTCTTAATGGAGAAAAACTGAAAGCTATCCCTTTAAGAACAGGAACCAGACAAGAATGCCCACTTTCACCACTCTTATTTAACATAGTATTACAAGTCCTAGCCAGAGCAATCAGGCAAGAAAAATAAATAAAATGGATCCATATTGGAAAAGAAGAAGTGAAACTCACTATTTTCACATGATTTTATATATAGAAAACCCTAAAGAATCCACCAAAAAACTTTTAGAAATAATAAATGAACACAGTAAAATTGCAGGATTCAAAGTCAACACACCAAAATAAGTTTCAGTTCTATACATTAACAACAAAGTAGCAGAAAGAGAAATTATGAATACAATCCATTATAACTGCAAGAAAAAAGTAAAATACATAGGAAGAAATTTAACCAAAGAGGTGAAAGACCTGTACACTGAAAACTATAAAACATCATTGAGAGAAACTGAAGACACAAAGAAATGGAAAGATATTCTTTGATCTTGGATTGGAAGAATTAACATAGTTCAACTGTCCATACATCCTAAAGCAATCTACCTCTATCAAAGTTTCAATGACATTTTTCACAGAAATAGAACAAAGAATCCTAAAAATTATATGGAACAACAAATGACCCTGAATAGCTAAAGGAATCCTGAGAAAAAAGAACAAAGCTGGAGCTGTCACATTCCTTGATTCTAAAATGTGCTACAAAGGTATAGTAATCAAAACAGCATGGCACTGGCACAAAAACAGACACAAGATCAATGGAGCAGAATCAAGAGCCCAGAAATGAACCCACACATCTATGGAAGCTAATTTTCGACAAGGGAGCCAAGAACATACAACGGTGAACGGAAATTCTCTTCAATAAGTGGTATTGGGAAAACTTGACAGCCACACGCAAAATAATGAAAGTATACCATTATCTTACACAATACACAAAAATTAGCTCAAAATGGGGCCTGGCCCCGTGGCTGAATGGTTAAGTTCACGCACTCTGCTTTGGCAGCCTGGGGTTTCACTGGTTCAGATCCCAGGCACAGACATGGCATCACTCCTCAGGCCACGCTGAGGCAGTTTCCCACAAAGCACAACCAGAGGCACTCACGACTAGAATACACAACTATGTACTGGAGGGCTTTGGGGAGAAAAGGGGGAAAAAAAGGAAAACAAGATTGGCAACAGATGTTAGCTTAGGTGCCAATCTTTAGAAAGAAAAAAAAAGCTCAAAAAGAATTAAAGAGTTGAATGTAAGACCTGAAACCATGAAACTTCCAGAAGAAAACATAGGCAGTACCCTCTTTGACACTGCTCTTAGCAGTATAATTTCAAGTACCATGTCTGACCGGGCAAGTGAAACAAAAGAAAAAATGAACAAATGAGACTGCATTAAACTAAAAAGCTTCTGCACATCAAAGGAAACCATCAGCAAAACAAAAGGACAACCTAACAATTGGGAGAAGATATTTGCAAACCATATATCTGACAAAGAGTTAATATCCAAAATATATAAATAACTCATACATCTCAACAACAGAAAAACTAACAACCCAATTTAAAAATGGGCAAAATATGTGAACAGACCTTTCTCCAAAGAAGATATACAGATGGCCAACAAGCACATGAAAAGATGTTCAACATCACTAATTATCACGGAAATGCAAATCAAAACTACAATGAGATGCCACCTCAGGCCCCTCAGAATGGGTATAATTAACAAGACAAGAAATAGCAAGTATTGGAGAGGATGTGGAGAAAAGGGAACTCTCATACACTGTTGGTGGGAGTGCAAACTTGTGCAGCCACTATGGAAAACAGTATGGAGATTCCTCAAAAAATTAAGAATAGAACTACCATATGATCCAGCTATTCCACTGTTGGGTATTCATCCAAAGAACATGAAAACACAAATGTGTAAAGATATATGCACCCCTGTGTTCATTGCAGCATTATACACAATAGCCAAGAAATGCAAGCAACCTAGGTGCCCATCAAGGTACGAATGGATAAAGAAGATGTGGCATATATACACAATGGGAAACTACTCAGCCATAAGAATTATGAAATCTGGCCATTTGTGACAACATGAATGGACCTTGAGGGTATTATGCTAAGTGAAATAAGTCAGAGGGAGAAAGTCAAATACCCTATGATCTCACTCATAAATAGTAGATAAAAACAACAACAAACACATAGAGACAGAGATTGGATGGATGATTTCCAGAGAGGAAGGAGGGAGGGAAGAGGGTGAAAGGAGTGTCTGGGCGCATGTGTGTGGTGATGGATTGTAATTAGTCTTTGGGTAGTGAATGTGACATAATCTACACAGAAAACGAAATATAATGATGTACACCTGAAATTTATGCAGTATTATAAATCAATGTTACCACAATAAAAAAATTTTTTAAATTTTAAAAAGCTATATTTTTCCACATAAAGACAAAAATAAAAACAATCAGTAAGAAGATAAAGTTTATGAGGGCTGTTATTACTGTTTAGGCATTGAGGGGAGGGGAAGATTTGATTAGGGAGGAGCCTATGCACTGCTTCTATTGTATGGATAATATTCCTCTCCTCACCTATCCACATAGGTATGTATGCATGTATTTATTTTTGCTACATCAAAGCACACAAATATTGTCTTTCCTCTTTTTAATAATTATAGTCAGAGTAAAAAATAATTTTCGGTTGCTATATCTTCAACTTCACTTCATCTTTCCTCTGGTATTTTCATTCTGCAATCTAGTAGCTGTAATACATTTTTTATTCCAGATACTTTTTTTCAATTGTAAAATTTTCATTTGGTTCTTTTCTGTTGCTTTTATTTCTCCAATGAGAACTTGAGAACTTTTGTCTTTCTGTTCATTTCAAGAGCGTTCACGTGTACCTCATGAAGTGTTGTTTTTACAGCTGCTTTAAAGGCTTTCCCCTGATGGCCCCAATGTCTCAGTCATCACAGGTTTGTCATCTGATGATTGTCTCTTCCCTTTAAATTTGGCCAGATTTTCCTGGTTCTTTTTATGTTGAGTGCTTTTGTGTTGTACCCCGGACATTTTAGTTATTAGGTTGTAAGAGTCTGACCTCTTACGATCCTCTGGAGAATATTAATATTTTTTTGTTTTAGAATGCAATCAACCTGGTTATATTCAGATCATAAACCCTTCTGTGAATAGTGGGCCCAGTGTTAGAGCAGTTTTCAAAGTCCTTGTTTTGCTCTTTGGGTGTGTCCCTCATATGAACGACTTAGTGTTCATCTAGGCCTTAGGTACTGGTTTACATCATAGTAAAAACTTTTAATTTACTATGCTGTTTTATGTGTTTTTCACACATGTGCAGCAGGAGGTGATCTTGAAGTCTGGCATTCATTTCAGTTTATACATAGAATTAGGAGATTCAACTTTCTTCTTTCCAGGATTTTTCCCCAAAAACTCTGGTTCCCTGGGACTGCCTTTTACCCAGTACTCTGGCTAGAAAGATGGAGGTCTCTCGCTGTTTTAGTCCCCCATGGTGTCAAGCAGTTTTGCACTAGACCCACCCAAGAGCAAAGTAGTTAGAGAAAAGATTTTAAAAAGTAATGGGATTTCTTCCATGCTCTTTGCAAAAATGGGAATGCTTTTCCAAATTTTTCTACCCATAGAGATGGATTTTTTTTGGGGGGGGGGGCAGTGAGGAAGGTTGGTCCTGAGCCAACATCTGTTGCCAATCTTTCTCTTTTTACTTTAGGAAGATTGTCACTGAACTAACAACTGTGCCAATATTCCTGTATTTTTTTTTTGGTATGTAGGATGCCACCACAGCATGGCTTAATGAGTGGTGTGTAGATCCATGACTGGAGTCTGAACCTGTGGACCCTGGCCACTGAAGCAGAGCATATGAACTTACCCTCTATGCCACTGAGCCAGTTCCCATAGAGATAGATTTTCTCTCAGAGCTTTAGGTGTCCATGCCATTGCCTCCTGTTCTGTGCAGTTTTGAGACTAGAGCTAGCCTTAAGGCGAAACCAAGCTAGAAAAAAAATACAGATCCCCACCACACACTTTCTGGCTTATGGGGATTGCTCTTCTTTGTTCTCTGGCCATTAAGACTGGTTTCTCCTAGTATCTTTGCTTTTTACTCCACCTGCACAGTTCCCCAATTTGACCTGCCCTCAGGTCAAAGGTTGGAGATGAAGGAAAAAAATGAGGAAACTCACTGTTGTACTTTTTTTTGTTTTTCAACTCCACATTTATTCTCTAATCTCCTTGCAATTATGCATTTTCAGAGCCTTCAGGTAGTTGCTTTTTTGTTATTTCAAAGTTTTTAGTTGTAATCAGTGGGGGTGATAAACCATAGTGGGCTTACTCAAGCATGTCTGGCACCAAATGTCACATACATTTATTTTCAGGTGCTAAACCATCCTTGTATTCTTGGGTACTTGACCATGAAGTTGATTCTTTTCGTGCAAATTGATGGATTTGATTGCTCATAATTTGTTCATGAATTTTACATTTATGTTCATGAGGGACCTTAATCTCAAATTGCCAAGGGAATTTTAACTGGATTTTCTTGCACTTAAAGATTTTCTTAGTTTTATCTTTTACCAGATATAGATGTAACCTAATGTTCTATCTGCTCACTCTGAAAATCCTGGAATTTCTGGTATGTTTCTTTCCATTCTTTCTAACTGGCTAATTCTTTTCTGAACTCATATATTTTTTAGAAATTCCATGTCAACCACAGAAAATAGCAATCAAGGCAAAGAACTAATATTTGTTTTCCATCCTGTTTGCTCAAAGCCCACAAGGTGATTTAGAATAATTTGCCACCCAAGTTGTTGAAGGTGACAGTTTTACAAAATGTTCTATCACTGGATGAGATGGGCTCCATCTTTTCAGCTTCTAGTAACAGCTCACCTCCTTCTTCCTGTCTTCAAAACCAGTGCACCTTCTGTTATAGTGGCACCTCACTTCTAGGTACCAATTTCTGTATCAGTCAGTATAGGCTCAGCCATGCTCTGGTATCAATGACCTAACAATTGCAGTGGTTTACAAGAATGTAGTATTTTTAGCCCATGCCACACAATTACTACTGGTTTGCCGATGCCTGCTTCTTGTCTTCTTCACAGCCCAAACTGAAGGAGCAGTGTTCATTTGAAACTTTCTTATCTTAGTGCAAAAGGAAAAGAGAACAAGGTGAGCCATTTGGAGGCTCTTAAAGACTGGGAGTGATATATCCCACTTCCCCTCACAATTCATTGTCTGGAAAAAGTCACATGGCCATGCCTGTGGGAAAGGATATGTAATTTGGTAGGGCAACACAGCAATTAATTAATTCAATTAATTTACTCTATTTTCACATTAATTTACTCTATCATTGTAGTAAATGCGTATGTAAACCTGAGTGAAGATTGACATACACAAAGCAAATATAATCATATTGTGTTGTTTTAAAAATTGCATGTAATTGAACTACATGACAACAATAGCATATAAACCACAAGAAGTATCCTTGAATAAAGTTCTAAAGCATTTCTATTTTTCTGAAGAAGTATAAAGTTATTGAATAATTTTGAGTGTTGCTAAGAATACATGTTATGGTTAAAAATGCAAGTTTAAAGTAATCATTAAGGGAATAGAAGCAGGATATATATGTTCCAAACTAGTCAAGGGCAAAAGTAAAGAGCAAAAAATAGAACGATTTAAAAAAATTACCATAAGCCCAAAGGAAGGCTAATAAGCAGAGTATAATAAACATTGAATAATTACCCCAAGTAGAAAGAGGTAGGTTCAAACACAAATTTATCAGTTAATAAGTTAAATGTACATGAACTAAATGCTCCAGCTTATAGATAAAGTTTGTCAGACTTGATAAATAAAACGAAAGTACCATCTTATTTTGTTTATGAGATAAACACATAAAACATAGGATAGGGAATGGATTTTTTTGTATGAAAAAATATCTCATGCAAATACTAAACATGACCATACTAAACTAGTGCAGCTAAATTATTATTAGAAAAAATAATCTTTAAGGAAGAGAGTCACTAATAATGGGAAGGAATGCTCAAGTCACAACTCAAATTACCTGATGTAAAAATGGAAGTATTATAAAAAGAGATAGACAAATTTACAATCACAGAGGGAGATTTTAATCCCTTTCTACCAATATATTACAGAATAAGCTGCTAAAAACTGTCAACTGAAATAAAGAGTCTAAGTGATATTAGTGAAGGAGTTCATTCGATGATGAGTGTGAGGAGTTTGAACCCCGGGAAAAGAGTTCAGCAGAGCGCTCTGATGGAACTGCTCTGAGGCGTGTGAGTTTAAGCACACAGCTTACACCACTTTCACAAAACGGTGCACATGCAGGGAAGAGGAAAAGAAAAATCTTTATGACTAGATTTCATATATGTCAAAAAAGGGATAGAGTACATGTGCGCTTTTCTCTACATTATACATTGAAGGCAACATAAGAATTTCTTGGTTATACATCAGACAAATTCAGAGGCTGACGTTGTCTGTGTGTGGAGGGAGGCAGGGACCAGCGTCGTTAATTATTCCCTCCATCTCTAAGACATGCGGCTGGGAAATGTGAGAGCGAGGTACCCCTTTCTCTTTTCCTGTTGTGCATCTGTCCGGCTGGCATCTTCAGTCATGAGATGTGGGGTTGCAAGGTCATTTGGCACACGCTGAAGCTGGCCCGCACGGCTGCTTCACAGCACAGCCTGGATTTCATTGTACTTACCTAAAGCCTATGCAGTGTCCTTGCTAGATTAGCCTGTTAGACCAGGTAGAAGTGTCCCAAAAATACGCCAACAAAATGTTTATAAAAGTGTATGTTTCGAACAACATAGTTAACAAAAAATCAATATAATGGACATATTGTATACAACATCCACAAAATTCACAGACTTTTCAAGCACTTATCTTTCAAAGTTTACCATATTTATCATGTTCTGGGCTATAAACCAAATCTCAACAAATTTCAAAGGATGAAAGTAATGTACTATCATGTTCTGTAAGCTCACATACACTTACAACTCAATGACAAAAATTAGCTAGAAACCCCTATAATTTTGGAAAGTAGGAAATAAATTCTAAATGTCCCATGGGTCAAAGAAGAAATGACTAAAATTATTTTTCCAATCCTACATTCTGACTTTTAAGAATAAAAAGGTTGAAAGTCTAAATAATAATGACCTTTGTACCTACAAAATAGATTCAGCAATTGTCACCACTTCGCTATCTGCCTATTTTCCATTTAGTTATCTACATATTTATCTTTCTGGAATCATTTGAAATTAATTTAAAGTTATTATGACATTTTACTTATAAATATATTATCATACATCCCCTACATAATCATAATATCATTACCACACCTAAGAAATGAAACAGTTCTCTAATATTATTTAATGTCTTTCTATATTTTAACCTCAGCATCCATATCAACAATTTCTCAACCTACTTTTAGATCTTTTAAAAAAATCCTAGGTCTAATAAATTTACCTACTGAACGTGACTGATAGCTTTTCACCTAGTGCAGCCTTCCCACTTATTTTTAAATGACATTCAGTTTTTTGAAAAGACCTGGCCTTGGTTTTGCAAAATATTCCCCATTTTGGATTTATCTGATTGTTTCCTTTCGGTGTTTTTAACTTGTTCATTTATCCTAGGATTTATCATGCATTTGAAGTTAGTTTTGTGCCCTGATTATATTCAGATTAAACACTTTGACCTGTATTCCTCATATATGATGCTGTTTATTTCATATTATATCATGTTAGGATGTACATATCAATTTGTACTTTAATTGGTTAAGCTAAATTTGCTCCCTTGCTTAGAGTGGTGACTGGCAATTCTATCAGTTAAAAAGATGTGTTTTTCCTTTTGCAATCAGCAAATAATCCATGAGGTTATATAAGTGAACATAAGTACGGCCATCTTGTAAGTGAACATAAGTGAGGCCATCTTGTTACACTGAATAACCCTTTCTTAGTTGAAATCATCTAGCATATGATCGTTGTAAATTGCTGCAGGCTATCATGATTTTCTGGCCCTGATCCTCTGCACATACACTTGCTGAGGTAACCTAACAGTTTTGTTCTTAACAATTTTAATGAATTTTCCCAGAGAATAAGAAGGCCTCCAGGAAGAAAGACTACTTGTAGGATATTCATCATCGTTGACAGAAGAAAAGAACAAGAGATCCTGGAGTCCATCACGAACATTTCCAAACCCCCTCGTTACGGCCCCTTTTTCCTATATAACTGCCTCAAGATTCTGTAATCCTTGAAGATGGGTTTTTTTTTTTTTTTTTTATTTATGTT